>NC_056713.1:10787475-11115837 GCF_018831695.1 Puntigrus tetrazona
GTCATGTGTATTAGCGCACTGTGAATTGGGAATATTTCAACGCCGCTGTTCACTGAGGCCTCTCCTTCACGGGCCATCATGATCCATTTCATTTTAATGACCAGCGAATGCTCGTTTGATTCACTACATTAGTTTGAAGCCGCAGAGTGACACGTAACAACACACTGCAGGCAGAAGCTACGCGCTTACACCACGGATGGAAAAATGAAGGCATTTACTCTCATTAAGGCAGTAATTAGCTATTAGACCGTACAAGAGAGAGATGCTTTCATTCACGCAATCTCAATTTACAAGTAAGCCACTTTCATTTTGTTTGTACTTCTTGTTCAGTCTGACAGTAATCACTATCGTATAAATGTTGTATTTGCAACAGTGTGATGATCGGCTCTCTATGGATCTTCTCGTGCAAAACACTGTAGTCGCTGCAAAAACTGTATGATATGTGATAAAATCCAGCAGTTAATCTTAATGTGTTCCGAGGTCATACAAGTGCAGAACGTAAAATGGCAGAAGCCCCTAACTGATGGAAGGAGCTCCGATCCCAAACAATCAGCTCAATTAACAGCCAGCTATTCTACTCCACTGACAGTTTAAAGGGTCATCAATAAGCGCTCATCTCTTAAATAATGAAAGTGCAGCAATGCATGATTAATTCCATCCTCCTCGGCCATCTGTCCCTACAGGATACAGTGAATGAAATTATCATATACACAAGGGAGCAAACAGCAGTAAATTAAATGAGACTAAAAATACGAGTTTTACACGTTTTGCAGATGAACTTGCATGTTCATTATCTTAATGGCAGCTACATTGAGATATTCTGGGGGGAATTCACAAAGAATGAATTGCGCCATTTATTTGCACACGCTGACTGCGTTGTTTTGGCAACCGATTCGCTAAAGGCATTATGCAAATTAGGTCATATCTCAAACACGCCCCCCAAAATGGCCTAATTTGCAGGTTGCTATTGAGTGCTAGGTTGCAGAATAGGGCTTTCAGTTCCATCAGCTGGAATTTGAGTAGGAATATATTTACTTAATTGCATTCAAAGTGAAAATGAAATTCTGCAGCCAGTTTGATACCTTGCTTCGAATTCTATAACCAAATTGGAATTTTAAAAAGTCAAAAACTGGCATACACACTTTACACAGAAAGGAGGCGTGTTCATGAAATAACAATTACTAAAATAAATAGTTCACCCAAAAATAAAAACTCTTATCATTTATTAAACCTCATTCCATTTCAAAACCATAAGATTTTTGGTGATCTTACGATGCTGATGCGACAGGACTTTCCTTTCCGAAATCGCATACTATCGGATCCTTCGAGCTAGCTTGCTAGATTCACTTTTCTGTCGAGTTTAGCTCTAACCATAATCAAACCACATGTCTTGAAGATCATTAGAAAGTCACAGGTAGGTTTATTTTTATTTTTTGGGATCTCGCCAGTCAGATTTGAGGATCCCTGGTCTAATAAGTAATAAATTGGATTTAAAAAAAGGAATCTGTGCCATGTTCTCATGTGATTAGATCAGCTGTGTCGCTTTCTCAACTCCCATGGCATTATGGGATAGTAAAGTAAGCCCCTTTCACACCAAGCACGATAACAATAAAGATAACTTTAAAAATAACGACCTGAGATATAGTTCTAAAAATCATTCTCAATGTTAAAGAACAGCAGCGTCCACACCGCAACTATAAGGATAAAGGCACAGAGAAACAATATCGTTGCAATCATTTTCAAAACAATATTTTCCAGCTAATGAACAATAGAAACATTGATAACCAATGAGAATCAACCATGCTTTCACAGAGGCGCTTGAGCTTAGAATAAACAGACCGTATCGTTCGCTGGTGTGAAGGCTAATATTGTTCTCGTTATCGATATATTTGTAGTTACAACGTTTGGTGTGAACGGGCCTTTATGAGGGTGAATACTTAATCACAGAATTTATTTTTTGGGTGAACTGTTACTTTAAATGTGCATTGCTTGAACTGGATTCTGTGTGAATAAGACGCAATGTTAAATAAATTTGTCCCTTTTCAGACCGATACACTCCAATCACAGAAACATCTTAAAACCTTTATCATTAGTCAAGGTGTGCAAGCAAAATAAGCAACTGTGCAATGAAAATAAACACAATATTTTTTTGAGTCTTCCTGAAATTTACATGCAGGCAAAAACAACCGGAATATCAAAGGACAAACTTTGAAGAGGAGAGGAGGACCCCTCTAAAAGGTTCAAAGGTGCGTTGAAAGGAAATACGGTACTGTGAAAGTTACTGAAACATGCTTGAAACCGGAGAATAAATAAACCATTGAGATCAACCACTCGCAGCGTCTACTGTAGCATTTTTTTTAGGTCTTTTCCTAATTTGGATATAATTGTACACTGGTAGCAGCATATCCGAAGCAGCACAGGATGAAAGGATGTCAGTGTAAACCCGCCGCTTGTCAAAATGTTTAGACTGAACATAAAAGAGCGAGATCGTCATACCCAGCGATCGCTCTGGGGAAATGTTTTTCAGCTCCAGAGCTTTTGATGTCATTTCCATGGTTGGCAGGACACGGCATCAACTTTTTTTTTTTTTTTTTTTTTTCTGATTGCATATTCACCACGGAAGATAATTTGTGCAGTCAGAGCACAGTGGTTGCTCAAGGGTAACAGTCTCCGTTAAAAATTGGGAATGGATGAATTTTCATGACCTGTCGGAAGGGATTTAATTCTAGAAATGTGACAGGAGTGAGTTATAATGGCTGCTTAGGGATGAATGCGGTGATTCCGATGCGAGTGAAGGCTAATCCTGTACATGAGAGGATGGAGCGGGGGCCCGAGTGTTTACCTTCTGCTCGTCAGTGTGGATGATGACATCACCAGCACCATGCAAGCCACATGACACAGTCACATCATATGCACGCACATGATTGGTTGAAAGGAAATTGGAAGAGGTTGCATGAAAGATACAAAAATACAGACACAAATGTAACTATGTGAAAAAAAGAACAAGTCAAGGGTTAGAACAAACCGCAGAGAAACATAAAACCGAGCAACTCAAAATGGCTTTAAAAATCACGAAGATCACAACATTGAGCACAGAAGCAGAGACACACTGAGCAGGATTTCCTCTGAGAGATTGAGCATATGGTCTGCTGAAAAGTTGTGGCTAGAAGGGATACAGGTAAAACCGAAAGTTATTCATAAATAACATTTTTAACCTCTTGCATTGTATTTTATTAACGTCTACACCTACTCCTTACAATAATGCAAAAACATGAATTACGGTGTGACAAATATAATGCTATACTGATGTGCGCATGCCCGGTCATTTTAGCTGTATACCCTCTAGCCTTAACCCAACTGAAAATCAGTTCACTTTTTACATATTCTTTTTACATATTCATAACAAAATGCGAGTGGTGATTGTACAAAACCTGGCGAGGTAACCTGGCAGTTGCTACGGTGTTGCTATGCAGCTTCTTGGCTGTCACTGTGTTGCTATGCGGTTATAAAATTGTTCTGTAGAGTGTAGTGTGTTGCTAGGGTGGTCACATGGTTACTGGGTTGTTTTTGGTTGTTGCTGCTGCATTGCTATTTGGGTGTTGAAGTGTCCTGAGTGGTTGAGCATTTCTTTTATAGCTGTTACTAGGGTGTTCTTGGAGGATGAAACGTCATTAGGTGTTTTGTGAGTGGTTGTCTGCTTGTTGCTGTGAAGTTAAAAAACTGGATTGTTTTTTGTGTTGCTATGCTGTTTGTAAGGCGTTCTTGGTGGTTGATATGCAGTAGCTTTTGTGTTCTTGGAGGTTGCTATAGCGCTTGTTGTTAAAGATTTTTAAGTAATTGTCATTGTGTTGGTTGCAAGCTTGTTGCTATGACGATCAAATTGAGTGGTTCTTTGCATTGCTATGCTGTTTGTAAAATTGGTGGTTGCTATGGCGTTGCTAAAGTGCTCTGCGTAGTTAATTACATGGTTGTTATGATATTCTTGGTGGCTGCTGCTGCTGCTATTCGTATGTTGAAGTGTTCTGAGTGGTTGTTTCTAAACAGTCATGGTGTTCTCGGTGGTTGCTACGGCACCAGATACTTATGTTTTCCCAGTGGTTAACAGCCTGTTGCTATGTGCTTGCTAAGTTGTCCAGAGTGGTTCTTAATGTGTTGCTATGTGGTATTCCTGTGGTTGCTAAAGTGTTGTAAAGTATTGTAATGTCTTTAGAGCATTACCAAGCAGTTGCTTTTGCTGTTGCTAGTGCTTCTTGGTGTGTTGCTGTGCACTTGATTTGCGCTTGCTAAATTGTTCTGTGTGGTGCTTAACTCGCTGGTTGCTAAAGTTAGTCTATTACTGAACAGTTGCTAGGGTGTTCTGGTGGTTGCTATCTGGCTGTTAAAGCTTAAGTGTTACTTTAAGTGTGCTGCTATATGGCTAATAAATTGTTCTTAATGGCTCATAACGTGCTGTTAAACAGTTCTTGGTGGTTGCTAAGGTGTTGCTAAGAGATTGTTCTTTATGGCTGCACAAATATAAAAAGCTAATCATAAGGTGTGTATGAAATTTCTTTAGTTTAAATCTATGATTTTTTTCTGCCAGTTATATCATCTGCCAGGTGAATTAATACTATTGCTTACCAAAGTAACAACACTGGTTTTGCAGCACAGTTTAAGTTGTTATTTATGTGCTCAGTACAAACAGTATGGGATTACATATTAACATTTAATACTTAGTGTTACAGGTTTGCTCAAATCCTGTAAGAGCAACTGCAGTTGCTGCTTTAGTCAACACTGCCGATAAGTTGTCAAATCATATTTCTCAATGAAAAACAGAGGAAACACCGAAGTATTGATGCAATACTAAAGGATCATGCATTAGTTTTTGAACAGAGCATGTGATACTGTAAGCACATCACACTGGATCTCAATCGCTAAAAAAATATTTAAAGTTGCTAAACTTTAAATACTTTGTGTGTACTACTAATTGGATTAAGTGCGTGTTGCCTAAAGACATGTGGAGGCTTTTTGCACCGAGCACAAAACTAAAACATTATGTAATATCAACTCTTTATATTACCTTTAGAAGGACTTTCTTGGTTTTTGTTTTAAAGTTCACTTCCAGAATGAAATTTTCCTGATAATTTACTCACCACCATGTCATTCAAGATGTCTTTCTTTCCTTGATGACAAAGAAATTTTTTTGAGGAAAACATTCCTAGATTTTTCTGCACTTACTGGAGCCAGTGTGTTGAAGGCCCAAACCGCAGTTTGAATACAACCAAAGAATAAGGGTCTTCTCTTGCAAAACACTAAAAAATCAAAAAGTATGCACTCTTTTGTACTTCTTAACCACAAATGTTCATCTTGCACTAGCTCAACCTTACGCTTTATATAGTCATGTAGGGCTGAAGGACATGTCCTAACATCAAAACCTTGATTAATTAAACGTTTTACTTCAATTAATGAACTATATATATATATATATATATACACACACACACACACACACATATATATATATATATATATATATATATATATATATATATATGATATAAGTGATATTCCTCACTTTTAGCCCCGTTCAGACTGTCAGCCCAAATCCAATTTTTTTTGCAAATCCAATTGAAATCTGATCATATTTCAAAAGTCTGAACGGCAACGAACTACATGAAATCCGATTTGTGCAAATCCGTTTCGAGCTACATCTATATGTGATTTGGAATCCTATTCAAATATTTTTGGAACATTTAATATTCAAACATTTCCGTCTCAGTCTCCCTAGTTTTTTTATGTCCACGGAGAACATGCTGAGACATCTAGTTGCAAAAAAAAAAGTTTGTGTCGTTGTGATGAAACTCAAGTGAAAAAGTATAATGCTAATAAGATAAGACGAAATATACTAATACAGCGGGGTCGCGACAGCAACATATTGTCACGCCGTAAGACAACATCTGTATTGTAAACTGCACAGCTGTAAAATGCCTACTCCGAGTTGCCATCAGATACGAAAGTTGCCATGCCAACCAGCTACTGTAAACAAAATCTTGCATGTCTTGAGCACAAAATACACAGTCATATTTACTTAATGGGAAAGTATTAAAATAACAGGCATGGGAAAATTACGTTGATGTGAGGTTCTCTGATTTTGGTTTCAATTTAATCTTGATTAATCGTCCAGTCCTACGAACGACGTAGGTGGAATTACCGACCCAGTGTTTTAAAAAACAGTCAAATGCCATTTTAAAAAAACAACAACGTCGAACGATTTTAAAGTTGGAGGACAAAACGAGTTTGTCATCTTACCCTACCTTTTTGAAACCAAAGTACACAGACTAACCGCGTGTGACCTTTCCAACACGATTACATAACGTATGGGGTTGAGCATTTGTGAACATTTGTGATTAAAAGATACGTAATTTTGTAAGTAAATGACCGATAATTTGTTTTGCGACTGAAGAAAGGAAGATGCGAGCGTCTTGGATGACACGGGGGTGAGTAAATTATCAGGAAATGTTCATTCTGGAATCGAACTACTCCTTTAAAATCACACAATCTTAACTATGAAGATCATCATACAGCTCCATAACAAACCTGTGTCCTCAGTGTGAAAATGAAAAATCCCATCTAGGGAGCATATGAAAAAAAGAAAATGTTTACTTTTATTTTGTTTAAGGAAAAGGCTAGCAAATGGATTTATCGACCCCATAAAAACACGTGACGAGCCAAATCATCTTTAATGCGTTAAAGCACATCCCAGTAAAACAGGAAGTAGCCCTTAGTGTACATGTCACAGCCATGTTGATTTGATGCTTGCCGCTGCTAATCAGAGGCCAGTAATATTAGAATACAATAAACAATAAACATACGGCCCACCTCAAAGCAAACATGGACTTAAAGCCATCAAACTCTCATTTTGATTTCATGGGGTCTTTAAATCCTTTAACCACTAGACAAGATATTAACAAACAATAAAATAAGAAGAAATACGAACGATATCAAAAATGATCACAAAGGGGAACTGAACACTTACTTGTGTAAGAATACCCTAAAGGATCCAGTGGAAAACGGAAAAAAACAAAAAACATACAAATGGGAAACAAAATAGGTGAAAATCACATAAAATGACAGGATGAGAAAAAGAAAAGTCGGAAAATGTCAAAGGGTAAAAGCTGGTAACAAGATCAGACAGCAATACTCTCTCATCACTCATACTTTACCTGAGTTAGAGTCATTACTCTCTGGACTACATCCTGGAGATTTCGGCACTAAATGGGTTTTGTTTCATGTACTGACAGGAAATAAATCCCAGCGCACAATGTGTTGAGCGTATTATGTGATAATGGCATTTCTGAAAGTCCAAAACATCACGCAAACAACCAGCAGGGGGAGGAAGAGGGTAGGTGTGTGTGGCGTTTATGCGTGACCAGAATATCAACACAAATCATGGGAATATTCTTGTAGTGTGCCATGTTATGATTGATTTTTATTGATGTTTTGTGTAATGTTTGCAGAATTTTATCCTGTGCGAGAACAAGATGTTCTGTTCTTACCAGTCGGATTTCTCGTAGATGAATCAATTATTGATATAAGAAATCATTCATGTGACCAGTGTATATATGAATGTGCTTAGCAGCAATAAACCTGCCAAGCATGTATCATTTTTACGCGGACCAGTGTTCTCATTAATCTGAATTACAAATATTGCATTAATATCCAGTTCTTTGTGATGTATTTCTACGCGCTGAAAATGTACTAATTTTATATTCTCTTAAAAAAATTATAGAAATATGCTGTGATGGTTTTTATCTTACCTTTATAGAACATTCATAGGCTTCTGTCTATGAATGATTAAAATAACCACCAGGTTTCTCTTCACGATGAATAATACATAAACGGCATGAGGGCATAAAAAAGGGGCAAAACACTGGATGGAGGGGACTGTTTATAGGTTGTCGAAAACTGGCAACTACATCAAACCGCCCTGATGTCGCCTACAAAAGGTGGTCCTTCAAAACTCAGAGAGACGCCACAGACAGGCTAACAATTACTCTGAAGGAGCGGAGGAGAGTTCAGCTCAGTTCAGCTGAGAACTGAGTAAAGGTGAGCCAGTCAACCATATCAAGAGCTCTACATAATACAGTCCTGTATGGGAGAGAGGTACAAAAGAAGCCACTGCTCAAAAAGAAGCATGCAAAAGTCTGTCTGGAGGGAATAATAGTGACAGAGCTGTAGTCAGATTACTTTAAATTAAAATGTAACTTCTATCTATCTATCTATCTATCTATCTATCTATCTATCTATCTATCTATCTATCTATCTATCTATCTATCTATCTATCTATCTATCAAGCCACTTTGTTTTAATGGTTTTGGTTCTGACTACTAATAATAACAACCTTATACAACAATAATTATTCATTACTGATGCAAAAAAAAAAAAAAAAAAAAACTTAACCTTTAATATAATGTCATTCTGTAATGCTGGATTTGTAATTCAGTAAAATGAGAGAATTGGTCAAAGGACTGAAAAAATGTTAATATTCAGACTGCTTAAGTCATTACGCCCCACTCTTTAGCACCATGAGCACAAACTGTATATTTTAGCGTTTGCGTCAGCCAAAGACTTCACACTAGCTGGTGAAGAGGTGTGTGGGCCGTCACGCCACGCTGAGCTGCTGTTGATGGAACCGTGTGCTCCTGAGAGAGAAACGTGATACTCACGGACATGCTCGGTTTTGAAGACCAGTGACTGGCTGCTGTCGCCTTCGCCCTTGCCGTTGATGGCAGACATCTTGACTTCGTAATCGGTTTCGGGTTTTAGGCCGGTGACCGTGACTGAACTCAGTCCTGTTGGGAGATTTAATCGAAAACCCATTCATTCATTAACAACAGCACGCATGCTAAATGGGAAACATAAAACCTTGCCACTGAACATACAATTGGAAATACATTTGAAATTTTAAACTACAGGTATGAAGTAGCTGAAACATTACTTAAAAGGGATATTTCTGACACCCCAAAACAGACAATGTAGTTTTACTGGAGTATGTAGCTTTGGCGTCACAGGAATGGCTACAATAAATTAAAAACTGTAATATTTTACAATATTATTTTTTTTATCGTATCTTTGATCAGCCTTGGTGAGCATTAAAGACAAAAAATGACAAAAAAAAAATCGAATAAATTCTGTACCTGAAACCTCTGAACAGTTGTGCATATTAATGTAGCATCAATACAATAACAATTTCTGAATGAATAATATTGGTCACACTTTATTTTAACAAACCATTAAATACGACCTCAATAAACTCCTAATTTGTCAATAGTAAGCTAGTTGTTAAGTTAGGGATGTAAAATATGTTCATGCAGAATATGTGCTTTAATAAAAAAATAAATAAACAGCCAATATGCTAATATTAGGCGAGCAAAAAAGCAGCTAGTTTTTAGTGAGTATTACTAAAGTGTTGTCATCATCACAAGTGTATTTTCCAAAATTGTGTGTAAGATTTCTGTTAAAATAAACTTAATTCAAAAGAAAAAGGAAAATCATGTGCTTCCATGATACAAGTCCACCATTAAGCTCTATAAACCATGCAGCGGTGTTGCTAATCCATGCGATACGGCTGATTTTCCTCGTTTCATGTGACAGACTCACCGTCTTTCACCTCGTAGACTCGCTGCGCCCATTTCCCTCGGCCCACGGCTCTCCACTCGGCTCGGTACTTGAGCACAGGAACTCCTCCAGTGGACTCGGGCTCCTCGAAAAGCACCTGAGCCGTGCTGGAGTACGGCTGCACTTGAGTGATGGACGGCGCCGAGGGCACATCTGCACCACAGGGGAGACACTTCACAATACGCAGTGGGACAACTGCACTTTAACAGCTTATGCTCGATTATTCGGCCTGATTGTACGGTTCAGCACCGTTTTTACAAGAGGAAAATTTGAGCTATCGTTTCGCACTTTATTGAACAAAGTCTACAATTGCAGGTAATTCGAAAAACACCCCCAACACTCAATGTCAATGCGATTTTCTACGGCCATAAATGACTGCATTGTGTTTGTTTTGAGATCGATACAGAGAAACAGACCAGCTGGGATCACGATGAACTCTTTGGATTCGGTCCCGATCTCATTGGAGGCAGAACAGTTGTAGTTGCCAAAGTCGCTCTGAGACTCTGGATTGACCTGGGACAGATCAAGAGAATGCATTAACCTCTAGTCTCTATCTCAGCATTTATCTTTCAAACATGCATCTTATCACTGCCGTTTCTACTAGATGCGTATTTACTTCTGACAGCGTTCTCTCCGCGCTAAAATATTGATAAGACCGCATAGGCTGCAGTAATGCCCTTCAGCAACACTATCCCTTTCTGTGAGAAGCTCACGAAAACAGGTTCAGGTCGCATTTCACCCCAAAATCAAAATAAATAAGGTACGTAAAATATTTATAATACAGAAAATAAAGCTTGTTTTTAAAACCACTTGAATCGAAGCTGAGCAAATCTTTCAAGTGAACAAATTGCATACATGAACTACATGAATTTCTTTTATACGAAATGTGTGACTGCTTTCCTGTCTTCAAACTTTCAGCTAACCATAGCATGAGCAAATAGCATTTGGGTTTATGCCAAAATTGAAAGAAACATTACGCTGGTTAGGCCTATAGATAAAAATAAAGTTTTTACTTACAATTTTACTTAACAGCAACAATTACCCTGAACAAGATTTTGAAAGGCATTGAGCAGCGCATCTTGATGAATGAATGAATGAATGAATCTGTCATCTTCTTCAAGTCTGAAAGTCTGCCGATCAACTATTGTTGCGGTTGTGAATGACTACTTTGTAACAAATCACTTGAGTGAATGATTCAAAAGACTCCTTCATACAACAGCATCCATAAAGACACTTTTAACCAACTACTGGCATAATGAACCTGTATAAAAGGTCATAGAGGAAATCAGTATATGAATCAGAATGAATCTGATTTCTGACAATAGGATGAATGCTATGAATAATGATGCAAAAAATATATTGTCCATAAATAGGCTTAAAATCTAATAAAAATATTATATATATATATATATATATATATATATATATATATATATATATATATATATATATAATATGATATATAATCAAATATAATATAATATAATATAATATAATATAATATAATATAAATGTGGTTTGGATAACGTAAGGATGTAAAATAAAATATTGTATAATTATAATTATGCGATTAATCACACCCAAAATAAAAGTTTTTAACTACATAATATGTGTGTATAATATAATATAGTATTAAAAAAATTGTAACATTTAAAATAGGTAACACTTGTTAACTATTAACTACGACTTTTCCCTCAATAAATTCTTAATTTGCTGCTCATTAATAGTTAGTAAGGTAGTTGTTAAAATAAGGTAGCGGATAAGATTAGGGATGTAGAATAAGATCATGTAGAATAAGGCATTAATATGTGCTTAATCAGCATTCTAGTAATATGCATGCTAATAAGCAACTAATAGGCGTAACCGTAAAATAAAGTGTTCCCGAAAAATATATAGTAACCGCATTTCTTTCTTTTGGTGTAGGGGTGAAATCTAACTAGCACATATTCTTTGTCCGGTTTTCTAAGATGTATCCATCTGGGTTGATGTGAATGTTTATGTTCTCAGGAAGGCGTCTGCGTGGGCCGTACCTCCAGGTAGCTGGCTGAAGGCGTGTTGTAGATCTTGATATTGGAGGTGTTAGCGTTAGGCAGCTGGAAACCGTCTCGCTGCCACGTAATCGACACATCGCTGGGGTGAGCCAGCACTTCACAGCTGATGTTGGCCGGGTTGCCCTCCCACGTGTACACCGTTACTGAGCCCAGGATTTTCGGGGCGTCTGTGATGAAAGGCAAATCGTATAGAAAAGAAAATAAACAAACCTGCCGCTAGCGCTGACCCCTCATCTACCAACCACCCATCTACATCCGCTAAGGGAGAACAAAGCCTCCTCTCTCATTACCGTTGATACCTTTATTCTGAGGATAAGCTGGTTAAAGATCAAAATGTCCAGGGCTTAAACACAGAGAGCTGAAAACACAGAGCCGTGTGATGTTGAACACATCTGTTCGCGGCAGTGCATAAAAGCCAATCACGCTTCACTGGCTTCAAAAGGCCCCTCCTCCGAGCAGCGTCCCTGAATAGCATGCTGGGGGGAGACATCAGGCGCGATGCTCATGTGACGTACGCGATCGGGCCCGCGTTCCCTCACAGACTGCGTGCGAATAGCTCCAGGCCCGCTGAGATACTGTTCTCACATTCATCAGAGCTTCAGATGTCATCAGTCCCATCACAACAGAGCACGACTGGTACAAATGCACTGAACATGCGAAGAGGGAGGCTGGTATTTTCACAGCATACGCCGGCGCTAATGTGAAAACAAATACAAACAGGCGCAGTGGGGGGAGCGAAAATGGGCGGTAATGCTTTGCTTGCTATCGATTGCAATTAAAATATCGAGGGAGAAGAGCGCTCCATTTCTGATGGAGGAATCGGAAATTGGAGCGGTTTGGGTCTGAACTTTGTCTTCGTTTACCGAATTTAGAGCCGATTTAGAGATTAAATGCTGCTGGATATTTCATTTGAGACAAACATAAACAAGATTAGGAGTTTGTTCAGTTGTATAAATACGCAAAGCAGTTATGCAACGAAAAAGACCAAACTAGCATTAACTGGCTCATTTTTATTCATCAAATGTGGCATTTATTGTTCTAAGGAGGCCCGATGCAACAAAACAACAAACCATAAATCGCTGAGTCTCTTCCATGCCAATCTTATCCACTATTTTCCTTATCAACCTTGATTGGGAACAGGACATTTAGTCAGTGACTAGGTTTTTAATTTGACGCAACATGCTGGGTAATCCCGCCCACTGTAAAATCTCATTGGTCCAAAATTCAGCTCTAGGTAGCTGTTGACCAATCAGATGCTAGTAATAACTGAAGCATTTAAGCTTGTCTACTGTTCAAAATGAAATTTTAATGGATGAATGATTTTCTACATATTATTACGTAAAATAAATAAATTGATAAATATAATACACTAAATAAAGTGTATTAAATCAATTAGAAAAAAAAAAAATATATATATATATATATATATTGTTAATTTCTTACATTTTGATCACATTTGTCATCATCTAAAATAATTATAATAATTTGTGCTGTCAAACGATTAAATCACACCCAAAATAAGAGTTTTTGCTTACATAATGTAAGTGTGTACTGTGTATATTTACTATCTATATATAAATGCATGTGTCTATAGAGAATTTGTATATTTAATAAAATATATTATGTTTATATATTAAATATACATAATTTATATCAATAAATAAATATATACGTGAATATACATGCAAATATTGTCAAAAATATGCTGCATGTGTGTGTCTTTTTATATATATATATATATATATATATATATATATATATATATATATATATACATAATAGATAAATACAGTACACACACACATTTTTATTTTGTATGTGATTAATCACAATTATTTGACAGCACTAAAAATATTTATTTTAAGGAGGGGGACATTGGTTAACTGAATTTCTGCTCATTAAATATGCGTGGTATTAATTAATTAATCAATCAATAATTAAATAATTAATAATAATAATAAAAATTGATATTACTGATTTATTACTGATCACAGTATTTTTGCACTCGATGTGGATACAACACATTTGTCACGATGCACTTGGTTAGGACACAGTGTGATTGAAATCCATTGGGATTCATATCATTGGTGTCCCGTGGTGGGGAAAGGGGTGGTAATGTCGAGGGGTGGCTGTAGTTTTGATACATTAACTAGCATTCTGTACTGAGTTGCCATATGCTCTCTGGACTGCAGCCGAGCAGCAGTGCTGCTGTGAATTAAACATATGCCTCTGAGGCATATCAGTGTGGTACCAACAGTACGTGTGACTGATAGAAGCTAATGAGGCTACAGATACTATAGACTCACAGCGCACTTCCAGATACACGGGCTGCGCCGTTTCTCCGATGGCATTGCGGGCGGTGCAGAGATACTCGCCGGCGTCGGTGTACTGAGCGTACTTCAGGGTGAGAGAAGACACGCGGGCGTCACTGCGGACCAACACATCACCATCAGGACTCTGAACACAGAGACAAGAGGGAAAAAGTCACTGAAATATTCATGCATTTCACTTCCTTCAGCCATTAAAACAATAGTTTCCCACTGATGAATATTCTGTCATCACTTGCCCACCCTCGTGTTGTTTTAAACGCATAAGAATTCTTTCTGTCTAGCATCACAGGCTGTCACAACACCATAAAAGTAGTTTGTACGGCTTCAATAGACTTTAAATATAGACCAAAAGACATATGAACTATTTTTTGTTACTTTGATGCTTTATTTTTGTCCTTTTTGGAGCTTATTGTCGCAATATGCTTTCATTTTGTGGTCAAGAGCAACTCTATAATCATTTTGGATCGTATTTTGTTTTCTTTTGGATGAATAAATGATGACAGAATGTCAATTGCGGGCTTCTTTAATATGGAAAATGTAAGTATTCTTTAAAATGAATAAACAAGTTTACCATTATCCTCCTAAGCGTGTTACACGGTTTGCAAATATCTCCACTTCAATGAAAAAAACAAAACAAAAAAACAATTCTCTACGTTCAGAGAAAATGGTCTTTTGAAAAATTTGTCATTTTTAAGTAGGCCTACGCGAGGACTGAAACAGGCTGTATCAGAGGAGCAAATCCAGTAAAAAAAAAAGTGGTTTGCTGAACAGCAGATATAAATAAGAGTCTTTTATGTGCTGAGTCTTTGGAGCGAAGATGTGAGGGGGGAACATCAATAATGCAGACCATAAGGTGGGGAAGCCATTTCTAAACCACTGTTACTTCATCAAAAGTTACGTCACATGATCTCAGCTGGCTTGGACCATTTTACAATGTCTCAGTGCTCATTTTAAAGACAAGCATAGATCTTAACATGCCACGCTTGCATTTTCTTTTAGCTCGCTGTACCACTTAACCTTGTGGTTCTTATGAAGATGAGTGGCATCTATAACCAATGTCTACTCAGTGACTGTGCAATTTGCATATAGCAGGGGTGTCGAACACACGGCCCGCGGTGAGGATAGAGCTTGTGGAGGAGTTTTCACCGACCCACGGGTTGATTAGAGAAAACTAAACCAAATCAGCTTTTTTTTGCTTCATACGTGAATTTAAGATTGGAGAAATATAATATATAATTACTGTCCCGTTTTGAGATAAACTGAGAGTTAAGTGTAAAATGGCCTTTACATTTTTTTTTTGTTATTCAAAAACAAATAAGCAAGCCCAGCCCAGGCAACAAAAAGTAACACAATCCATAAAAAGCAACTAAGAAACGCATTTAATTACTTTTTTTAAAGTTGTGTTTGGTCATATAGTTATGAAGTGATTGAAAAATGTATAAAAGAAAGTGATTTGCTATTCAAATATGGTTCATTAGAGACAAAGACCATTCGCAGTGCATTGCACTGAATACTTGGGCTGAACAGATCTAAGAACGGACAGAATGAACTCGCTTTCTTTTACACACACACACAATCTCAGACAGGACGGTAATGAGGACAGGAAATGCATTGAAGTTTCGAAGACTTCATCAAGCACAACATTAGTATTCCTCGCTTCACTTGGAAGCGAAAAAATAAAAAAAACCCTCCTCTCTCTATATTTCTGGTCAGCCGCTGCCCCTCGCACAAACTTCGCTGTGAATGAACTCGGCAGAAGCGTAGTTTCAGAGACAATAATTATGCCGGTGTTGTCCCAGGATTGAGTCACGCTTACATAATGCTGAGCCTTTTCATCCAAAACCACCCAACAGCCACCCAGCAGAGCTGACTGGGCTAATTGAATAACCTCCTAATGGGAGCGCTGAGCCCCGTCCGGCCCATTTCCGGCCCTCTTTCCCACAGTTTTCCTTGTCTGTTTTGCTCAAATGGCCAAGCCGTGACCCCCCGTGCCACGGGACGTGCTCTCGTCACTGGAATCCGGTTACTATGTGGCACTGGGGTCAGACGGCGGTCCGTAACGCTGACTCTCTATGACAAACAGCTATACATTTCAATCGGCACATTCAACAGACTTTATCTCCCATTCTTCTCGGATAAGGCTCTATTTATTCATTTGCAACGTGAGAACGCCACGTCATTAAAGTTTTAGAGCCATAGTTTTCAGCGGAAAGGTCTTTTTAATAATGCACGCCAGCTTCTGCAAAGCTTGGATGGAGGTGGTTTCCTCAAATGTCTATTTTCGTCAGGGTGGGAAAGGTCTCAAAAGAAACAAACCACAACAAAAGCGTTTTGTGCAAAATTAATCGTTTAAAAGAAAAGATCGTTACATCGCAATGGCGCAAACAAGAAAGGGGTGTTTTTTAAAATATGAACCCTTAAAAAATGCAGTCTTATGATACATAATGGAACAAAATGACGGCGTAATGACTTAACTGATTAGATACAGAATGGAAAAAGAGGCCATGCACTGAATAGAAGGTGAAAACTACGTCTACATCATTCCATTTTCGGATGAAACATAAAGCTGTCATCGTAATTCAGTTGACGGATCTGATGAGATTGCAGAGATTTGATTTGATGGGAAAGAGGTTTGTGGAGTTGATGGCTATTTTCGTAATTTAGTTTATAGAGACATGGATACGGAATCTCTACCTTGTGCTGTTCGGGTCGAGTCCAAGAGGCCTGCAAAGAACACAGACAAAACAACACAAAGAGGCAAAGAAGTCCTTTAGAAGGAGTCCTCTGTTATTGAGAATAAAAGCACTGCACATTAAATACATTTATTTAAATGATTAAGCATATAGATTAAAAATGAAATATCACAAAGTGAGGTATATTGCAATAAATAATCATAAAAATGACATACTATGAACCAGATGAAATGTCCTGTTTGTTTTATTTTACCATTGATCACTCCGAGCTGAATAATTGTTTACCCTGGTTAATTAAATTCTTTTAAAGCTCATAAAAAAAACAAATAAATACATGTAAAAATTCATAAAAAAATTCCATTAAAAAAATATTAAAAACCGAAGGTAAAAAAAAACAAACAAACTGAATTTACCTGAAAAGCAAAACTGTCCAAGATCATTTTTTTTTATCTTTAAGGAAATGTGTTTTCAACAATTACACTGAGTATTTGGCACTGATCAATTGCTGGGAAAAAAAAAAGTTTTTTTTTTCTCTCAAACATACGTACTTTATGTACTTCCTCTTTTACACATTAAGAATGTGCTGATGCCATTTGAGGCGTGGAACCGAAACCAGACATCTACACAAATACATACGCACGTTTTATTTATGCCATATTTCTTTCCGCTTAAGGTCTGAGACATCCTGGCTGATGTTGTTTTGTATAAATATTTTTATTCCATTTTAAAAGTACTGTTCGGTATATTCTTTTAATACACTTTAATTTCAGTACTGTTTTAAAAATATTCTTTTAAATTAATTTCAGCACTGTTTTAGTTTTCGCTCGGTATAAATTTTTAAATCTGCCTGTTCCAGTCCTCACCTACTTCAACGGTCAATTAATTGGTTATCGGAAGTGTAATTATCAGTAACCCGGTTTTCAGTATCGGTTACAGTATCCGCAAATTGTTTATAATTAGTAAAGAAGACATATTATCAATTTTGTTTGTATTTTGTTTTAAGGGCATTCTGATATTTAGGTAACATTTTACAATAAGGAGTCATTTGTTAACATTAGGTAATGTATTAACTAACATGAACAAACAATGATCAACACATTTATCACACTCTTTATTAATCTTTTTTAATGGTAGTTCATAAAAATATGGTCGTTCATTGTTAATTTATTAATGTTAACACGGACAACTTGTGAATTTAATAATGCATTGCTAAATGCTGAAATTAACGTTAACTAAGATTATTAAAAGCTGTAGAACTGTTTAACCTTAGTTCATGTTAACTAATGTAGTTAACTAATGTTAACTAATGAACCTTATTGTAAACTGTTACCGATATTTATACCGGAAAACAAAATAAAACACTTATTTTTTTATTTTTCAGTGCATTATCCTCTTAAAAAGAATGAGTTGTTAAAAAAACTGTGTTTTTAATAACAACATCAAAAAAAAAAATGCTGTAACGAGTTCCTTCACAATTAGCAGAGAACGGGATCCCAAAGTTTCTGCACTCTCAGAAAAAAAAGTACAAAAATATCACCGAAGCAGCACCCTATGATACAAAAGCTAAAAGGTACAAATTAGTACCTAAAGTCAACATATAACTACCCTTTAGCTTTTGTACACAGTGACACAGAGAATACTCAGACCAGACAGATAAACACTTCATGCAATCACTTTCCATGAAAGCGGCTGAAGTTCTCTGTGGACTCGCGGCACTTCACACGGAGGCTGAGCGTGCACATGCTTAGCAACACAATGCAACGGACAGGAGACCGCTTGACATGCTACAACACATTGAGATAAATCACCAAACAAAAACACACGAAGAGCAACAGGCGCTAATCGAACGATGCCTGAAATGGTCTGCGCTCCGTGTTAGTGCACTTGAGCACGACAATGCGTCTCTGTACTATGCTTGCAACAACAAAAAAAAAAGCCAAGAGTCATTTTGCAAGAGCATCAGAAAAAAAGCGAAACCCTTGCAGGGTTGTTATGATGACAGCAGGCTGAGTCTGCTAGTCTTGCAGCTTTCATTTGGCTAACTACCTCCCCGGAGACCCGCACGGGATAAACAGTTATGATCAATGCCTTTTATTCTGCAACGCCGTCTAATTGCCACTAATTAAAGTTAATATCTTAGTATAAACTGAGGCCCTAGGCTAATGACGAATGCTTGAATTATATTTTCGAGCCTGATAAAGTACCAGAACAAAATGAACAAGCTGCTTATGTAAATGAAATGTTCAGGTTATTGTTGACATTATTACATGATGATTATTTTGATTAGATCAGGTGCCCAACGCCTCAGGCCTGCTCCGATCTCTCGAACGCACGCAGTGAATCTGAGATGATTACAACGCGAACGGGGAGCAGATCCATACGCGTACAGCGCATCTAGAACTTGGCAACTCATTCAAACAAGAGTTACCGAGGAGTGAGTTATTGGTGTTAATTATAAAATGCTAAACTACGTGTAGAAAAGTTTTGTACAGTGCTGCGAGGGAGGCTGGAGCACACATGGGATAGAGGTATGAAAGTGCCTTTGTCAAAATTCATTACTTTTTTTTAATAGGGTCATAGCATACTTTTTTTTCCACCCCACTGGGATTCACCGATAGTATAGTTTCTTTTCTTTTTTTTTTTTTAGAGGCACAAGACTTGTAATTTACTCATAATGCTATCCAAAATAATTAAGATCAGATTCAAATGAATAGAAATCAAATTTGGGCTGCATGTTTTATTTGTAGTGCTGTTCAAAATATTGTGGATATTATTAGAATTTAAAATAAAGTTTCTATTTTAAAAATGCTGATTATTCCATTTGTGTAAAGCTGCATTTTCAGCATTGTTATTCCAGTCTTCAGAGTCGCATGACCCTTTAGATACCGTCCAAATATCCTGATTTCGTGCTCATCTGCGTTGAACACGGCTGCTTGAAAGAATAGCTCAAAGAGATGCACGGTGAATAGCAAGTGACATCACAGAAAGAGAGGAGGAATGGAAATGGCGTTCAATTTCGCATGATTTACAAAACATACGTCATAATGCTCCACAACCGTTTCCTGAGGCTGTGGGACGCTAATAATGTACCATACATTTTATTGTGCAGACCTACCGTTTCACGTAAAAGAGTCAGTTCGCCCAAAAAATGTAAATTAGCCCATGATTTACTTTACGAATCTAGTAAGAGATATTCAAAAAAAGTCCCGGTTCTTCCAGCATTTATACTGGCAGTAGGTAGGGTTGTTTAACAGCCCAAAACAAGTCCAAGAAAGTGCATACATCTATAATTAAAAGTGTTTCACACGGATCCGAGGGTGAATAAATGCCTCGTGTAGCAAATTGATGTTGACCGATGCAAAAAGCTTTCTAAACCGGTTTGTCTAACCCTTAGACTATCGTACCCGCAGGCTGTTCTAGGCAGATGACACACGACGTATGACCTAACACTGGTCACAGAAAATGTCTGAGGATTTTGATAAGCAAAGAGACTGGTTTTCCTTTGCTAAAGTAAGGAAACTTTGCTTCCTTCGCTGTTGTAACCAAACATTGGTTATCAACGGCACTTTACCAAACATACACTTTACTTTATCCATCCAGTTAGCGCAAGCTAAACAAAATGGTTTATAAAATCTTAAATAAGGATATTTTCCTACAAAAAAAGCATAAATTCGCTAAAGAAGGCCCTCAGTATATCCACACTAGACTTAATTCTGTGCTTACTGTACCACTTTTTTCCCCATTACCTTGCATTATATCAATCACCATCTAAAAATGATCTTTAATGCCTGGCTCACTCTACGGGATCTTTAGCCTAATTTAGCCCTGATTTTCCCCTCCCAAGAATCGAATCAAAAATCTTGTCGAGCGGCTCTGGTAATGCGAGAAGTTCACTGATGGAACTGAACAATACAGATTGTGTCGAAACACTAAACCGTATCAAGTAAGAGAATAGAGTGATAGTAAATGTAATTTCTTGTGATCGATGTAATGCGTCTTTAGCATTTGAAAATGACGGAGTTACATGAATTCATCAAACGATATGTTTTCTCTGGGATAACGCTTGACATTGTCTTTCTTTCATTGTGACTACCACCGGATCATTAACGCCATAAATACACAGCCATTTCTTACTGAAACAGGATTTTTGGCTGCTAACCAATTATGCCTTTTATACTTGTGATGAAGAGGTTTTTTTAGCTGAGAGAATCCACGGCCGCTCTGAAAAACAAAAGCGCTTCGAGCTGAATCTTAGAACTCTGCTCCTACTCCACACTGTTCACTTAATTTGTTTGGGAGGACATGCAGAGCAGCAGCTGCTACACAGCCAGCCGCAGCACAAGTTCTGCTGCTGATTTTACTTTTAGAATTAGCGCTTTGTCGTTCGGAAGGGAATAATAGCCTCTATTCTGCCTTTTTATTACGATACCATAACTGGACAGACCAAATTTCGGGGCGTCGTCGATTTGATACCAGACACCTGAAGTTTTCGATTCTTAAAGTGAGTATTTTCATAGCACTCAATTCTTTAATCTCGAGAGATGAAAGCGGAATTGATTTCTCACACCCTTTAAAATGATTCTCTTTTCAAAATCTTACATCAGAAATGCGATAATCGACGACGTGCTGCAGACACCGGTGAGAACGCAAACGTTGTAGTTAACTTAAAAGATCGCTTTAATCTATTGCCTCTATTGCAGAATAAAAACATCAACGCGGTCGCTGTTGAAAATCTTGTGCTTCGGTGGAACCACCATGAGAGGGACGGTGTCCATATCTCTGTTTCATCGGATCAGCTGCAGCCTGCCAGGAAATGCTGTTTACCAAGCTCGGGGAGTCAGTGGTTTTTCACTGGCCGTGGGGTCACTGGCACGGATGGACAAAGCTATCAATGACGACACTAGCATAGGGCATTCATCTGAAAGAGCATTGTGTCTGAAAACAAGAGCTGCCCTACACATGCCCTGCTCTCTCTGGAGTGTGTCTGTGGGGTTTAGGAATAAAACACTCCCTCGATTTACAACCATCTCAAGCTATTCATGCCCTGTGCCATCTTATCACACTCTATGCCCATTTTAATACTACTACAGTTACGTTAAAAATATTCTGATTATTTACTCACGCTCATGTCATTCCAAACCCAACTTTCTTTATCAAGCTGTTGTGTCCAAACTCTTCTTTTTTTTTTATATTTTGAAAGAAGTCTATTGTGCTCACCAAGTAAAAACTACAGGAAAACTGTAATGTTGGTAAATGTTACAAAATTTAATTAATTTATTTTCAAAATTCATTTTTTTCTGTTAAAATGTTTCTGGTTTCAGTCACTCGCTTTTAAATTTTAAATACATTCAAATATATTAATAAAAAGCAGGTCTAATTGATTTATAAAACTTACACATTTTAACAGAAATGTATTAAAATTGTATATTTTTAAGACTATGTGAGATATGTTGCTTTTTTTCTGGTCTCCATTTTAATGGTTTTATTGAGTTTGAATAATAAAAAGCATTTCCAATTGATTTGATTTTAAAATTATTTATTATTACTTATAATTATTATTTTTTATTTACATTTTTCTGTTAAATAAAATCTGGTAAATAACTTTACGGGTAAATATTTCTGAGAAATAGCAAAAAAATTATTTTAATTAAAAAAAAAAAAAATCTGCTAACATTTTTGTGTAACATTTTTTCCAGTATTCCTTAATAAATAGAAAGTTAATAAATTAAATATAACAATGCAAAAGTCTTCATTGTCACTTTGATCAATCAAATACACCCTTAATGACTACAATTATCATTTTAAGAATACATCTCAAATCCTGTTAAATCAATAATAAAAAAAAGCAGCTTGAACAGTCTGCTAAATACTTCCTTTTGAATTATTTCCCAAAACAGAAATTCATACAGGCTTGGAGTAACACGAGGATGAGTACATGATGACAGAAGTTTCATTTTTGCTTCGCTATCTCTTTAATGCGCTCTACAAAATTCTCAAAGGAGTCTCAGAAAGGAAGGCGCTACCAAGAAAAGACAAGAGGAAAAGTGGCTGATGTATTGGCCCTTGTTCAAAGGTTGAATTCTCCTCTTGTCTTTCAACCGGATTGTGATAAGCTGTGGTCCGTGGCCAATTCTTTATCGCCCTGCGGCGTTCTTCCCCTGCCATTTTTATGACCCGCTCATTTGTCTGGCACCTTGGTAAGTGGCTCAGAGACTGCAATATATGACAGTCCTCAACTCATTTTTTATTGACCCAACTATTACAATCAGAAGATAAGATACGAGCCGGGTCTTTCTGAGGGAGAAAGCATTCATTTTCATACGACAGGAAACTCGAGACACTGAAGGATTTCCATGCACATACGAACGCAGGTGTAATACACGACACACAGCCGTGGAAAAGAGGGCACGGAGAAGGTAAGTAGAAACATGCATCGCGCAGAGAAAGAAGATCTAAAGCTCTAGTAAATATTTTCAATAAACCCTTCCCGCATCCTCGAGCAAAAGAAATTGTAGCCATGACACTGAGTTATTAAAAAGACATTCCTCATTTGAAGCACCCACTAAAATATTCAAAAAAAAAAACCCACTTCAAGCATTTGGTGTTCTGTATAGCAGTGTTGGAATAGCGAAGTGACACGTTCAAAAATAATTAGCAGCGTTGAGGCAATTTGCTGTTCGCAAGGAACTATTAGAAACACCAACTGTTGATTGTCTTTACCAAACTCTATCCAGTCAGCATTTAACTTCAGTAATGTGACACATTTCAGTGAAAGCTTGTTTCTCGCCACAGGTAGGGTTTCAGGAAAGGGGTAATCGCGACTTGCAATTGTGAGATGAAACTAGCAACTGTGAGGGAACCATGTCATAACTATGAGATAAAAAGGCACATTTTCCCTTTTTTATTTAACAAAAAACGGACTTGCAAGAAGTAAAATCAGCATAGACTCACGACCGACCGTTAGCAATGTGCTTGATTGACAGGCGACTGACCAATCAGATGCCGAATCCGCTATCTTGTCCCACGGCTACGGCTGGAAACTAACAATGGATTAAATTTGATACCTATTTGTTGTATCTCATAAATGACTATACCTACACTAACCCTAAACGACGATGCAAAAAAAATATTATTATTGTACAGACAGGAGAGCAGATCGTCTTTTGTGGACTTAAGCTTGAAAAATGGTGTGTTCCACGGTTAAAATAAAACATGTTCTTACGTTCACTCGCGTTCATTTCATCCTTTAATTATATATGAAGATGATTGTTTCACATGCCAGTGTGTTTATATCTCACAGTTCTGACTTTTCCCCTCAGAGTTTATATTTCGCAATTTTGACTTTTCAACTGTTATCCTCGGTTTTCTGAGTATATATTTCACGATTCTGACTTTCACCCTTGGTTTTCAGAATTTATATCTCTTACTTAATTCCGATGTTTTACCTCAGTATACTGAGTTCACAATTTCTATTTCTTCCCTTAGTATGAGTTATTATCTCGCAGTTTCAAACTGTCCCTTATTTATCTAAATTTATAATTTTGCAATTTTGACAGATTTTTTTTTTTTATTCTGTGGCAGTAATAGATTTTCATACATTTCCAAGAAATACTGGATATTATCCAAAAATAAAACTTGCATATATTGATATACTATTTGTTGTGCGTCTAGTACATCGCTGTTTGCATGTAAGCACACTCAAAGCATGATAGCTTTGATTTGATTATTTATTTATATTTCAGATATTTATATTTAATATGCCAGATGGACAGCAAAATAATTTAAACAAACTTTAAATTGATGATTTTTCCCCCTTTGGAATAACATGTTCTAATGAATAAAGCACAACCAAACCAGCAACTTGTTTTAAAAATTAGCCTAAATATGATATTTCATGTCGACTTAAAGACAATCAAGAGAGACAGAAATATTGAAAATAATATTTGCTGTGGTATACACAGCACTTTTTTAACTCTTTGCTCATACAAGCCTGATAGCTATTTGTTTATTGATTTGTATTTTCCTAAAAAGCAAAAGAAAAAAAATTAAGCATTATTTCTCTGGAATAACATGCACTGATAAAGCATGCCCAGGAATGTGCAATAAGTAAATAAAATCAAATATGATTTTGTTTTGCCAAAGACAGCTGGTCATATTCGATGATGACAAATAAAATGTTACACAGCCAAAGTAACCTGCTAATCATTTTTGAAACCACGAAGAAATGCACGGTGATCAACACAAACCGGTGGAGAGATGCTGGCAGTCATCATAACCCAACACCCACATGAGATGAGCAAGACTGGACAAGACGACACACAGGAAATGACAAAGCGGTCCAACAAAGAGCTTATATAAAACATGCTCCTTCAGGAACCCTGTGATGACAGTGACTCGGCACAAGCAAAATTCAGCTTATTTTTGAGGCTTCAAAACCAGAAATCCTTTATTTTTTATAAACCTCAAGGATAGAGGAGAAAAGTACAAAGGCTCTGTTTTAAAACCTTGTGGGCTACAACCATCTGAAACACATAAACGGGATTTTTATTCTTAACTTAAAAAAAGTGTGAATTGATATTGGTGGGTTGGTTTGTGCCAACACGCCAGCTTCATTGGCTATTTTCATGGTGAGTAACACGTTTTAGGTTTTTAGATGTAGTAATAATAATAATAATAATAACAATAATAAAATATGTTTAAAAAAAATTTCATAAAGAGCATATCAGTGGATCTTAATTTAATATATCTAAAAAAAAATATGAGTGAATGTTGAACCATTAAAATGACTAAAAATTAACCAAATGTAAAATCTAAATTAAATAAATAAACATAAATTAATTAATAAATAATAAATAATAAAAAAATAAATAAATAATTAATAAATAAATATACAAATTGAAAGAAAGAAAGAAAGAAAGAAAGAAAGAAAGAAAAAAAAAGAAAGAAAGAAGTAACTAAAAATAAACCATCAATAAAATAATACAAAAAAAAAAATCAAGTTAAGTATATCACTATATATATATATATCACTTTCTCTTAAATCCAGCACCTTAGATTTATTTTCCACTGAGCTCATTGCCGTACATTCAGGTTTTGCCTTCACTGCAAAGAGTAAATGTGGTTCTGCCTTAGAATCAGGTTAACGCAGGTATGTAAGGCGGCAGCATAATTCATTTAGCCAGCGTTTGGAGCAGCCTTAGCGCCTATGGTGCCTCGCAAAGAAGTCTCTCCAGGCGGCTCACTAGGTTGTGGAACAGAGCAAATGTAAAGCAATTTTTAGAGCTCATCCATCATCACTTTTCCTGTCAGAAACTGTTGCAATAGTATTGCAATTTCGCCGCCATGCAAGTCTTATTCACATATCAACAACTGCAGATAGTATCACGACTTGAAGAACTTCAGGAAATCGAAACACCAGACGGTCGATTAGCAAACGTCTCGAGTATGCAGACAACATCAGAGCCATTTTCAGGAAAAAAAAACGGGAATATGGAAGCAGATCTGAGTGGCCCGTTACTATACCTGACCTTCTGATCTCATACCTGATAAATCCTCTTTTGGTGCTCCTGCAGACAAAAAGAATTGTATGCATGAAACAGCCAGAGGCAGGTGCACCACGACTCCATCATTCAACTAGCTGCTTCCTGTCTGTAAGACCGAGATCTTCACGCCACTCTTCTAGCTCCAGCGAGGAGCCCCTGTTTCTGCGAGTTTGGTGTTACCTGCTCTCCCTCGGTGAAGACCCTGGTGCCGAAGCTCCATGTGATGGTGGGCGTGGGGTCTCCGGTGGCCTCACATGTTAACGTGACCTGCTCGTCCATTTCTGTGGTGGTCTGGCTTTCTAGATATGTGATTTTGGGTTGCACTGAGAGGAGAGATATTACATAGTTAGATCCCTCCAAAGCGACATTCTGTGATTGTTTACTCAAGTTCTGAACCCATTTTGTGGGACAGCAGGACGATAATTTGAATATGGCTTGTAAAAACAAGTTTTCAAGCCCTTTGCCAATGATTTTGCCAATTTGCGAATGAGATTTGTGGAAAGCTTATTTGCGATTAATCGCATGCAAAATAAAAAATTTTGTTTACCCAATATACGATTCACATAATACATTTATGTTAGACAATATATATATATATATATATATACAGTATATATATATATATATATATATATATATATATATATATATATATATGTGTGTGTGTGTGTACTGTGTATATTTAGAAAATTTTTACATTATTTACATGTATTTATGATTAATCACGTCCGAAATTAAAGATTTTTGTTATTCAATAAATGTGTGTTTACTGTGTATATTAATTATGTATATACAAAGACACACATATATTGGCATGCATATGTAGTATATTTATTTTCATATTACTTATATTATATATAAATGTATTTAACGTTACAAACGCAACATATTTTTCTTAAATATATACATGCATATATGTGTATTTACATAATAAATATACATAATACACAGACCTATATTATGGAAACAAAAAATAGTTTTATAGTTTTTTTATATAAATGTATGTGTTTGTATTTATATATACATAAATATACATAGTACACACAAACACACACACACACACACACACACACACACACACACACACACACACACATATATATATATATTTCTATTATAAGGACTTGGAATATGGTCAAATCAACTACTTTTATGGTGCTTTCTGATAATTTTAAGAGCTTGCTGCATCCATCAGCATTCACGTGAAAATTTTGATAAACACCTCTTTTTTTGTTTTATTTCATTTAAAATGTCTTTAGGCTTTGTTAGAAATTCAGACATTTTCCCAGGTGAAACATTTCACAGAGCAAAGAAAACAGTGAGTCAAGCGGACTATTTCTTTAAGGCAACTGCGCTTTGTTCTCTGCAGAATAAAACTGAATATTTTTTTTAGTCGTTGTTGAGTTTTCAATATCAACTTCAACAGAGTACTGTCAAATCTCCGGACTCCTGCGAGACTTCATCGCTCATGAATTCTTACCAAAGACTTTAAGGCTAAGTTCTTGTTCGCTCTCCCCAGCTTTGTTCTTAGCAATGCATGTGTAATCCCCCTCGTCCAGCTTTGTCACATCTAGTATTGTCATCTCAGAGCCGTCTTCATTGAAGCTGTATTTATCGCCATTCTTCAGTGGAACATCGTTCCTGAGAGGAAAAAAAGTGCTAACATATTGAAACAAAACAGCATCGGGAGAGATTAATCTGAATATTTTCCCTAATCTGAACAGAGCTTGTTCTGTTAGGCATGCAAAATTTAGGGGAAAAATAGATCATACTAGTCATGAAAAGTGATGATTATAGGAAGGGTTTTCAAAATATTTGTTGCTGCAAACTTCTATGACGATTTTATACTCTGTATTTTATTAAAGACTGAAAAAATAAATAAATATATATATTTATATCTATTTTTATTATTACAATTACTATTATTTCAAAATGCTAAATTTATAAAGATGAAAAATATAAAGAAATGAGGATAGTGTGTAAAACTACAATAAAGATAATAAACAATCAAATAAATATATTGAATAATAATAAACATTAAACGGTTGTATTGAATATTAGTAATAAAAAAATTCCTTCATACCAAATTTGTGAAGGCTAAAAGTATTAATAAAATACTAAAGCTATAGACTTAAATAATGAATCTAAAGACAGAAATAATAGTGTGTATAATATTTAGTTTAATAAAAAAATAAGAATAAAATAAGAAATAGAATAAATAAATAAATAAATAAATAAATAAATCTTGTAATAATAATAAATAATAAATAAATGTCTGGAATAATAATAAATATGAAATGGTTGTAATGAATATTAGTAATAATAATAATAATAATAATAATAATAATAATAATAATAAAAATATAAACATGTTAAATTAACTAATTGTAGCACCTTAAACTAATATATTTATTTTAAGAGAATCTAAATGAAGTAAAACAAATAAATATTGAATAATTGTATTGATACAAGTACTAATTTTATTATTATTATTATAATTATTATTATTAATTCTTGTTCCTCCTCGTCTTCTTCTTCTTTCTATTATATCACATCCACAAGTTTGCTTTTATACATTCTGGATCAAAATGTTACTTTTAATATATTTTTAAGCCACACGTTTTCATGTACAACATTCACCAACTGAGATTTTGCCAAAAAAGCTAAGAAAACGGGAAACGGTGTTAACCAACCACTACCCTTCATTCTAGTCTCTTTGCCCCTCTATTAGCGGTCTTTGTGCAGACACTCTTGAATTCATTGGATTCTTGACCGCGGTGGTGATCTCTTGATTTAAGGTCAAACAGGTAATAAATATACCATAACCCATGTCAGAGGAGAGGACCTGAGTTATTTTGAGACAAATAAACACCTCCTTCACCAACCCCCCCCTCCCTCCACAACCGAACAAAAGATCCTTGAGGCGTGTTGTATCATCCCGAGGGATTCGTGTCTCACACGCTCTCCTCCACGAGCAGAGAGAGCAAGCACTCCCGCTGAGAACGCGCTGATGGCTGAGGACAGACTCACACTTTAAAACTACTAATGGTGTGTTTTTCTATGCCATGTCATCCGCAAAAGTTCTTCATTTATTCAGAGGCCCTTTCCTCTTGCTTTGAATTCCTAATTCGAAATACACAAAAGGAGGTGCAGCAAAGCCAGTGTTTCGCTAGCGCTTGTTTTTCTCTCTCTAAAAAATATGGGCTTACCGTGCCCAGGTCACCATCGGCTCAGGAAATCCGTCAGCATCACAGGCCAGCAGTGTTGAGAAGCCCATGTCAGCGGTGGCGTTCGTTTCCGCTTGACGGATTCGTATAGTGGGCAGGACTGAGAAGAAAAGAAAATTGCAGGTTTGATATGTGGAGCCGAATAAAACGTCTATATCCTAACCCTCTTAGCTACAAACCACTGCTTATTGTACTTAAAATAGAACACTTAAATATAATTAATATATGTTTCGAAACAGCTCTTGCCTTAAGGCAACATTGTACAATTATGTTTTTCTACGAAAATACTAAATAGTTTTTTTTTTTTTGTTGTTGTTGTTGTTGTTGCATTTTTTTTTATAATATTTCACACATGCACAGCCAAATCAATTTTAATAAAAAATAATTTAACATTTAATCAGAAATCAAGTTGTATATACACTTGCTGCCTTCAGGGAACAACCACTGCAGAACAAGAAATTAGCACTTTACGCAAATTGAAAATGCCAGGATGTGAACCTCCTGGAATACTAATACAAATATACACATAACACGGAGGAAAAAGAAAGTAAAAGTATGCGAATGCGCGACTATCGAATGCTTTTGACTCCATTGTGTTGCCTCGAGCCTCAATGTGCACGTTTCCGATAATGTGTATAACGTAAAGCCATTCAAAATACGTCTTTACTCTTTCATAAATGTGGCTTTTGATAAAAAAGACAGTTATGCTGTTCAAAGGTTCACTTTGATCACATTCACAAAGAGAATATATGGCACCGCAGCAAATCTGACACACGCTGAAAATGAAATCAAACTGGCTGTCAATGAACGATATAACCAATTTTTGTGTCAATTTTTGCTCATCCTCTCTTGATAAGAAGGAACTCACAAATTAAGTGCTGTATTTTCCTGCGCCGTGGTCGCTCAAGCAGACTAAACAACATCATAAAGATAACCCGCTAAGGAGTCAAATTAAACTCAAACAAGAAAACAAATAAACAGAAAGGCACACATAAAAGGGGAAATCGCATTACCGGGTTTACCGCAGGAAGGAAGACGACACAGCAAATAAGAAAGAAATCAAAAGGAGATGAGAGAAATATGTCTGCGGAGCATCTTGACAACAGCTACTTCAAAAAAACGTCTGATCCTCAACACAAAACACCGAGCTTTATACTCGACCTCAACACCAACACAGCTGCTGATCAAATAAATGCACAGCTCAATATCAGCGATATCCTGCTCTAGCTAAATCAAGTGCTTTTCCTAGCCAGTCAGCACTATGCTAAGCTAACAAGCTAAGCTGTGCTGAAAAAACAAAGAAAGAATTTGACCAATTAAGCTTTCCTAATCCAATTTATTGGGGCGGATGTGCTATTTAAAAAAGGCATTTATTAATTTTCACGAGAATAAGAAGCTAAAGAAAGAAAAGAATGCACAGCGTTTGTATAATTTGTCATTTGAGACCAGTTGTCTCAGCCAGGGTAATTGCTCTGGAGTCAAAGAGGGTTCGGATTCTGCTGGGATCTTTTGAAATGCCTAAATCCCGAGCACTATAGGTACTGTGAGACTCACCATTAACAACCACTTTAATGCTCCGGAAGTCAACCTCCCCACGGGCTTTAATGCGGCCCTCACAAGTGTAGACACCCTCGTCTGTCTTTCTGATGCCTCGGATTTGGAGATGGTTGTTATTCAAAGTCCTGAAACGGACTGTGAAACAGAACAAAGACGAACAGATGTGTGTGAAATTGCGTATTCAGTTATCCCAGGGATTAATAAAGTGCCACATTTCTGAGAAAGCAGCACTGGGTTGCACTAATGATCTCATCAATTTATTAATGCATGCAAACAGCGAGAGTTAAGAAAAGTAAATCACTTCTTATGTAACATCATTTTTGACATGTAAAGTGTGAAACTTTTTCTTACCATCTTTTTCAAACTGGATCTTTGCACCTTTGTATTTCCAGAGGACGGTGGGCGGAGGTGAACTTATGACGTCACACACTATAATGGCATTGTCCCCTTCGTGAACTCTTGAGGTGATGGGACGTTTGTGAAGGTGATTTTTTCTGGAGGAAAGAGCAGCAGTCCAGCAATAACTTATCATGCAATGCTTCATTTTGTATTGTTGCACAGCAAGTCACCAACCAAAATAAAGTCTCCGCAGAAGCACCTTTAAAAAATGTTGGAAATATAATTTTTTATCATCTGCAATGGGCTGTGGCTTGTATTTTAAATTGATTTAAAAATATACATACTTTGTTTAGGAAATTTGTTTGGTGATATAATAAATGTTGATTAAAAATGAATATGATTGTTCTGTTTTTCATTACTGCTCTGAATACCATTTAAATAAAGAATTTGATGTTGGATGAACTTTTTTCCCCCCATTTTCTCAATAATTTAATTTTGATTTAATTTATTGACAACACTTTACAATAATTATTTCATTAGTTATCTTTAGTTGACATGAACTAAGAATGAACAATGCTTCTACAGGCTAATCTTTGCATTTACTAATAAATTATTAAAATCACAAGTTGTGTTTGTTAAAGGAACAGTTCACCCAACAATTTAAATTCTGTCATCATTTACTCATGATCGAGTAGTTCCAAATCTGAATGAATTACTTTGTTCTGCCAAACACAAAGGAAGATATTTTGAAGAAAGTCAGGCTGTTTTTGGTTACCATTGACTTCCATAGTATTTTTTTTCTTACTATGGAAATCGACAACCCAGAGATCTTCATGAGCTTTATTTAACTTTATTTAAGTGTTCCTTTAACAAATGACACCTTATTTCAAAATGTTACCATTTATATTCTGAAAAATACAATGAGTAGAAGCACATGTGAAAATTTTAACTGTTGATGGCGCTAGAGAGATTGAGATGGAGACCTCACAATTGGCACAAGGAATGTTCAGACGCTTTCCAACTGGTGTGCCAAACTTCTTAAGTTTGCGCCAAAAATACACTGAAAACGTGAACGTCACAACTTTATTTCTGCCATACCACTATATGTTTTTTTCCAGCACAAATGAATCAAACATATCTTACGGTATATCTTCAGATTGACGGTGGCCTCAGCTTCCCGATCACCACTGCTGGCCATACATTTGTATGTGCCGGCATTGTCAACCTTTGCGTTATAGATGGTGAGAGTGGAGGAAGTCTCGTCATTGCGAATCACGCTGATATCCAGTCTGCCTGGCTCAATCTTTTCACCGGTTGGAGCAAACCAATCGATTTCCTTGGCCCCGCCGATAACTACAACCCAAACCAAATTAACATATCATCTTATGTATTAAATGTGTCATCATATAAATCATTGTGTTAAAAGTTAAGCTTGTGTAAACATCCACAAAGCAGAGATGAATCAATCAAAAGCGAATCAGGCCTGAAAAGATTGAATTGTTTGCTTGAATTAGTTGGGATTAGGTGTCGTTGGCACAACAGCTGTCAGAAGGCACAACTTAAAACTTCAACCGATTCTCAGGTTACCAGTCTATTACCCAAATCAGTGGACCGTAGGAAACAGCACTGGTGAAGACTTGAGTTTTCAGAGCAATTATCAGAGCCGCTGTTCCACGCCTTTGGGTCTTCAAATGAAGCCCAGGAGAGTGGAACCAGGAAAAAACGGTTTTCAGAGAGAGAGATAGGCTACACAAAGGTTTAACATATTCCTCTTGCAAGTCTTGTTCACATGGGTCTCATTTACTGACTCCTCCGTGATATTTGCTGACATAGAACATCATCAGAGGCATTAAAGTTAAATTTACACTAGTGTACCATTTCAGAAAATGAATCATCTGGAAGATTACTGCTTTTTTAAGTTACAAAAACATGGAAAACCTGACCTTTTAAGGCCAGGAATCAGGTCACTAAAATGGTGCACCAGATTTTTAGAAGGCGACATTAAGAATTTTCATAAAGAGAGAGACACACATTTTCCAAAATAGACAATAATCAACCATAAAAACAGAAGATCATTTCCTTTTCTAAAATATAAAAACAAATACATATTGCAACAAATAAAGCCCCTATTTATGCTTGGTGAGAAAATAACTTAGTGGGATATAAAAACAATATATTTGCTAAATTAAATCATTGTTTTTTTATATAATGTCATAACCAAAAGGAACAAAAACTAGAACATATTTATTTAGTACTAAGTTTGTTTTTCCAACCCACTATCAGTTAGATGCATAAATATGTTAAAGCACATTATTCAAATTCAATTCTCACAATAACCATTTTTCTAAAGCAGTTTTATAAGAAAATTGGCTTAAAAGCCCCAGTGAAGATAAAGGCAGCATAGGACAAGAAAGATGCATGCATTCAAAATAGTTTGTTTTTGTGCTCTCTCTTTTGCTGTATTTTTGAGCGCACTCTTAATATTAAATTCTACTGCTGTAAATCTATCTATATCTGTATCTAAACAGAATAAAGTAAATCTCATGATCAAAATTAAACCATAAACAATGACAAATTTAGCTAATTTTTCACATTTTCACAAACCCCAAACAATCCCTTCCCTAGAGCCCATTTTGAAGAAACCTGACCCCCTGCTCTAAACTAGATTTATTTTGAATTAAACTAATTTGCTCATAAAGCAGAAAATGAGCAGTGTTAATGTTTGCGATTAAATGACAGCAGGAAAGAAAGATTGACAGTAATATGCAATACAGATGGATAAACAGATTCACTGCAATTTGGTAGGCAAAGAACACAATGACATTGACATTGATTTTAAATGCCATACATATTATCAATATAAAACCATATCGGTACCAGATGTAACCTGGTCAGCTGGCACTCTGCTTCTGTTTCTATGGCGTCACACCAAGAAACCTTCGCCCACACTGGGAACTAACTAGGAAGGGATCCCACTCCTTGCTTACAAAAACCAAGAATAAATGGCATAGCCAAGGCTACAAAAATTCCCCCAGTGCAAGCAGTCAGAGCTGAATTACCTACAGAATAGCACTGTAATGAGGGCCAGAATGTATCTGGTCAATACGAAAACTTACCTTCACACAAAAAGAATCGAGACTCTCCAACACTGATCTCACCCTGCGCAGGTGTAATATCGACCTGCAGAGAAACTGAAGAGAGAGAAAAGTATTAGCATTAAATAACACATCAAACAAACCTGCTATAACAGAGCTAAAGTTAGTCCAGAAAAATCATACAGTTGGAAAAGTTCCTCAGTTGTGAGTTGTTTCTCCACATGAATAATTCAGCAGCCTCTGAGAGCACTTTTCATTAATTCCACACAAGCGGCAGATCTCTCCTCTTTTACAGCCGCACAAGTAACTATGGAAACCCTTCTGATACGGGCTCTTCAGATAAACAACGTCGTGTCATTTTGATCCGACTAAACGAGAGGCGACAACAGACAGTGAACCTAACAAGCTCATTGTCAACTCGGCCATTTCACCTCCTTAGAGTTTTGCAGATTCGTTTATTGCCTTATTGCCGCCGCATCTGACGCCGACATCAGCGCATTCAGCACTGTGGCACAAAAGCAACCCATTATGCCGAGATTTATTCCTGAGAAACTCAAATTTCCTCCTAAACACTTTCTAAGCTAGGCCAGAAAGGTCATTTTTAAAAAAAAAAAACTACCTGTCTATTTTGCCCTCCGAATCTCTAAGAACGGAAATAGTAAAACCGATCGATACATTTCAATTGAGGAAACAACTCACAGCTTGGGCGTTAACTTGAGTGTGGCCATGGTTCATTTCTCATTCATATGTTGGAGCACGGGGGATGTTTGGGAAATGAGTAAAGACAAAGAGAGCAGACTGAAGACCAAATTGATCCTCTAACAGATGGTGGCCTTTAGTCTTCCAGGTAATTTAATAAATGGACAAAGCCGGAGGAGGGTAAACCTCAATTAAATCAGCATATTCGATCAATATTATCGGATGTTTGTTGTTCTTAGCTGAAGGGCCATTCATTTCATGTGACTTCACACATTTGTGATCTTTATGTGGATAAAAGAATAACTCTGAATGGGTCAACTTTGGGAGCGGCGTAAAAAGGCTAGAGTTCGGCCGAGCACAGGACTTTAAATTAATTAGTCTCTTATTAGCAAGGCATGCTGGGAGATGCACGGTGACATTGGAGCTGTGTGTGTAACGGCCACAGACCTCTAATCTCTGAAGTCCCTGCTTTGAAGAATTACAAGAACAATGCTGCCTACACTGAACGCTTTTGTTGAGCTAAAGACAGATTCGACTTCTACAGTATGACCAGGACTGTTTTACTGAAGGAAAATACGAGGAGGAATCAAATTATGCTTGAAAATGTTCTTCTGGGAACATTCTTCAGATCTGAACTCTGGAAACTTCTACAACTGAAAACTTCATCCCCAGTGGGAAAATCTAGACCTTTATTCAAATAAAGCTGCAAAAACAGATTGTTCAGCAACGATTTAGGTTGAATACATTAACACATGACAAATGCCCACATTTACATGTCAACTACGTCTGATCAGAAACTTTGTGAGGATAAAAGCAGCCGTTCTTGGCTGTGTAGCACCTACAGCTCTGCACGTCATTATGACGGATCCCAATTGTTAGAAACCAGCGGATACTGATAGCAAAGCAGAATATATTACAACTGCTTTGAGCAGCCCATGCGAGCACAAAGATTTCAATTTCATTTTATATATAAAGGAGGAGTTTACACAGAGGGCTTAAATAAAATTCAGTAAAAAAAGGCTCTGCAAAGTCGAGGAGAAACGGAAGCGACAGATCTTTTCTTCTGAATTGTGACATTTATCTAAGTGTAACGAATTTTTTCGAATAAGAAAATATGTAGCAAAGAGCTAGGTTCTATGCATTGGTTGTTGATTTGATTTTGAGACGGGGGCGTTGCAATTTAAAAATGGAGGCAGATGAATGCGAGGTTGCAGGGACTGTTAGATTCCCGAATCATTTACAGGAACTAAGTAATTGGAGAAGCCCTGTATATATCACCAGAGAGTGCGTCTGGAAGGTCCAGATATGACATTTTGATTAAACATTATGAGATCTTTTTTCTAAAAATTAAATATGTGCACGAATGGATTGTTCACAGAAAGACCTATAAAAAGCATTTACAAATATATATGGTGAATTTTCATTCCATGCCAATTTTCAAGCTGAGCTCCTCTTCAAGAGGCTGAATCTGTGGAACAGAGCAGTTCATAACTGGTATGAAAGCAATCCATTCTACTTTGTGGAAGTGAACAGCTATTGATGGCGTATAATTTGCCTGTTATAGTATTATAATGCATTCCTCATTGCTGCTGACCTCTGCAGAAATTGGCTTACAAATCAATTGAACCAAGTTTGAAAACAGCCTCAGTCACAGCAAAAGAAATTTCACAGCACACCTCCACCTTATTTCTCAAGTGTCTGTTTTGTGTTTAAAGTAAAAGTGCACTCAAAATGAAAAGGCTGTCTTTATGTACTCAACTTTGTGTCATTGCATACAATTTTTCAGCTTCTGTTGTATACAAATGTAAATGTATTTTTTTCCCAGTGTAAGTAAAGTAATAAAGCGGCGAAAAAGTGGTCTGTACATCTTGTGCATCAAATTCAAAGTCTTCTTTATGTGAGAAATACATTTAAATGCACCCTTGCTCAGATCTTTTTTAACCAATGATCTAATCCAGTTCCGTCAATCTAAATGATTCATTTATGAATCAATCTTGAGTTCAACTCACTGAATAAATCTGGTTAGAGTGGTTAACAGCTCGCTGGAATATCAATTGTATGAATATCAATGGCCGTTTGAATCTTTTCATCGCGCTAATGATACGATTTCAGCGAGCAAGTTCAGGCCAGTTTTAATGCGTCGTTTCTGAAGCCTGAAATCAGTGTCCATTCATTGCAAGAAGCTACCAGTACAATTTTGAAAAATATCTTCTTTTGTGTCGCACAGAAGAAAGAAACGTACAGGTTTGGAGAGACATGAGTGTGAATAAATGACAAAAAAAATCAATGAAAGTGTGCGTGGTGTTTCATGCACTATTTCGTGAGTCGTGAGTAAGTGCTATTACGATGAGAGAGCTCTGTGTGTGTGTGTGTGTGTGTGTGTGTGTGTTCGTGACTGCAGCTTAATGTGCCTCTATGCTCACAGTCCCACCCAACCAGACACATATCATCTCACCTCATCTGTTTATCACATCCAAAATGACGCGAATGTAGAACATTTGAACACCGTTGACGGGATTATTATTTTATAAACCATCAATTCAAATATTTGAATGAATTATCATACATTTTAGCATTCGACTTCCTATTTCATTTGAAATCCTCTTTCATATCTGTCGATTTCCTCTGGGAAAACAAATGGCCCTGCAGAACTGTCACGCTGAATCTTAAAAGTAAGAGATAAAGAGATTCACAGGCATTTCTTCCTCAGCGTCTCTGCTGGAGACTGGGAATACCTAAATTTGTGATGTTTTCTACGACGCAGCTGAACTTTGTGTAACTAGCTGGGTTAGCGCCAGATGTCGATTTCAAATGAACTGCCTGCAGTCAGACGGCGGTATCATGGGTAGGTTATCATCCCTCAGGGAAGAGTTTCTTCACGACAAAAGGAAAAACACCGTAAGAAAAGTCTGGGTGGGGGGCGATCACATGCGAAACGAACTGTTTACTAGCACTGTGTGGGAAAACAGAAGCGCGGGAGATTAAGTGAAGTCTGGAGCGCTGTGACTGTTCAGAGAAGATAAAGCCACACTGAAAGAGCTTGTTGAAATCATTACCTCATTACCTTACCGTCATTACAGTGCTTGGATCAGGAACTGTAACGTTTATATACTGATGTCTTAGTCAATACGGAACATTACAGTACTAGCATTCAGCCAGCATTTAGACATTCACTTTTTTTTTAATTATTGATCAAAAGTAGGCTGAATGTTTATTTTTATTCATCAAGAAATCCTGACAAAAAGCGCTAACAGCTATCCACGCTAACAATTTTCAACATTGAAAAAAGAGAAATGTTTCAAGCACCAAATCAAGCATATTAAAATGATTTTAAAGGATCGTGCGACATTAAAGCCTGAAGTGACTCGTGTCTTTACAGAAATTACTTTATTTTAAAATATTTTGGCATTTTTTTTCATTTGTTTTAAATTTAATCACCTTGGTGAAGTACACAATTAAATGTAAAACAATTGAGAGCTTGATTGGAATTGGCGTCTAATAAAAAATATTCAGTTCTGAAGCTGAAGTCGCTTGATACATTTAAATGATGAAGGAATGATTCAAAAAGTTAATAAAAGCCTTGCACAATTGACTAATTTGTTCCCTCTGACTACTAACATGTGTCTATGATTTACTAACATGTTTCCTTAGTTTAACATGTGTGCATGATTGACTAAATTGTTTCCTTGGTTTACTAAACGAGTGCACAAATGACTAATTTGGTCTCTAGTTTACTAAAATATGCATACGATTTACTAATTTATGCCTTTGATTTACTAAAACATACTCATGATTAACTAATTTGTTCCTAAGGTTTACTAAATTGTGCACGATTTGCTAATACGTTCCCTCAGTCTACTAACACATTACTAATATTACTACTAATTTGTTACTTCGATTTATTCAAATGTGCACAAAATTGACTAATTTGTCCACTTGTTTTAGGTAATTAACACGCATATCGTTGATTTACTAATTAATTTACTCGGTTTGCTAAAACGTGTATGATCTTCTAAAGTGTTCCCACCGTTTATTAAATTGCGAATTTACTAATTTATTCACTCGTTTTAAGTAAATAGTACCCACTAAATAATAATACGGTATGTGTCCTCGTCTTTGCATGCACAAAATAATAATTTGTTCCACTTCCTGTCCGCATTGCCATAAACCAATAAAGATGCCTCTCATTTAAGACTTTTTAGAAAATCTCCAGAATTGGAATTCATTCCCAACATTAATTCCCTCCCAAGAACATAAAGAGTTATTAGAAAAACCTGAATAATAACACTATTTATAAATCGCTATTTTGTGCGAAATCCAACAGACTGTACGAAACCCAAACTTCTGCTCCACAGCTAAATATCTTCTGATTGGTTGAGACTGCGTAAGGTTACGCAACCGTCTCACAGTCTCGCCTTCGGAAACGCGCCCGATTAGGACATGATCAGTGACTTCACTTGAGCGACGATGGGGTTTATTTTTACTCAAGACAAAGTGGGGGGAAGATTTACAATCTTTGTCTCAGACATTAATTGAAAATGACACGTTTAAAAAAAAAACTCTCCTTTTCGTAGCCTGATTAATTGTCCAATTCTGAAGCTTCAGCGCTGCGCGAGAGAAAGACATCTCCGAGCTCACGTCTGATCTCTGCCGAACACAAATTTGCATTGTTCAAATGCAAATGCGTTAATCGTTTTAACAACTCGTCTGAGATCTGAGTTCTGATTTAACCTAGATTCACTACAAATGTGTTCAGTGTTTCCATGCTTTGGTGATAAACACCAAAAAAAAAAAACTATAGCAGGCAGGAAGAGCTCTAAAATGCATTCAGAAACCTTTTAATCGGAGACTGCACAAAAGGCTGTGATAAAAGTGATAACGGGGAGAGAGAGGACTCAATTATGAGGCTTTTTATTTGGTGCCACGAATTCATCTGCTTTTATTTGCACTTCCACACTCCAGCATCAGCCTTTTGTGCCCAAGTAAACAAGGATAATACAAACTGAGCCAATAAGATGTACCATTTGGTCCGAACTAGATGCTCCTCGGGTCTCAGTAGGTGTTGTACCTTTTTCCACGAGTGCGATTCTCAAAAAACAGCTCACAACATTCTCTATGTGATGTGGCGCTGTTGCTTGGCAACATGACATCCCGTGTGTGTGCAGAGTATGTTAATGAGCTGAATGCCGGGGTGTCCAGCGATCCACCGGAGCAGAGCCGCGGGCTATGTAACATATGTAATGTGAGCAAGAGACGATGACATTTCCGTGCACAGCGCTGCGTCCAATTCTGCATAGCGCTGTATTATTTTCAAAGCTGTAGGGGCGTTGTTTTACATAGTGGCATTTTAAGACGCTGCCAGATTCAGAGCCCCATGGGTACCGCGCCGTTGTTTACACCCTCGCTGTTCCTTTCACCTAGGTTGCCTCATTTCTACAAAAGCCACAAACAACTAAAAGTCATCCGAAAAGGTTACAGAATGGTACTTTTGTTCTCAATGAACCTGACTCTGTGAAAGAAACAATCAGCTTGGGTCAATACACCACTGGTCAGTTGTTGAAACCAGATAGTTTATATATATATATATATATATATATATATATATATATATATATATATATATATATATATATATATATATTATTTAATTGTATAAATCAATTACTCAATTAATCTTAAGATTCTTTTTCTTCTTTATCTATCAATTATTTAATTCACCGGTTAACTACCAAAAGCAATAAACATAACGTCTGCAATTAATCTTTCAACTTTTTATTCAAACATTTTCTAACAAAATACTTATTTCAAAAATAAATAACTCTCGACGTAAAAATTTAAGTGCCAAGAATGAAAAAGCCATTTTATCAGTAATAAAAATGTCTCTAAAACGAATTCAGCCCAAAAATGACCGGGAATGTCTTAATGTCAGTTTCTCACGAAGGAATACAAATTCCGATTAACAAACTGGTCTAAATAAATAAAAACGTAACCGCTTTATCTTTCCGGCTGACTTCACCAAGGCCACGGATGTTGGCAAAGTTTCCTTACGATCCAATAAACTCCCACGTATTTTCTTCTTATTCCAATTCAAATTTGACACAAAAATGTCACGTTAAGTCAAATGGCTTACGAATGCCGTACGAGAATTGCTGATAGTCTTTCGCCAAACAAACCATATGATTTTGCACAAACTCCTCGCATAAAACTGGGCGTTCTGTCAATCTGCTGAGTGAAACATCACGCAGCACAGAGTTTTCCCTCCACTGCTGCGGATGAGGCTCACAACATAATTAAGCTGATTTCAGTCACATCACCACTTGGTTTGAAGCGTTGATGCGACAAGCTAATACTGTACAACAAGCTCTACAGTTTCCACCGCTATCACGGTTTCAATTGTCGAGCTGCTGTTGCTGCTATTTTTGCCGGAGCTACTGTATGTGTAAGACACCTGTCACGCTGCACCGGCTCATGGGCCAGCTTAAGCAGATTACCGCTGTGTATTTACAGTCGGCACTGCACCCAGAGAGATGCCACTGTGTGGAGAATATGATGAGCTACTTATCCGCAGCCCTGGGGCGGGAGTAACCCTTTTCCCAAACGAGGGAGCCATCGGCAATCTGCTGAGCTACGGGTATTTCAAGCTTGAGTCTTTTTTAATGAGTTCAAATAATACACGGACTTCACACGCTGGCTGAGCGAAACAGCATGCGATAAATCCAGTGAGTGACGTTACGTAATACGGTCAGTCGCTCGCATATGGGGGACAATCTGGGGCGAACCAACAGGCTGAGAGCGGTTGCTAAGTCAGGCTTGCATTTGCTTGCTGATCATGCCACAACCACAGCGATCGTCCCTGCTACCCGTTGCTATGGAAACACCCCCAACCCCCCCTCAACCAACCCCCATCCTTCCCTGCTCGTAAAATCCATGTGAATAGGATGCAATAGACCACCACTGGAAAAGCTCACCATTTGAGTTGAGGAGAATATGATACAACACTAGTGGTCCTTACAGGCAATATTTTTGATATTTTTGCATTCATTATATACATACCATTATAAAACATTCCGTGCACAATAAAACAAAAACAGTACTTTTTATTTTATGCAAAAATTAAGTCTAGTTGGAATCTAGTGAGAGTGTTACTTTTATTTTACATAGCGCTAAATTTAGCTCTGCCCACATCTTGGCATTATGTAACAGAAGTGCATCTGAAGTACAGACTGTACCGTTTACAATGTTATTATAAAGCAGACAAAAATGTTGCCTGCTTCTAATTATTACTATCCACTCTAGAATGTCTTTTTTATCATCTTAAACATCACATTCATTTTGCTTTTATTAATTAACTTGATATTATTTATATTCTCCGAATGCAAGCCAGCAATTGACAAGCAACAGAGCAAATAAATACAAGAACAGAACAGTAATACAAATTAAGCTCTTTATATTTTTTCAGGTAAATCTTACTGGTAAGAAATACTGTAGAAACTGAATAAAGTAGACAAATGTAAAATACAACACTTTATGAATGAAATATACACTTATTTTGAAGTGGCACATATTATTCGGCCATGCGGTGAGTGACTTTCTATTTTTGTTGTTTGATTAAACACAGACAGCAGCGGGTTAATAAGGCTGCTGTCACTTTAAGACTTAATGCAGGGATCCAGTACTCTGTTACGAATTCTATTTCCTCCCAACTTTTTTTGCATTTACATAAGACATAAACAGATGCATTTACATGAATACTCAACAAGACAGGCATTTTGACATATTTGTTTAGACTGTTTCATCAAGAACTCGGCACTCGAAACCCTTATTATACTTTCCGTGTCCATGTTTCACTCATTCTTGGATCCCATGCACATACAAGATGCCTGTCATTATGTGGTCACCAGAATTGGTTCTCTTTTGTGGCTTATTGTGCTTTTAATAACTTTTTATATTAATATTATGTTGCACTCTAACATGTTAAAGGGATAATTCACCCAAAAAACATTCTTGTTCCAAACCTGTAAGAGCTTCATCTTTGGAGCACAGATTAAAATATTTCTGATGAAATCTGAACGCCGAGCCGAAGGCCAAATACTGAACATGTTTTTGGGGGTTTTCCATATTTTTGTAAAAAATTATTGTGAAAAAACTGTGAAAATGCCTAAAAAACCTGGTTAATGGTAAATTCCTGTTAAATTCAAATTGAAATTCCCAATTTTTTTAAATCATTATGTTTCTTTTTAGTTGTTCTTTTCAGTTATGCTATATGTTGTATGCTATATGTAATGCTGTTAAATAATGTTTATTGTATATTTCAGTTTAATGAAAATCTCACCTTAATGGTGTTTAGTGTTTGTGTTCTGCCTTGATTCATCGTGTCACTTTCTCATCACCACCTGCTTTTGGTGGTTATCAGTGTATTTCAAAGGTACAAAACATATTTCACTACTTTAATATGTCGGCATATTAACTTTATATCGGTTAATGAAATTACGGTATTTAACTGTAAATTTAACCACAAAAACTGAAACATTGTTACCGTATTTTTACAGCAGAATTCGGGAAACCACAGCTGCCACTTTTTCACCATAAATTGTACGTAATTTTTTTTTACAATGCAGTAATGTAATGCAGCCCTAAAAATTCAGCTTTGCCTCATAGAAAAAAAATACTTACATTATTAAAACAAAAAACACATATTTAAAATTGTAATAATATATATCACGGTATTACAGGTTTTATATTTTTAATCAAATAAAGGCATCTTTGGTAAGCATAAGACACCTCGGAGTGCTGAAGACTGAAATATGTATAATTCTGAATATAACTGAGCATACTAAGGTACCGAGTGCTTATTGCCTTAGCAAATTTCGCAAATTAATTTAACATAGCGTTAGCAATTATAAAACATAAATCACAGTCATTATCAAAGGCCTAACGTCTAATCACAACAGCGCACTTCAAACGTTTGAAGAAATTTGCTTCCCCCAGCCTGTTGAGAACGATCAGTGAGTCAGCGAGCAGAGGCAGTGTGGATCTGAGAGTTACTCCAGGCAGATGAGATCTGACCATATTCAGGCAATTTGCGTTGAGTGCCCATCAACATCTGCGCATAACTTTACAGAAGCTCTCCAATGCAGCGGAGGCCAGAGGATAATTCCCTCTCCCTGCTCGTAATGAGACTTTATTTAAGTGGCAGACTAAAGAAGGCAGATATTCGGAGGTACTTAAAAAGCCTGGATAACAGCATCAAACCCCTCCTCCATCCTCTTCAGTCGCAGCTGCTGCCTTGTGAACGCAGGACTGTTTGTGCGAAATTTAAGGGGCTCATGTTGCATTCTGGTAACAAGAGGAAAACATCAGCCATTGAAAGACTAAGCTTAGGCCCAATAATTTGATAAGGGCTCTGGAGCGCAATGCTATTATGATATCAAGCATTCGTGCCTGTAAATGATGAGGTGGTTTAAGACCAGACCCCCAGATGGGGGCAGAACCTATGCTTTCCATTTTTTTTTTTGCAAACTGTTGCAATTCCTATGTGATGTTGTTACGTACAGCATTTTAGCGTTGCTGTTAGCATTTATATTTTTGGTTAAAAAATAAAATAAAAGAGTAATTAATCCATACAGTTCAACCAATCAAAACAATTAGTTTTGCCTTCTATCTTTCTATTATAATAATTCCACTTCCATCGTCGTAGTATTTGCTAAACTGGACAGAAAGGCTTCTTGCATTTGTTTTGATTGTTTTTCTCAGCTATTTTCTATAAAATCCAGTTTTGCAAATTAGGGAAACATTAGTACTTAACATATATGACTATAACTATATATATATATATATATTAAACCCACTCTACTTCCACTGTCATCTCTGTATTTGCTATTCTGAACAGAGAAGATGTTTCTGCATTAATTTTTAATAAAAAAAAACTTACACTTGATAAATTGTAATAAAATAAAACTTTAGCTTTTTTTTTTACACCTTATACACTTTACACTATATATAATAATACTTCTGTTTTCATGTCAAGCTTTTTTTGTTTGTTTTGTTGGGATCAAAATATTCCACCTAGATTTTACTCATATACTGTTTTGCATAAATCATTTCATGTTTATTTTTTTATTTATTTTTTCCTTTTGCGTGAGCAGCTTAAAAACCCAAGATGCTCAACCCATGCCGACTTCGCTATGTAAAATGAAGCTCCCTTCCCCTAGCGAGCTGCCAATACAGCATTTTAAGACATCATATGCACGCTCCCAAAGTGAAAGCTGTTCCAAATAGATAAGATGCAAGATGCAATCCCAGAGTGCACTGCAGCAAGCTCAGTGGCAAAAAATTATCATAAGGCGGAAAATGTCAACTGAAAATGTACTCACACTTACTTCAGAACTAAAAGGTACACATAAAATGGTTAAATCTAGCAAAAAATACATAGTTTATTCCATGTATGTGTGTGCTGTTTGGTTTCGTAATCAGTCTCTCACTTGCCATCATTTCTTTCTACAGAAGTGTTTTTAAAATTAGCATCTTATGAGGTTCCTTTTCATAAAAATGTTTTGTATCGTGATGTTTTATCGGCTGTTTGGGTTGGTGAGCAAGTGACGTAATGCTAAAACTTTCCAAATTTCCTCTGTTAAAGAAACAAACTCATCTACATCTGGTATGGCCCGAGGGAGAGTGAATTTTCAGCAGATATTCATTTTTGACTGAACTGCTCCTTTAAAACGACGGTGCTCCTTTAAAAACCACCGAAGCAGCATAATAGAAGATAAATGTACTGTCTTCGCTCTGCAATAAAGATTTAGTACCAGACCAAAAGCATCTATTGCTTGTTATGGCCTTTGCAGCTTAAAGATGCAAACGGTGTCATGTGAGCAATTTAATTACGGCAAAGATAATACGGAAAGACAAAGAAAAACACAACAGGCCGCGTGCATTACAAATCATCTTTTAGCAACTGCTCTGCTCAGTCATTTTCTCTCTTTGTTAATATCGTGCAGCAACTGCAGTGATAAAGATATATTAAGCTGCACAACAAATAAACAGTTAAGAGCCCTCCCCCTCGTGCTGGCAGCCGCTTGCCCACTGAGGGAAATGTGTGGAGCTCTGGCTGCACTTCGTTCTGAAGAAATCACTGTGAGAGGCTGAAAGCCCAGCACACACCTGCATTTCATCTTTCGCTCACAACCCACTTTGTTGCCTCTAAATGGCTCAACCAGACACCTACGGCTCGCCTATAACCACCCTGATGAAATAACGCTTTCATACTGCGGCAGCATGGTAAGCAGTAACTACGGTACGACAACGAACCTTATTCTAAAGCGATAACTCTCTAATGTGTCATCATTCTGTCTCCTTGATGTCAAACTTGTATGACTATAACAGAATTGCGTGACTTCAAAACAAGATATTCTGTGTTATTTTGTCCACAGTGGGGTCCAGTGCTGTTTTGGACTTTCATAGTAGAGACAAAATAACCCTGGCACATTTTTCATCTTGCCGCAATGAAACTCTGAATCAAAGTCACTGTCTTGTTTTGTACCCTATTAACTTTCATTGTACAAAACAAACAAAAAAATCTGACAAATGTTTTCTATTTTTTAAATGCATCTTGTTGATTCTGTTGTGAACTACTCATCCATGCATGTTTCATTTTTTTTTTACCCCTAATATTTTAATAATCGATGTCATAACACTTCCTCTCCCTTTTGACAGATGCTTGACTTTTCAATTCATTTAATCTTCATAAACTGCACTATTTTTATTATCAACTTTAATCTTACATCCAGATCTGCCTCAATCCCATCGGATAACGATACCAATTCCCTTTTTCAATTATTTGTTAGTATATAAAAAATGTTCACTGCAACTTTCAAGTAAATATAAAAAAAATCAACACTGAGTAAGATCTTTACACTGAACCAAATTAATTCACAGACTCAGCGATCTTGTTGCAGCAGTTAAAGGCAAAGCTCACCCCAAAAAACACATATTAATTATACACCCTTATGTCATTCCTAACCCATTGGAACTTTGTTCATCTTTGCAACACAGATGAAGATATTTTTGATGAAATCCGAGAGCTCTCTGACCCTCCATGAACAACAATGTTTAAAACAGTCCATGTGACATAAATGATTAAACCATAATTTTATGAAGCTACGAGCAACTTAGAGAATCAACATCAACATATTAGCTTCATTCCCCACATAAACCATTATATGAAGATTTGCAATATAGTGCAGTAGTCTGAACTACTTTCGGAAAAACTTATAGTGCTGGCAAATGGATACGTTCAGTGGATTTTTTTTTTTTTCCACGTTCTAAAGCTGAAACTAGTTGCAGCGTAGTTGCTGACCACACTGTTCAGATCCCTCAAATCACACAAACAGCTCAGAGTCTGGGTTTTTTAGACTGTCATTGTGCCTGCACACAGTGTACTGGAGAAGGGTGAGCCTCACCAAGCCTCACCAAGCTCAGACATGACCAGTGAGGGGATCAGCTGGTGGTAAATTGCTGATCCAAATCCGAAGAGACATTGGATTGACTGTGAGAGGATTCCTTTAAAGCGAGCTGTGAGTGGGCAGCCACTGTATGTGGGATACTGTGAGAGCCTCTTAACTGCAGAAAATCACATTTGGTCCAATTTGCTTTACAAGGTGCTGTCTGATAGTATGGCAAATCACCCAGGGCAATTTCTCAAACACCTGGGTAACGGTGGGTAAAGATGAGGACTGGACAGCATGTCAGATATTTACAACTCAATCAATGCTTTTTAAACAACATTGCGAATATTATAATACTGCTGCATGTTTCTGTGGAAGCCTTGATATATTATTTTTTATGTTAACCTTGATTAATCTATAGTCTTCGTGTGAAATGATTTTTCGAACAATATAGAAGTATTCGCTTCCACTTTCGATCAATTTAAGGTGTCCTTTGCATAAAAGCACAAATAAATAAATAAATAATAATTCTGTACAAATTACAATAGTTATGTGCGCATTATCTTGCACTTTGTTATAACTGTGTGCTTTTTTACTAACAAAAACCCACTATATTGGGTTATAGTATTAAACTTCCTGCAGGAAACATTTTTTCATCATTAATATTGAGATTAACATTTTTGCTTTATCACACGTCCCTAGTGAACCTACAGCGGCAAATCAAGCCGGTGGGATGTCTAAACAATATATGACTCATAACTTGAGTCAGCAGTGAATCTATATTGGTAAAGACCTCAGAGAGGGGGCAACCCCTTTACTTAGAGACTTTGCTAAGCCCTCTTATATCACTGTTATGTTCTAAAAAAGATAGGGATTCTCTCTCCAATCATTTCCATTTCATCTAGGCATTTGCAAATAATACTAAGCTCTGAGCGGGCGTAAGGGCTATTATGCAACGTTTTTGAGCACTTCTTTATCGTCAACTGAAAACCGCTACTTTAATAACTGAATGAAATATCTCAATACAGAGGTTCCTGCCTGCAGCATCTCGCCACTGAAATACCACTGTACTCGTATATTTAACCATTAAAATGTTGCATTAAAGTTTAACCACACAAATAGCAGAGCTTTCCTAAATAGTGCAGAATCCGTCCCGGCTTCGCTCTGAACTGTAGAGCATCTATGAGCCAAAATAGGAGACTGGAGTCACACACACAAAGCAAAAAAGCAGCCAGAAGATTTCTGGGATTGTGGGCATTCCCCAAGTAAGTTTGATTAATGAATTGAATGGGCAGTAACAGAGTCCACGAAAGGCAGAGGCGACAGCACCAGAAGGAAACTAAATGGGAGAAAATGTAACGCTCGATATGGCTGTAAAAATAAATGTGCCGTCTTTAATTTAAAAGAGCCGAACATCTTTTGCACTGTCCACTGCAGAAACTGCACAGATTTGCACATACTAGTAGGTGTTCTGCTGGTAACCCTTTATTAGTGGGCGGCACAAATGTTTATTAGCGGTGGGAAAATGTTTGTATAAAAATGTCTATGCATCGTATCATAGGAGATGGATGAGAATCAGAGTGTATTCTTTGTCATTGCAACAGTCTACCTGCGGCGAAAATGCAGGCGCCGGACTATCTAGGTCGTTGAAAAGCCACCGGCTGGTGAGGGATCTGTGGATCTGTGGATGAGGTCAGATTCCTGTAGTAGTTTAAGCTGGAAACAGCTTGGTTTGATCAGCCTTTGCTGCAAATCTCTTTAAAGCAAACTAGTTTACTTGGTACAAACAGCTCTTTTTCTATGTACTACAAGAAATAAACAAGAAAAGAACCAACCTGCTTGGATGAGGGAAGGCTGAATACTCAAAAAATTACATTTTAACAACATTGATCTGAAAAAAATAAAATAAAATCAGACAGCAGTGGCAACAATGTGTGCTTCTTTCACACGAATAGCACAAGAATTAAAAATTTTCTTAATCAACTAGTTGGAACAATTAATTGCCTGAACAACGTTAGCAATGAAAAAATGGGCTGTATATATTGTTATTGATTGGATTTTAAGATTCGGGCACTACAATCGAAAATAAATGCAAGCTCAAGATTTTCTTCTGGATCAGGTATCGTCAGACAAGACCGATCCAAATCTGATATTATGCGTATCAGTGCAGTTAGATGCTATTTACACTAATTTTATTTATACTACTATGTTAAAAGAGCAGGATCTCTGCTATTTATACTACTTATTGCAAAAGTGAGACCTCACCTCAGCATTGGAGTTATAAAACAGTATGCATTAATAACTCATTATTTTATCAAATTACTCTGTACCGATTATTTTCCTTGAGTAACTTTTGCTGTTGAGTTATCCACTGACCTAGTTTATAATAGTATTTTTGTCATAAATTATGATTGCATATTCTTTCATTTGTTATTTTTTCATTAACGTGAAGTTGTCTATATTTAACAGATTGTGTAAAAAACAATTGTGATTAGGTCAACACACAGAAACACAGAAATTTGAACATTAATTAAGAAAAAATGTGCTGGGATCAGATCTATATTGGCAGATACTCCGAATTTTCGAATCAGGCTGGTTCTGAAAAAAGGTAGTGTTTCAGTTAGTTAGGTGGACTAAATGATTGCCTGCCATCGCCTGTTGATGGTTTATTTTTTGTTAATTTATCCTCTGTACTGATAAATACCTGGGATTGTGTTTGTTTTCTTCTAAAGAAGAGAAAAATTAAGAAGATCTAACAGTTTTTAAAGCGTTTCTGTAGGAAGAAGCACTTTCCCTCTATGCAATACGAAACACCTCTAGTTTTCACCTCTGCGCTACTTATTCAGGGCTGCTTTATTTAAAGTGTGTGTGCTCATTACACCATAGTGTCAGACTATTTTCTTTAATCTTCTTTAAGTGTAAAGGAGCACCCGTATCTAAAGTCCTAAAAAAGAGAGTGCACAATTTGTTTCATGAGGAGTGTTCAAAACGAGCTAGATGCAGTGAAACAAAACATAAGATTTCAATCTAATATTACACTGACACAAGGCGACAGTCACGGGACGCAATAGCAAAGAGCTCCAAGGTGATCTCCATGCAAAATGCATCGCATTTAATGCACAACATGACATTATGATTCTAATTAAAGCACTGATGCTTTTAACGCTAATAAGAAAAACAATGACTAGTCGAGATCCATATAGATCCATTATTACTAGTATTGACTAAACAATACTGTCTCTTTGCAGTAATAACCCCCCCTGTGAACTCCCTTTGAGAGATGCTGAATGAGAATTTTTTAATGTCTCACACAGTATTCAAGGTTGGTTGGCTGATTTGATGAACCAATGCATCTCAATATGCTGCTATCTGCGGCTTGCCATAACAAATGAAATTAATGTGCAAATTAGCTGATGAGCTGGGGAAATGAAAACTGTCAAAAATTAGCCTGAAACCTTGGAAAACACTTGAGTTAAATGACAATCCGAGACCTGGGCCGGGGCGCAAAGATGCTGACCCTACTGACCCCGAGTGGGAGTTCACATGAACATCTTTTCATGAACTACTTAATATGCTGTTTGAATCCAAGCCCACACGTGAGCACAGCAGTACTGTCTACTTTCCCAAGGCACAGTTTTAAATATCATGGAAAACAAAGTGGTGGGCGTCTATTCAAAAGAGGTGATGACTTGAGTTCTCTCTGTCTGGCTCAAAATAACTGTGCGTCTGCATTCAGATGTCCTGTGCACCGATATGGAGGAGATGCTGCAGAGATGTGGGAGGAAAATTCACAGAAAGTAATTTACGAAATGTCATTTCAACCAGTGAAAACTGTTCAATGTCACGAGGCTCGTTCCATTTCTTCCGCTGCTCATTTCTTTGTCACCTGAGACGTTATTTCAAGATGATTAAGTGCCATATTTAAAAGGGGAGGAAGGAGTGAATTGTTACGGAATAGATGGAGGGGGGGGGCATGATAACCGGCAACCAAGGAATTACAAAACTGTGCATAAACAGTGTCATTTTTATCCATCCTTAGATGTGATTTTGAGGACTTTTGGCAATTCAGAATATTTATGGCTTAGATTCTGCACACAGTACTGTGAGTGCACAGCTAATGCTGTCGGGGAATGAATAAATCCTACTTTTGATACAGTTCCAGATGTCTGAAAAGAAAATTAGACCATGATCTTGATTAGAAATGCTAAACGTGGATTCCCCAGTCATTGTACGTTTTAGTAATCTGATTTTTGGAGCTTTATTTCTCGCCTATGGTGGATGACCCAAAAATGATTTGGTATGACCAAAATCTTATATTGCATGAAGAGCAATTCTTAAACATCCAAGTGGTAATGCCTATTCTTAGATATGTAAGGGATAATCTACAGTCAGCCAGCTAAATAAACCATAGAAGGTGATCTTACATCATAATGAAGGGTTTTATTTGGGGATAAAGATGAGATGCACATTAGCCAGCTTATTACATAGCCACTTACAAAAATAAATATATGTGCATGAAATATTGATTTGAGTTCTATTATGCGAGAAAAGACACAGTACAGTTTTAGGAGAGACATAAAATAATTTATCTGTAATTAATTACACAAAAGCATCTCCCATTGCAGCGACTGACCAATCAGAATGAAGTATTCCAGAGGGACATGTGATAAAATGAATTAAATACTTTAAAATTAAATGACTCTTCATATCATTTAATTATTTTTCTTTGGTACTTAGGTACTTAATGGTACTCTTTTAATCACCTGAAGTAAGTGTTGTTGGAGTCATCTTTTGGTTTTAATACTGTCGGATGACAAACGTCAGAATAAATGTATTCTGCTTGGTGTTAGACATTAAAAATCACATAATAGAAGTCATAACTATTTCACACATCCCAATCCACTTTTTTGCATTCCTCCTAGTTTTCCCTTTGACAGACCAACAAAGTATTTCTAGTTAAGCTAGTTAATCATAATCATAATCAATAGGAGTCAACTAAACGACCAGAAAAAGGTTCATTGTAAGGTTGACATGCTCATCTAAATGAAGCCTTAAAAAATCAAATGCGATGAAACAATCTGAGAGGAAAAGAACTAAACATAAAATGAAACACAAAGTTCAAAGTGATATCTTCTTTTATAATATTTCTTTCATTTATTTAAAAAAATTTACAGTGTATATCCAGTATATAGTTTTCTTTTTTTCTTATGTTTTATATTTTTTTGTGTATAAAAAAAGGGGTTTTGTTTCCAGTAAATGTCACTTCTATAGATATATACATTTTCGTTTTGACATAATTCTTTAATTGCATGATTGGTTCCTGTACATAAGCTACAACTCTGGCATTCCATCAAAGCAACCACCGATCAATATTGATATTCTTTGGCACCTGGTTCTTCCACAACTCTACAAACAATTGGCAGCACAGAGCGGTTTTCATACATCAAGTGCGCTAGGGATGTATCTCATTAATCCACGCCGTTCCTAATTATGCTAATCCACCACAGTTGGTCTTCTCGGCTCTCGGGCAACTCAGCATGCACCGAGCAATACCCCTAAATAATCTTAAATCAGATCTACTGTAAAACACAAAAACAAAAGCACAGCAACATGCTAAGCGTCAGCACAAAGAGGACCTCATAGGAACCCCACAACAGTGACAAACGATTTAGTCGATACATGCAGTTATTCAGTTTTATATCTGTTGTAACCTCATTTTCTCCTGCTGTAGTCGTGGGAGTAACAAGGCCCCTAATCTCATTGTGAGAGCACAAAATGGCAGCATTCAGCATCTGCAAGTACTGTCGAGTTCTGTGTTCGGTTTTAGCAACAGATGGCCCTGTCTCCATTTCTTAGCCATAAGACCTTTCCTGACAAAACAGAAAAAAACGGAACAATTTGGCCATTCATATCCAATGAACTTTTCAAAACATTCTCAAACTGAACTGACATCAACTTGGCCCTCAGAAATCCAGTTACTGTATGAATTAAGTGTTTTGAAGTGCGCGCTATTCAGGAACAGAACTGGGAAACAATGATCAGCCACATCGCTGTTTTTTTGTTTTTGTTTTTTCTAGATCTAATAAATTCTAAAAATGCGTTGTACGATTGTAATGATTTGGATCCGCATCTTTGATGAACGTGTTTTTAATTTCTGAGTTATAATTCATTTTGTGCAGGGCATAAAGTCACAAATATCAGAGTGATTCAACTTCCCTGATATCATAATGGAAAAAAAAAAGCATTCAAGGAATAGTACAGTTAAATAACTGTAAGGAATCTCAAGTATGATCCCTATAATGATCTCTATTAACCTGGCATGTTTGTTTTTAACTATATATATATATATATATATATATATATATATATATATATATATATATATATATATATATATATATATATATATATATTTATATATTATAAAATCGCTTTTCATGGTGGCATTCATCCAGAATGGATATAAATAGCAACCCAGCTGGCACTTTTATGTGTTCAATAACCAGCCTTAAGTGTAAATATAATGCCTGCAAAGCTCACAGAACTGATTTAGGAAAAAATCAATGGCCCACAAAAAAATGCAACAGGATCTGCCAAAAAACTGCTGTTATTTGGTGAAAAAGCTGCTGGAAGAAGCGTGTGTCATATCTAGTGACAGTGCAACAGATGGCGGAGAGGCACCTCCTCCCTGCACGCCAGCCTAAGGCAGCCACAATACTTTACAACCATGCCAGAATTACAGCGGTCTGCTCAAATGCACGGATCAACTTCATTCTTGGACATCTTGACATACGCAGGTCTTACAACAAAGGAGAACCAAGGATTCCCGTCTCCCGCCTGGTCCGGGTCTGCGAGTCTCTGGGCTTGACTCCTTGAGCCGAGGGAGCTTATCAGAGGTCTCATTACGAGAGAACAGAGATGATCAGAGAGAACAGATCCGTGGCTGGGAGCGATGCTCACATCCAACAATTCCTCTTGTTCTAATTATAGAATAACAAGCGGTGTGTCTGCCGAAACGCTCACAAGCTAAATGAATTGATGGAGAGACTGTGCTTTATGAAAGAAGATGAGCTACCAACCAAATGAACATGAATACTGATGAATGCTGCTACGGATGTTTAGACATTTAGTGTAGAGTGAAGTCATGCCTGCTAACGCCAAACTCAATGTTACAATGCTGAGGTGTCATGGGTGATTGCCAAGATGTTACTACATGCTTGATAGGATGTTCTGGATGATTTTTAGAGGGTTCCTAGGTGGTTGCTAGGCTGCTCTAGGTGGTCGTTAGGTGGTAACTTGCTGGCTCTTAAAAAAATCACTTAAAATTCCCATTGCTCGCAGTGTGCAGTGGAAAGATATGCTGTTCAGATATGCTACGCAAATCAAAGCCTAAATACACGTACAAGATGAATCTTTCCATTGCGTCTAAAAAAGAACTGCGTAAGTTGATTGCGCCTAATCTGTACTGAGCAAATCCTGAAACTTTTGGAATAAAGTCATTATTTTTTATATATTTTCTTCATAATATTGCGGTTGAACCGCTGATTGCAGATGGAGCATTCACGCATTCAGAATCATAACAAATCATATTATTATGTTAAATAAAATTAAAATAAACATATAACAAATAACAAATGCCTATCCAATTAGAAATTACTGAAATATTTACACATATACAAAGTTATAATATAATTACAATAACTTGCAATTGAGAAAAAAATGACAAAATAAGCCAGTAAAATTAAATTTTGTAATCATATTTAAGTGTTTTTTTACAAATAAAGAAATTGTTTTTAAAAATGTAACATTTTAACCAACACTATTTAGTAAACTAAATATTTACTATATTTTCAAAAACTGGTTTACATGAGAAAATAGATTAAAAATTATTATAGATTTATAGAAAAAATAGACTTTCTATTAGGTAGTAAAAGTCCTGCTCCCTATACTTATTGCAAGTACAACAGGCAATAATACAGTATCTGGCAATATATCAGTCTTGTATATATTGGTTTACTACTATTTTATTGTTCACCCAGCACGTTTGAGTTGTATGTGTGAGCGAAAAAGTCTAAAAATGGCAGATCCTCATGTTCCGAACCAGTGTTCCTTTCTTTCCTCAGTGGAATGTAGTAATAAAACAATTTCTCATTGACTATTTTTTGTCCATAGAATGAAAGTGAAAGCAAAACTGGTTACCAACGAAAAATTTTCTCGTTTTGACTATCCCTTTAAGTAGTCACTAATAAAAGCAGTATTAAACATGGGTAAGACTGAATATAAGCTTCAACCTAAAAGCATCAGTCTTAAGGCTTGATGGCTGTTCTGTGCAGCTATATTTGATGATGGAGCTCAGAAGAATGAAAAAAAGCGCTAGTGACCCTGTTCCGTCATCATGTATTTACAGAGCGGTGGACGGAGGCAGTCAGGCAGAGAGACTAATGCATGTTCTCGTCAAGCTGTGGGTCCTGGATGACGCACTCGCTGCAGCCTGACGTAGCAAATTTTCTGCCATCAGACCAGAAGGGACGTTCCTGATTGAGTGCCTCAAAATGCTTTCTGCTGGTCCACATTGCCGCCCATTAAAAAAAATCTTAAGCACCCCCAAAATAAACCACTCGATTCATAAGTTAACCCTGAGATGCGATATAAGGAAGCCCAACAAATACTGATTTGTTTGTAATAATACTGATATCTGCATTATCGCTATAATACTAGGGAGCTTCTTGCTCAAATGCGAGATTGTTTTTCTCATTCATTGCATTTCCGTTGTCTCTGGTGGTCTGATTGCCTGTGGACATTTTGCTCAAACTCAACATGAAACATCCGGGAGAAAAAAGACGACACGGCAGGGGTCATGACACATCCAGCTTCTGTTGGCCGAGTAAGTGTGAGGCAATTCAGGCAGGGGAGGTCACCCAGTCACACTGGACTCTCCATCTGTGTGTCTGTGTGTGAGTGTGAGTGGGTTCGGGTGGCACGTGCTTGCAAGTGAGAGAAAGAGAGAGGGAGCAAAACAGACAGAAGGGGAGACAGCAAGAGAAAGAGGCAGAGAGGGGATGTGTGTGTGTGTGTGTGTGTGTGTGTGTGTGTGTGTGTGTGTGTGTGTGTGTGTGCGCGTCTGTGTGTGTGTGTGTGAGTCAAAAAAGAAAGAGATGAGATGCAGCAAAAAGAACGGCAGGACACATGGGTAGACACTCATCTTTCATTGTTAAATGAATAGTGCTGCTTTCCACAAAGAGGATACAAAATGGGATCTGAAATTGTTTTTAGAAATGTTTTTTTTTTCTCATTTCAACAAAAGGTAAAGGATAAAGTATACTTCATCTTTAGAAAATGTTGACCATCAACACCAGGTCAGAATAAATAATATGTAACATTGCAAACCTCATAAAATAAGTAAAATCAGAAAAACTGTTTCTATATGAACCGTTTTTATATGAGGTTTGCTATGTTTTCAACCATAATAATGACAATTTAGTACATGCATACACACACACACACACACACACACACACACATATATATATATATAACTTTTAAAAAGCAAACAATTCTATTCACTTTATGGTTTTAGTAAATAATGCTTTGTGTATGCCTGCAAGGACATTTTGCAAATGCTTGAGGAAAAATGAGGCATAGATGAATTCAAAAATAAAAAATCACTGAAGACCGAAGTGTACCCTGAAACGCATAAAATCATAACATCGCTCATTTCACATGGGAACAGTGTATGTGAACCGTTAGCCTTTAATTGCATTTCTTAATTCGGTTTCTCAATATTTTTAGCAGTAGACAGATGCTATAAAGACATCAAGCCCAGAGAAAAAATTCTCACCAACACCAGCCCTGCAAAGAGGGAACATGCCCTCGGGTGCAGAAGCCAGTGAAAAATCTGAGCCATTAATAAAGAAAAGAATGCTGCCACAGAACTGATGTTTCTGACTGCAATGTGCACAATAAAAAAAAATTGCAATACATTGCATCTGAAATTGACAGTAATATTCTTACATTCTTATGTATTAAAAGGTATTGCATATATATATATATATATATATATATATATATATATATATATATATATATATATATATATATATATATATATGTATATATATATATATATATATATATATATATATATATATATATATATATATATATATATATATAGCAGGGTTGCTTAATGGGGCTACCATACTAAAATCACACGACCAGCTAAATTTGCTATTAACTAACAAATTCCTTCAATCAATCATAGGGTGTATTCACACCAGGAAAGACCTCCAGTTCACTTGCTTTGGTCCGGACCAAATACAATGTATATTTTTTTGGTTCGCTTTTTACAAATGAACCAGAAATTGTAAACACAACCACAGGTGTGCTAAAGTCATGTGCTAAAGAATGTTCGAAAACAGACTAATCATGGAGCGTTTTGCAGTGCAATTGTTACTGTTTTACAGATTGCTATCACTTACTCATGCAATACGAATTCGGGCGGAGAGAGCATTGCACAGCACAGAAAATGGACTAGGCAAAAAGAAATCGAAAGTGAAACCTATCAAAAAAAAGCATGTATAGAAAAGCGCTCACAGGCTCCTCATTTTGGCCAGCAAATGCAGCGATCGCTGTATTCACATCTTCACAAAAGGTCTGCACCAAAGGCAGAAACTAACTTGAATTTCAATCGAACCAAACAACACAGGTGTGACTACACCCACAGATTTAACAATTAGATCGGGCATTTCAGCAACATAAACAAAAAATAATGCTAAATGCCTAAAAATTTCAATTCAAATTAGGCCTAACAATCGATGGACATAAAAGGGGCCATATGATGCGATTTCTATTTTTCCTTTACTTTAGTGTATCTGAGCGGCAGATAGACTTCTAAGACGATTTGCTGAATCCCGGGAGAGCGCAAAAGGTAGTAACTAGTGAAAACTTAGAATAGAGTTTCATTTATATGTAGTATTAGTGCAGGGTACACTCACTTCTTTCGCAGTTGGCTTTGCGTATATCAATGGAATTTTTTGCACCTTTGCGTTTTATTCAGTTGGTTGCGTATTAGCCGAAATCATGACGGTCCACCTCACGAGTAGCTAATCAAATATTTCCTGAACACATCCAGTAAAGACAGGACTGTGACATGTTTGATGATGTAGATGCCGCATGAGTGAAAGCACGTCAGGGCAGGCTCGCAGAGCGCTTAAATAATAATTATAATTTTTTAAAATTTTAATCAGTACATCACAACGAATACAGCACTTCCAAGGGTCCGTAAGTTAAACGTATGTCCGTTTCTCCAGGCACCGCCACACCGGTATTTATTTGGACTCAGAACGAGCCAAGTGGAACAGATTCGAGGAAGCAGCTAAATTGGGTTTAATTTATTAGCATTCGTCATGTGGAATGAATATGACTGACGGCACTCTGCAAAGGGTTGTTGGGCTGCTGAAAAGTGCGCGTGCATATTCGCTGAATTAGAGATGATAAAAGTGAGTGGTTCCAATATTGTTGGTCTTCAAAAGTGTGTAGGTCCTGTACCACCCACATGCGATGGTTCCAAAGCCCACGGTGGTATGTATGTTTGTGCATGTATACGATCTACAGAGACAAAAGCATATATTCTATCTAAAAAGGGAAGGCCGATCCAAAGCGTGCCGTGGAACGTCTACGTCACGAGGTGGAAATAATTGCATAATTATCTTTACTGTATACCTCTTTGGCTGAATGTGATTTAAAACCAAGGTAGGTGATTTGGTTCAAAAGCATTTTTTTGTTATGCCAGTTGAAAGTCTCTTCACATCCCAATAGCAATCCTTAGCTAAGTGGTCTAAATCTATTTATATCATCAATGGAAGGAGTAGGACCATAACATTTTCATCAAATCATATCCCTTGATTCAAAAGCTACAGTATGCTGTCTTACCTGCCTGTTAACATATGTATTTGTGTACCTCTGTTCACGCTGTTTGCACAGAGATAAGACGGCATCAGCGCAGTGCAATACACTATCACAGACAAGAACGGAAGGCCTTATTATTGTAATATCACACGATGGAACAATCGGACAGCGTTTCATTCAACCAACCTTGTTTCTCATCGTTTCAAGACTCTGGTCTGTCGTGCGATTTGAAGGAGCTGTGGCTTTTAACACTGATTTGCAGAGAAGGTGGGATCTTACGGTTTCAAAGCTAGCCTGTTATTGCTAACCTCTTCGAAATCACCTACCTTACTTTAAATTATTTAATTATGGGCAGTGGTTCCACATGATGGAAAAATGATCTACTAAAAATGATCTAAAGCAAACTGCGGGCACTAAAATTAGAGAGGTCCAAATAACTTGCTTCAGTCATGTGGAACTACTATCCATTATTGAATCAGATTCTGCCAAGCCTAATAACCGAATTGCTCATTAATAATTAATGCGTTTAAAAGTTTGGGATCAGCGTCATTTCTTTAAAGAATGATGTGCACATCAGAAGGATTTCCGGTTCCGGTGTTGTAAATATAAAGGAGGGAAATGTTTGACTGCTTGGGATGCATCTTCTTTGGTACCACCCCTTTGTGGCATGTGCCATTTTGAATGAGGGCTAGCAGTTGGCTAACCCTCCTGTCTGTTGTGCACTGGCTGTTGGCCAGTCTTCAGGTTAGCCCCTGTTTTAAAAAAAAAAGCCCTTTGTCTGTTATATGGAGAGGCTTTTATCTTTTTTTGTTTTGAGTCATGGGCACGCAAGTGGCTGTAATCCCGTATGCAGGCTCACACAGACACACACACACAAAAGTACGACCGTGTGTATTGCAGCCTCATACAGCTCTCTTGGTATGTATGATGTGTTTATTGCTTGGTTTTTAACAAGTGTTTTTTCTGTTTAATGTCCAGCATGTTTGACTGCACGACCAGGGGTTTCTAATGGTTTTAATTGAAGTATAACAAAAATCAAGCAACGTGACTGCGCTGCTGCTCTGTTTTGTTTTACACCTTGGTCCATTTTGATATTTTTATTAGGTATTTTTTTGTGTTACAAATTGGATGTTCTGGGAGAGTTAGCTGGGAGGCTTAATTTGTGTAATCTGGCTCTTTTCATTCTCTCCATTGTGCCATTGGCTGGACCTGTTTGTGTTTTGGCATTTTTGTGCAAATTGTCAATTGAACTGAATTCCATTTTTATTATTATTTTTATTCGTAATTTGTGGATTAAGGTCTCTAAGTGGGGTGTGTTGGCCATGGTAACTTGCACTGGTGTGTTCACATGTGTTTAACATTTTGCCTTGATTTCACAAGTGTGTGTGTGCCATGTGTATGAAATTTGAGGGTCTTAAATTTTGAGGGTTTTAAATTTTATCTCATCTTATATTCAGTCATTTTTATGTTACGAAATATTGTGTTGATGGTGTGATTTGAGATCTTGTGTGAAGTATTATATTGACTGACTATTTTTATTAATTGTATGTCTATATCTTCATGTTCACCCTGCCTTTGGCAAGGAACCTGTGTGCCCTTGTATAGGGCTGTTCTTTTCCGATGTATTCTGGGTGGTGTAGTCAACTATAGGATTTCTGTCGTTACTGGTAATTTCTACTACCTGACCACCTATTGGCACAATAATATTACTCTTTTTACAGCATTTACTTTATTTTCTCATTTCAAAAACTCCCACTGATCCCAAACATTTGAATGGAAGTGCATCTGATCTGAAAAAAGGATCTGTTTCCTATAAACCATTCCTGCTAGTGCTTTCCAGGGCATTGCATTTTGACTGGTGTACACTCTCTTAAACACTCTCTTAAACACATCCGAATTGAAGGATATCATAGACTCGTAAAAACTGAGAGCTCGACGGTAATTATTTGCCAGTTTCCAGGCCAACACTGTTAGGCCACGTCTATAACAAAGTGCACTGACAGACACCACATTTCAGCAATGTCTTTCTGAATAAAAACAACAATCCACAGCACTTTAGTCACCCATTATTTTTGAAACATACAGCGTTACGACAGCACATTGTGAAACAGAAGGCATAAATAGCATTTATTGCAAAAGATGTGTTAAGGTAAAGGACTGGTCTCATTAAGCATGAACGTGCTGCTGTTCCTCCAGCATTCTGCAGGCCTAAATCTGCCAGCTATACTCATGATCAAAGGTGAGGCCAAGCAGAAGAGCTGCATCCCAGGGAGCCATTTAGTCAAACAGGACGTCCTGCAAAACTCAGGGCTCATTCCCAGACATTGGAGTTTACTGCTGGCCATGTTACTGTCATCCAGCATCACTGTGAGAGACATGCTTTCACAGAAAATATATAGTTCATAAAGTCATCATACATACCATAAGCGTCAGTAATACGTCATGTCGTTTTAAAACAACTGCCGCAGCTCTCTGGGAAATGATCACGAAAGTTTAAAATCATCCGATTTGACACAACATGTCAAGACAACAGGATAAGCATGTGATCTCTGCCGTACCGAACAATCACGGCCGAGAGTTTTATGGTTTCAGTGATTCGGCTGCACATACGGGGAGGCCCTAGACATGAATTTACCGCCAAATGGTGTCGAAACGCTGAATGTAGCATGCCTTCGCCCCTGAAGGCCTTTCGGGATTATCCAGCTTAGTGACATATGCTATCGCTACACTGGCTGAACCTTGAAATAGAAACAGCCCACCAAGAATGACCCTGGGAAAAACTGTTTAGGTTAAGTCACAGCACGCCAGGATAAAAAAAAATAATAAAAACACATTATGATATGATTCAACGAGTTCAATAAACATGAGTTGATCAGCTCTATTGTTTTTCAAAAACAAACTTCTCATTAATATTAAAAAAAAATTAAAAGCCACGAGGTGTGGCTAAAAAGTCATATTGTCACATGCAGGTAAAATGCAGTCAAAAAATCATCACAATAGCCTTGTGGTCAGGGTGCTGACAAGCATTGCCATTTTGCTTTGGCCGTCTCGAGTTTAAGTCCCGACTGATTGACCATCCTCTCTCTTCCACTTAGCTTAAAGTATCTACAAAAATAAAACAACACATAAAAAACAACAAATCATACTTATGATGGCAGAAATAAAGCTTTTATATGAGTTCTTAGAAAAAATAAAAGAAAAAGAAAATACAGAAATTTTCACCACTTATTATTTTAAAAAACAAGTGTATGCCAAGTCATGTGTTGTGACAAAAATTGGCCCAACATGAAGTAAAAAGCAAAAAGAAAAAGAAAATAGAATAAATTATATTATCGAGAGGACCCCTGCAGAACCCCATGTCAGGTTTAATAATGTATTAAAATATCCCATATATTGACCTATAATACAAGAATTTTAAAGTCATGTGGTGTGACTCTCTACAAATGTTATATTAATTATAAATGAATAATTCATGACATTTAAAAGAGCTTTTAATCTTAATAAAATTAAAATTAATAAAGTGGAAAGAAAAGTATTACTTTTAGTCGATGGTTACACCACATGACCCTACTATGTAATGACATACACCAAATCATCGCATTGAAATATTTCTTTAAAATAGTCTAACTTTTTTCAAAACTATAAACAACATGAATTCAAAAAAAAGGGCTTTTAAGAACTTGGCACATGTGTTTTATACCAGAATTTTTGGGCGTATGCCATTGACCCAACACTGGATTATAGATGGTTAAGGCTAAGTGCAAATGGTAAATCTACTTTTTGAACCTACAGCAAACGCAGGCACAAAATAGCAATGTTCCAATGAAACATCAAATGCAAATCTCATCAGCGATGAGGAGACAGATTCCAGTCACACTTTGTGCATGACAACCGCTCTGCGTGTGTTTGTGTGGGTGTACGGCAGTAATGATCAAGGGAAATTGATCTGTCAGTGCAACATCTGTCCTGTTAAATCCCATTTTCTTTAGGCCAAAAATTCATCTCCTGGAATTCAGAAGCGAGGATGCGAGATCAGTCTGTCGTGTTTCCGGATCAGTGGCGGCGCTGTGGGTTACATCATATTTATTGTTTTCCTCTTGCTCAGTCCAGGCTACCTCTCGCACAGCTAATTAAAACCCCAATGAGAGCTTAACTGCATATCAGGAGATTACGTCACAAAGATGACTCATGCCCACAGCCTGGGGAAGTGACCATGTGACCGCAGGGCTCCGCCCATCTTATCTCTCAGATGACACTGATGAGGTCCCAAAGCATCTCCGGCAGCACTGCCTTGTGTTTTCCTCTCATCATCAAAACAATGACATAAGAGTGGGGGATGCTAAGGCAAGCATCACTCTTCTCATTGCTCATTTTGCTTTATCAGATTTCATAACTGAGAATTAAACTTCATATGTCAAGTTTACGCAAAGAAATGATTGATCCCCAAAAATCTGAAATACTTGAGGAGGAACCTATAAGGAGCAAATAAATCAATGAGACTCGGGGTGGGCTCTTGTTTTGACTTGAACTACTGAACAGCCACATAGCAACCATTCAGGATACCTTAGGAACTACATAGCAAGCCCTGGCAACCTCCCACATCACCCTGGCACTGTGGTGGTGAGATCTGAACAGGCAATTGTGGGAAATTAAAGTCTAGTTCTTAATTGTTACAGTGGGGTGCAAGCAAACAAAAAATTATACAGGTAATCAATCTCTTTAAAGACCCAAAATGAAAATAGTGCTGTCACTTGTTCACCCTAATGTTATTCCAAAACCTATGAGACTTTTGTTCATCCCCTTATTCCTTCACCCTCTTTGTCTATCCGCCAAAATCCACACAACCAGAACTTTCACGCATTTAAAAGTCTATATGAATCAAGCAATCCAAGTGTGCTTAATAGACACCATCACCTTATGTTTACATCCACCCAAACCATTAGTGATCAGACTGATGGCTCAATTGGACCGAAAAGCCGTCATGTAAACACGGGAATCAATCTGAGTTCGATCTGAATGAATCAGATAGAAAGGGGCGGTGTAGACCTGAAGCAATCAGATCAATAGGAAAACAAAATATACACATGGCAATGTATCTCTCTTTAATCAAAAAAAAAGCATAGAGTTCTTACGGGCTGGTTCGCAGAGGAGGCTGAATATATACCAAAAAGCTGCTAAAACATTCATAAGACATATTCTAACACATTTGTAAGCTTTCCGTTTAGTTATGTCAACAAGACAAAAATTCCAATTATATTCACAGTAGCTCCAGTGGCATTATAGCGAGTGGTTTTTCTCCGGTTCTGGAAGCAGTGACTGGTGAACTGTGCATGCTCTGAAGTTTTGTTCGAAACACATGAAGGCACGTGTAAATGAAAATTTGTTTTGGATCGAGATAGTGAGATAGCTAATGAGGTTTGATCTCGCACATCAAACAGGAACGTTTGATCTTCTAACATATCTTGCGAGCCCTATTTATGATCAATTTTCATATGTGAATAAAACCGCATTTGTTCATGAATTGCGTTTGTTCACTTGCAGAATTCTTTTCATTAAAAATATCTGTATTTCAAACAAACAAGACCGCATCTTCTTCACCCTTTAAGTTTAAGTTGATCGATAGAGCTGCTGTCCTAAAAGCCAAGAGTGTGTACTGGTATATTAATTAAAAAAGCTTCTCATTTCTTTAAGAGACTTTCATGTTTCCTTCTTCACCATAAATAGGCTTTACACATCAAACACAAATTTTTAATCAGTAACAAACATAACTTGTTAAAAAGTTGCAGTCCCACGTTACATTAAGCGTCCCTAATACCTATGTACTAGCATAGCAAACTAGATGAGTGTGTGTAGTATGTAACCACAGTGTAAGTACACTTTACTACATACTATCTACAGCTCTATTGTTTGTATAACTACACATATGTAACAAACCATCGATGAACAATTCCTATCGATTTACCATATAATTGCTATGATGTTACACAGCAGATGCCAGTTAGGCTTTACACGTAAATCGTGGTTGGTGTCTACAATGTTACACTTTATATTAAGGGGACAGTTCCTGAGGAGTTACCATGTAAGTACACTGGTATTACAGTGGCGCACCAACTCCAGATCCGACTCCTCCCACTTTACATATCCCTAAACCTACCCGCATCCACCCCTAAACCTACCCATCCCAACCCCCTGGATCACCCCTGTTCCTATACTCTTAAACGTACCTTTGTTACAAAATGTAGTAATATCATTCCCGTTAGACAAGTACTTAGTGAAGTGAAACAAGTGTTGTTACCATTGTCCTGTTACACACGCGTACTCGCACACACCATTCTGAGGGCCGTTACGTGTGTGTAGCAGCTGTTGATAACACGTATCAATGTGTATTTACACTGCGGTTACATGCTACAGACACATCTAGTTAGTATGTAAGTAAACAGGTATTAAGGACCAAAGTTGCAAAGGACTACAGCTGCTAGAGACATGCAGTGACTTATCTTTGAAGAAACACAACACAGTTGCTTCCAAACGCATGTGTAGACATAAAACACGATTTATGCAGTAGAACACAATAAGGAAGCCTCTTTCAGTAATGTTAACCACTGATTTTATTTCATTCGTTAATTCAAAACGCTAAAAGCCCACAGGAAACGTAACAGGGAATCCATGGAAAATCAGGGCTTGTCACAATACCCAAACTTGGCCACTTGTGAGTACATGCGCCACAGGAAGTAAATGTGTAGGACCGTCGCGGGTCTGATGGCAAAACTCCACAGTATCTCTAATACAGTTTAAAGCTAAGCGTATCCCATAGTTCATCATGATCAGGTTAACACGTGTCCCCAAAAACGCAGCTTTTCCAGTCTTTATTGCTATTAAGTGCTTGCTCGTTTTATTAATGCAGAGCATTAAGAGTTTTTTGTCACCTAATTAAACTAATTCCTATTAATGTTAATGTGCCATGTTACATAGGAACTACTGAACAAACATTCAGAAGTGCTAAGTATTGATGATCTAGATGACTGTGTGTGAATAAGGCTCTGTAAACACTCCAGACAAGTGCACTCGTTAGATAGCTAAGCGCGAACAATTATAAACACGATGAACTGATTCGTTTACATACAAAAGCAATCCAAATCAGCCATACGTTTAGATAAAACAGTTTTGATAACTCCGTTCATAACTGCGATGTAGTTGGGATTCCGAGCTGCCTATGAGGTAATACACAAAACAGGTTAATTACATCATAGACAGTTCCCGCCCAGACACGCCGATTGGATCTTTCTCGTCTCGTGCAGCAGGTGGATTGCCAAGAAATTCATCCCACCACTGTCCCATAAGGATTTACTGAGGATCAATGGAAATCAATGCGATTCTTTCGAATCCTTCTGCTGTCTAACAGAGGCTTTAACTCGGTGCACAAGTGCAGGGCTGCTTATAATATTAGCTCAGATAATCCTGTCTAGTTAAAGGACAGGTTCCATTGTCAAAGCCCACTGGATCTAGCCTAGCAAATTAGCTCACAGCAGTCCCTATAAGCCGTACTTTAAGGATGCTCGCGTTATCTGGCATGCGGTGTAGTAAACAACAAACTGTATGCAAGAGTGCCGATCAATGAGCACAGCAGAATTCAAACAGGTCCACGGATGCACCTGCCACCGACACTACATCACTGCCCATAAAAGTAGCGCGCAAATGAGAAAAAATGCACTTCATTATATAACTCTTTATATTTCGTGTGCGATTATTGCATAACACTCGCACGCGATCTTACCTGCGCAGCCAAAGAAAAGAAGCACCAAGATCATCGCCTTGGTCGGAAACATTGCAATCCCTTTTATGAAACGCAGCGCGTTTGCTGTTTATTGTCGTCTCCCGTGCTCGAGATGAAGAATTCGTAAAATCCGTAAATCGTGCCTGCGAAGTTCCCGCGAAGTTTTCCGCGCGGGATGCGAACGCGGACGAGGATCCTGATCGTTGGACTGTATCGATATTGTTGCGGTTTAAATTCGCTTGCCCATATGTCGCGCGCTGAGACGGTGAGAGGCGAGAGCGCGTGCACACGCCGCTTCAAGATGCACGCGAATTAATCCGCCCAATCAGCGGAGCCTCTGAGGAAAGACAGCGATATGATCAAATAATGCACTGAACCCAACCTGGAAACTAAACACGACCACCACATGCACCTGGACTGCCCAGACTAAGGAATGGGAGGGAAAATCAAGACACATATATATATATATATATATATATATATATATATATATATATATATATATATATATATATATATAATTCATATTCTGGTAGATTTAATTAGACGGGAATACTTAAAGGGATAGCCCATGAAAGGGTGAAACCTCTCTCATGTTCCAGATTTGTGAAATGTTTATTCTATTGCGTGACAAAACTGTAGATGCTACGCTGAATGTCACATTCGGTCACCATCCACTGTTATTGAGAAGGATACAACGCGAGTGGACGGTGACTCAATCCCTAATGTTAGCTATTTTTTGTAACAAAAAAAGCGGAGAAAAATACGACGTTGTTGTTTTTATTTTTTTATTTATTATTATTATTATACATTTTAAGACATTCTTTGGTACCCTAAAATATTTTCTGAGTGAGGTAGATCTAAAGGCGGTGCCCCATTTTGTCATTCTGAAAATAATGATCTCCCTCACGGATCAGTTCACTGATGTTTCCTTTATCTGGCTCTCTGTATCCCATGCAGGGATAAAGAGGAACTGCTTTTCACTGTGACTTCAGAAAAGAATCCACGGTGAACTTTTAGAGAACAATAATCATCCGAAAGTGTCCAGTTTTATTATCTTGCTTAGGGGGCGGCTAACTGTTTTGAGTGAGAGCTAGCTTTATTGTTAGGCTAATGTCCTCGTGCACCCCACGCCGAGGTTCATTTGCACGATGGTGTTTGACTCCGAAAAGAAATACACCTGAAACACAAAAGTGCCTTTTTAACAGTCGAGGAAGGTATTATCTAAACTTTCACATTCATATAATATATAGTCTTGCTATTATATGACTCATTTTTCATATTTATATTTCATATTTTTTCACTTTTAGCCAGTTTTAGATGCAATTTGTTTTGCTGTGCAATTACGTCAAAATAAAATAAACGTATGGGAAACAACCTGAACTCGAAACAAAATAGCTGATCGTCATTATCCGCATCTTCTTCATTTTGGCCATCATCGCCGTAGGATCATTTGAGTACAATTCCTGGACAATGTTACTTTGTTAGTAAAGATCTCAAAGGCTATCGCGTTACCACCACGAGCAATCATGTCATTAAAAGCGGGTGTCGTTGTCATTCGAGACATCTTGCATGGTATAGTAACCTTCTTTGTGTGGTTTCTGTGCCATTGTGATCGTTTCTTTGTACGCCATAGAACTCAATAGGTGCGCCTATTTTCTCCCTCCCAAATTTTCGTCTGCCTGAAAATAAGCTGATATATTCTTTCTGTCTTCCGGATCCGTGGTAATAACCGTCAGAACTGTCTAAAACATCGACAGCTCACACGCACAGCAGCAGCTTCTTTCATTTTTTGTCATATTAATACGCGATATTTCTATTTTTTTGCGGTTTCAGCTAAACGGAGCGCTTTGACACTGTTAAAAGACACGTTTCGATGCTCTTCGTGGAAAGTAATGCGTTAGATTGCATTTGCGTTACTTTCAGTCACCTGGACTTATTTTATTAATAACGTTTTTTTTGGCAGCTGTAGAGCTGAAAGTGAAATTAAGCCTCGGGCTGAATGAAGCGCCTCCAATTTCTCTCAACAAGGGACTGGAAAAGTGTCAGTGAATTAATGGGAAAGCGCAATAACTTGCGTTACTTGTTTGAAAAAGTAACGTGATGATGTAACGCGTTACCCTCAGCGCCACCGCATATCGAAAATAAATAGCGCAAGTAATTGCATCGGTTGGTACGTTTGAAAAAAAGCGGGAAAATCAAAACAATTAGGCCTAACCTTTTTTCCCCCAGAGTGGCCTTGTAGTTTTAAAAACAATAACTTTGGAAACTCTTCTATTGGTTTTTCCACAGAGGAGCTGTGCAGATGGCACTAGCAGCTAAGGGAAATGCATTTCTGCCAAAGTTTTGTTTGATGAGTCCTCAAGTAAGACAATGGGAGCTCACATTTCATGTCTGGGCAAGAAAATTAGTGTTGACAATAGCGTTCATCACTGTCACGCTTAATATGCCCGTTCCTACGCTAATAATTTACTTTCTGCGTCTGACAGTTATTCTAACACAAGTAGCCTAATTTCCTTATCCTGTGAGGTCTGTGAGGTATTTTCTAAAATTATTAATCACGCGATTGGCATGAAGAAAAGAGGCGATAGTGTGGATTGATTAATTGTACGTATCTGCTGCCATCTGCTGGCCAGACAGTGCAATTGCAAGCGCGGGCCTGCAGTTTGGTGCATTTTCCTGTAGAGGGCAGACTTGTAACGTATTCAATATATTCGTATATATATAGAAAGCTGTGTATATAGAGCATGAAAACTTTGATTGCTTTTTTAAGAACTGAAAGATGTTCTCGAAAATGGGCAACAATATTGATTGCAAATCTCAACAGATTCTCACGTCCCAGATAAACAATCCGTCTTATCGGTATTAGAGCCTACTGAACAGTAAAAGAACAGTAACGTACTTCCCCCTGGGTTGTGCTTGGCAGCATGTGATAATTATTTTACGCGCTAATTAACATTTCATAATAATTTATATTTTAGCAGCATTCTTTTAAATAATTCTTTAAAAAAAAAAAAACGTATCCTTTTTGGTCCTTTAGGATGTCATCCACTTCGACTTGTGCAAAAACAGCACGTATGTGCTGCTTAATATGGTAAATTTGTACCGTAATCATGAATACCTTGGTTACTGGTTACTGGTTACTGCATTTATTTACTACAGCAGCGAATGAAACGGAAGTCTCGCGCAGTTACTGGAAATAGCTACTTTTTTGTTTTCACTTACATTTATTGCATCTTAATTTAACCTAAAATTAAATTGGTCTACTGTCCTGCTAAACCACCCCAGCTAAAACCAGCCTAGCTGTGGGCTAGTTTGCTGGTTTTAACTGGTCAACCAGCCTTGTCTTAGCTGGTTTAAGCTGGTCAGCAGACTGGTTGTAAAGGGGTTTTGAGACCAGGTGGAACGACCAGCTTTGACCAGCCAACTGGTTTTAACTGGTTATTTTTTCCTTTTTTTCAGCCAGCTGGCTCTTTTAGAAGACCATTTTTAGGCTAAGACGGTCGGTTGGTCTTCCTGCTTGAACAACTAGCTGTCAACACCCCTCTAAAACCAGCCTGCAGACCAGCTATGACCAGCTAAAACCATCCAACCAGTTTAGACTAGTTTTTGTTTAGACCAGCTTAAGCCATCTCAGGCTGGTTTAAATCATTTAAATTATTAAAGCTTTGTTGTCGTTGTTGTTTATGTTTCCGAGCTCTCTGAACTTAGGCCTATAGGCTATTTGCATTTCGTTTGTTGCCATTTGTGTCGCTCTCATTGACTCCTTCCTATAGTATCAGGGAGCATAATTCAACGCAGCCGGTGCGTAACCCCCTTTACACCCCAGCACACACAACACACACACATTAGCATTTCAGGCATGTACACAATTTATGATAATCATAATTGGAGCTACTTTTAATTGTAAACAGTTTCCAGATTCTTTGGATTTCCTGTATGTTCCGAGCACAAATATCTTGCAGTCATTTTCATTTTCAAGCTAATAAATTCCCCTGTTTGTAGAGATAAACGCCTAATGTAATGATGTTTTCCGGAGAAGAATCGCCCCACTGTGACAAATGAGAGAGAGAGAGCTGAATTACTGCCATTGGACGTAGCGGCAAGACGACTGTCTAATAAAAAGTGAACCAAAACAACAGAATCCATTACATGCCTCTAAATGCCTTGATTCAAAAAAGCAAATTGGAATAAACAATTTTAGTTTGATTATGGTTACTTGATTTTTCCCCATAATGCAAATTAAAGTCTGAAGTGCGGCTCGCTCGACAAAAGATTGCCACATAAAAGGCCTGCGAGTAGTAGTTTGCATTTATATAGCCTCGATTTTCCATGACAAAAGGTTTAACCGAACAAACACAAACATGTTAACAATAAATCCATCCGGGTTTTTTTATTATGTAAGGTCACACGCTCCCGTTGGGTTAACTGTATGTTAGGTTAGCGGGTTCGGTTTTTCCGTCGACGTGAAAGTTTCAATCTCACGTGTCTTGAACGGCCGGGAAGCATCGCGTTTTCCTCAAAAAGACGAGATAACGCTACCGCGATCGCGTCTAAGCGTGTGATGATTCATTCATGAGCCGTATCAAACTTCTTCCGAGCCCAATAACGCCAATGTTCAAAGAGAATGAGCCATACTTTGAAGAACGGCGTGTTTTTTCTTTCTTTTTCCTGTTCTTTGTTATTGATTGTGTGGTACTCTATATGAAAGCAGCGGAGAGGTAGATGGAACATTCACCTTTCATTTCCGGCACCTTAGTCTCCATTCTCATTCCCACACAGAAGACCAATTCCCCATTTTTGCCCGATAGATGTTGCTTTGAGCAAAATCAAAATAACAAAGCCAAAAAAAAAAGAAAAAAAAAATATAATAGAAAGCGCACCGTTCTCACATTTGTACACAAAGCTGAAATAGACCTTTTGCTTGAACCCGATAGTGTTCGATTTCAAACGCGGTAAACAATAAGGCTGTAGGTAGCTGGCAATACCGTGCGTTCATTTCCCTCGCTCGCCTCCGTTTTGTGCCGTGCTGCGCGGAGAGCTCCACCTTATTATTATTATTTTATTTCAAATTATCCCTGAATATGAATTTTTATTTGCCGTGTCCTTCTGTTTGTATCCTGCATAACACAAAGCTATTTGACTCATTTCTTCCAGAGAAACGCTCGCACGCACGCAGGTACGCGCTGATTTTTTTTTTTTTTTTTTTTTTTTTTTTTTACAAAGCACATTTTTCATGATCCGGCAGGGCCGCGGTGTTGTGCGAGTTTCTCTTTTTCTTTCTCTCACCAGGTTTCTTTTCATTTTGACATCAGCACGACCAATTAAGAGCTACTTTTCCGATTTAAGAAATATTTTTAATAATAAACATGATGCCAAACCACTAAATAGGCACCTTTTTTTATAAAGACGTTTCAGGTTTGGACATCATTTAAGAACTTTAATACAGCCTTGACATTTTGACTGCTTGAAAAGAACCAAAAAAAACCATTTTAATTCAGGAATTCAAGGGTATTCATGCGTGTTCAATACTGCACTTCCTGTTTGTTTGTGTGTGTGTTCTTCTAGTAAGCATTTATTCGGTGTAGATGTTTTCTTAATTTGCTTAGTACTTAAGATTTGGATATTATATTATATTATATTACATTAAATTATATTGGGACACGCTGTAAAAAAAATAGTTGTTTCAACTTGAAATAACTTGTTACCCCGCTGCCTAATTTTTTTAAGTTGAGTCAACTTAAAATGGTTAAATACTTAATGTTAATTTAAGTGACAACTAAAATACTTTATATGACAAAACAAAAACAAAAAAAACATGTACAGTGCACTGAATGAGTCAGCTTTTCACTTTCAGGGTGTTTGTACGCTACGTTTTGTGGAAAGAGACCTTGAGTTCTGGAAAGTTCATCCGATTTATATATTTAATTTCATTTATATATAAGTCAACCTTTGAATTTCATGATGTTTGTACATTTTGTGGCGAGTCACCTTGAAGAAGGAAAGTTGGAAAGTTGCTATTATATTACGTTACGTTACATTATTAGAACTTAGATGTCATAAAATATAATAGTAATTATATTAATAATACAGTGATGACATTACCGACAGAGAATGTATTTATTTATTTAATCTGTCAAACTTTCAAGACATTTGTCTGTTTTCTCGTACGTGGCCTTGAGTGTTTAATAATATAAAAATACGGTTGGCCATGATATTTCATAATGGCCAACCCATTAACGAGAAACCGAATTTAGCAGCTTGCCCTTGAGTGATTTTCTGTTGATTGAAGTAAAAAAAAACCGTACAAAGGACCCTTTATTGGAGTTGTCGGTTGTTCTCTCAGATATCCCCCACCACGTTATAATTCCAGGCTTGTCAGTGAAGGAATACTGTATTTGATTCAGCTCTAGTCAGCTGGAGCTGTCTGCCAAGAATTCATTTGTATTCACAAGCCCTTTACTATGCACGTCTCTTTTTGTCATGAGCTTCTTATCAATTTTCAATTCTCTGCTTGACTTCTTTGCACACACAAACATTTCATTACCGTGATAGCTCACTCCGGGATCAATCTGGCAATTCAAGTGACCCTGGTATACCAAACGGCTCGTGTAACCCTTTTAAGTGTCTTCCGTCAGAAAGCGACGAATGCCTGTTTGAGTCGTCCTACCTGTTGAATACAAAGAGCAATCAAAGACGGGGGCACAGGGACAATGCGCATAATTGGAGGGTATCAGATTCAATTTGCTGCAGATCATTTAAATGGCAATTAGGTGATTTTTCAGTGAGAGGAGTGCGCTCGCTAAGAGCAGGGGAGAAGTGCTGGAGCAATCACACCGAGGGCTCACGCGGAGTCCTTTAGTTTTGTGTCACTGAAGTTGGATCATTTGCATGTCAATGCGATACGATGAAAATGCGGAGAATTAAGCCAATCACAAAGCGGCTTGTTTAGACGGAGTGATTGCACGGGCAGAACGGCGATAGCATCAAAGGAGAACCCTCTGCCAGCGCGATGCAGAATTCGCTCGCTTTGTAATAAAAAAAAAAATAATAATAATGCATGCATGTTAAGGCCACAGAAACGCATGACCTTTACGCTTCCATGTTCCTTGAGAATCTAAGCGCTGCAAGATTTGCGCTCAGTGATACAAGGACAAACGGAAAAATATGCATGACTTGCACCTCCCTGGCGTACCACTTCAATAACACTGAATATTGATGTGATTGTTGATTTGTTCTGTGGGCACTGAAAATGCCCTCTCTGATGGTTTTCAGAACAAGAGCACAGAGCACAGCCCGAGGAACAGGACGAAAAAAAAAAAGGTGCATGCGATGGTAGACTTCTGCCATAACGGATGTTTTATTCAAAATGCCCTGCGCATGCTAAATTAGACATCTTAGAGCTTTTTATGTTGTTATTTTATGTAAATATTCTGTCTGTTCATTGTGGCACAATGCATTCGTTGTTTCACTTTTTTATCGCTCCGTCTGAGAGGAAAAGGTCCCGTATCAGATTTACCGCAATTCAAGAGGAGTTCGGGTCTTTGGAACGGGTTCGGTGAAACTGCTCACCAACCGATCCTCCTCTGCAGTGAATGGGTGCCGTCAGAACGAGAGTCCGAGCAGCTGATAAAAAAAAAAAAACTCCACAAGTTATCGGCACGACTGCTGTTCATAACACTTTGCGAAGTAAAAAAAAAAAGATTTTGGGCAAAATGAGTTCATAATCTATAAAAAGGTTGCCTCCGATTAAAATGTCCATTTCCTGTTTCCTGTCCTCTCACATCAAAACCCACAGAAATATTTGTTTGCGACACTTTTAGACTGTGTTTGCTCGTAAACAGTGCTTGATCTCATTCAGTGCTTGAATTATAAAGTTCTCAACGAATTCATTACAAACGCACCGCTTTTCCCTTTACTTTATGTTAATTGATGGCCTGGAGTTGCGTGGAATATTTGTAGATTATCGGGATAAATCCTTGTAGGTCTGTAAAGAACCTTTAGGGATTCATAACAAGAAAATGTCATATTGTATGTTTAATTTCATTAATTTAATAGGTCTTATAAATAGATACTTTTTCACAATAAAAAACAACCACAGGCATAACATTTTAAAGGTTAAAGAAGCACACATTTTACAATATTATTTAATGTTTTTATTAAACATCGTTTAGTCTGTGTCGTTCAAAAGCACTCTTACATAACCTTTTCATTTTAAGATATATTTAATGTTAATGTTTACGTTAATTAACAACTGCGTGACGATTGAAAATATGCATAAGAAAATTAAATAATCTTTACTCTATATCGCAAAACCATCTGGCCATAAATATGACAGTGTGAATTAGCACTGTACAGCCATTATAGTTCATTGTGATGTCACCGGTGAGGAGACAAATACTAATGAGAATCAGTAGGAAGTTATTATAGAGATAATGCACGTGTGCCAACTGGGACAGCTCATCAAACAATACGGCTATTAAAACTGAGACATATGAAACCACAATCAAGAAAATTGCACGACAGACAGAGATGGTGGTAATATCAAAGGGAATTATTTATATCCGTCCCGCTTTTATCTGGTGGAAAAGGTGGTCATCTGCTGAATACTCAATCAACAATAAGAACTTTTGCACTTGTCATAATCTGTCGTAATTGGTTTGGACGTGCAGTTTGAATGCAGAGATGATCAAGCTGATTCTAAAGAGTGCACAGGGATGTAACCGTATAGCTCCTGTTCACAGCATCCACCAGACAACCCCCCTATCAGAATACGTATACTTCCCTACTTGCAAAAAGCTGTAGGTGAACATTACCTGGGCGACGTACCGCATTCGGAGAGATTTTGAAATGTGCAGCCGCAGGAGGACACATTACTATCCTATGAGGCCTTGCAAGCTGAGAAGCTGTCAGATTCAAAAAGATAAAAAGTGAAAAAGAAGTGAACAGAGAAACTGGGAGATGAATCACGTGGCTCCGTCCCACCGCTATTAGTAACAAGAATGTTTTTCTTGAGTATTTGTGCAATATTACATTTGTGGTCGTCAGCAGTGATGAATGAAACGCGGTACATGTTTCATAAAACCTTTAAAACGTCTGCAGATCTCGGCGTATTGACAAAACTGTGACAAAAACAGTACGAACTGAATCGTCGGTTCGTCTGATTCAATGATTCGCTTATTAAAGAATTCACTTCATCAGCTATCAAAAAGAAAGTTATTAATTAAATTTCACGTATATGAACAATTAATAAAAAGAACAGCGTTTGTTTTATTGAAACTGCTTGAAGTGTGACGAAAAGTAAGACCTGAAGTGGATTTTGAGTGGAGTGATTACATAACGCTTTGGCGAGAGATTCGAATCTGTGATGATTCAGTCCGGTTTTCGGTCTCTGCTATGTTATTTTTAATTTATTTATTTTTAATTTTTTTAATTTACTTATTTATTTTTTGAGAAGACATTATTTAATTAATTTCTATTTTATTTTTTAATTTATTTTTGCAGGTTACATTGGCCAGTAGGTAGCGACAGAAATGATAAAAGCATCAGCAAGGCTGTGACAAGGTAAGATTTAATAAGATATTCAGAAAGACCGAACTCTTGCCTGTGTAATATTGCTTTGATGCAACGTTACCTTTACCAAAAAACAGCCTATGAATGTAAACTCAGTAGTTAGATAGGGAAATGAACCCTACAAAGAAGCATTTTGCTAAATGTAGCCTATCACGTAGGCTAATCATTGTAATCTGTTATTCAATTTTTAATGTATTTATGTGTTTAAATGTACATTTTTTAACAACAGCATAATGCTATCATTAAAAAGTAAAAGATATATATATATATATATATATATATATATATATATATATATATATATATATATATATATATATATATATATATATATAAATATATAAAAGATCTGTAAAGAACCTTTAGGGATTCATAACAAGAAAATGTCATATTGTATGTTAAATTTCATTAATTTAATAGGTCTTATAAATAGATACTTTTTCACAATAGGAAACCATAACCATAACATTTGAAAAGTTAATGAAGCACACATTTTACAGTAGTATTTAATGTTTTTACTAAACATCGTTTAGTCTGTGTCGTTTAAAAGCACTCTTACATAACCTTTTCATTTTAAGATATATTTAATATTTTACGTTAATTAACAACTGCACGACGATTGAAAATATGTATAAGAAAATTAAATAATCTTGTCAGCTAAAGAACTTTATACCGCCAAACCATCTGGCCATAAATATAACTATATATATATATATATATATATATATATATATATATATATATATATATATTTATATTTATATAGTTTTATATATATGTATATATATATATATATATATATATATATATATATATATATATATATATATATATATATATATATATATATATATATATATATATATATATATATATATATATATATTTAATTAATACAGCTTCATGTGCAAATTGTTTGTTTAGAAATTAGAATTATTTGAGATGCTTTTTTTTTTTCTTGGAAAAAAGTTTACTATGTATCCAGATCCAGATGAAAATTGCATGATGTGAAATGAATTTCAAGCATGTTACCTGAAATTTAATAAGGAAACTTGTCTCAATACCCAGGCCCAATCGCTCAGTTAAAAATTTGAATGTTAAATGTATACAAAACACATCATTTGTTACTTACAGCTAAAGTAGCGTGTCACGTTTTAAAACTCCAGCTCTGCAAATATCCGAGTGCACAGCTTTTGAAGAAGTGACAGAAGTCAGCCGTATGACTGTATAATTAAATTCCACCTGAACTGAAAATCACTTCGGAACACAGTTCGCCCACCCATCCAAATATCAAAACCATTCAAATGCCTTAGAAACCTGTTTGCTCAGAGCAAGCCATGTACATTGCAGTCTAATTATGCAATTTCTCACAAAATGTCACGGTTGCCCATTTCATAAAGTTTGACAGCTCTCAGATAATTACATAATGTGACAAATTTGATCATTACCAAGAGAAAATTAAATTCTGTGCTTGGGCGCATTAAGTATGGCAGCCTCACACGGCCTATTCGAACATTTGCTGATCTGTCATGCAGTCCCCTAATGCTCAACACTGTGCCAAATTGAAAATGACAGCGGGGCTGAGATTCCCCTAGTGAATTTTAAAAACCACAAGTATCCTGCTGGAGACGAAAGGAAAACTCTTTCTGTCTACCTGTCTTCGTTTGTTTCTGTTAAAATAACCCAGAGCATTTGACTTGCAGAGCGATGCAGGAGCGTGATAAAGCCCACTGCGCGCGCTTAGCTTTTGTCCGACGTGTTATGATTGCCTTGAGCGCTGAATGAGAACCATTTTAAACATTTCTTTCAACAATCGCAGGCATGTTTTCTTTCTTTTAGAGTAAACGACCTTCGGAAAAAAAAAAAAAAAAAAAAACTCGACTGTAGTTTCTGTGGGATTCTGAGCTGTTATGAGAATCGCTACAATTGATTTACTTGATCTTTGCCACCTTGCTTCGGTGCAAAAAATATAACTTAACATGCCGAGGACAATATTTGTGAAGCTTTAACACTCTACCTCCTGATCCAAATTAGGGGAATGCATAAATTGCTATTAGAGGATTAGAATAATTAAGGTCACTTTGTTATTAAAGCTCTCAGGTTCAATACTGCATTATGAATAATCCACAGGGAAGACTCTATGTTAAATTAAGCACACTGCGCTCCAACAGTGACTTAATATTTTATTATGACTTAATATTTTGTAGTACTTGTGCATTCATCTTCCCTGGTAACACCCTGGCTTTTTTCAGTCTATGGCATTTTAAACCACAGGTAATGATGGCATTTTGCTCTTTTATGTTTTATTAAACTTAATTTTAGAGACTTAAGAATTTGGGTCAAGATATAATATTCATTATTTTTGTCTCCTTTATAATGTTGCTGAAGGCTAGTTCCCTAAAAATGAAAGTTTGCTGAAAACGCACTCACTTTAAGTCTATCCGAGAGGTTTATGTGTTCGCTCGCCAGAGGATTGTCTGCAGTGAATGGGTGCCGTCAGAATGCAACAAAACAAAAACATGACATGCACAAGTCCACTAATTCAAAAGTAATCCACATGACTCCAGTGCATCGATGAATTGGACTGGATTTTTGTCATTGTGGCGGCACCCATTCACTACGGATGTAGTGTTAATCAGCTCCAAATCTGTTCTGATTAACAAACAAACTCATCTACATCTTGGATAGCCCGAGGGCGAGTAAATGTTCAGCCAATTTTCATATTTGGTTAACTATTCCTTTACGCTCATCTACATCTTGGATGGCCTGAGGGCGAGTACATTTTTAATGACGTGAAAAAAACTGTTACGATATAATAGAAGAATTTTAATTAAAAAGAATGTAATTACCGAACAGAAAACATAAAGTAGTTATTGCACAATGTTTTAATATAATGTCTTAGGGAAAAATATTGTATTATTTATATATTTTTTTTAAATGGCAAAATAAGGTTATTTCAGATTAGGTTAGTATTAATGTTATGTGGCGTGACTCCTCGAAACCTTAATTATCTAATTATGAAGTAGTAATTTGCGATATTTATAAAAAAAATGACTTTCTTTAACCTTAAAATGTTTTGGAAAATATTGGATTTAAAAAAGCGTTTCATTTTAACTCACCAGTGAGTGTTTTAAACCTGATTTTTAAAATATTTACCCTTTTCTTTGCATCTTCTTGTAACGTTTATTCACCAGCACGTCAACGCAATCCCACATAACAGCTTTTTTTGCGTGTAAAAGAGCAGCGCTGACATTCTGCTAAATATCTCGTTTTGTGTACGACGCGAAAACGTAATTCAAACGAGTCTGAAATGACCCGAGTTCGACTATAGGATGATAAAATAAAAATATATTCCTTTAATTATTAGCTACCGCATAAACACACAACAAACAGCTAAACACAATAAGATAACCTTCAATAAAGGGAATCTTCACCTCTAACGAGGCATTCACACAGATGTGCTGAGTGCTCCCCACTGATTACTGGAGTGTATCCTTTAAATGTGCCACATCGAATAATCCTTTCCAATTAATGTTTGAAGAGCCCGAGGCTCGAGATTTTGCGGTGCATTGTTACACCATGTGATCTTTATCTGTGCAACATTTTCTTAAAATCTTTGTCGAAAGCCACATCTCATGTATTTTTTAATACCGCGCTACATCTGGCCTTGCCGAATAACGCCAAATAGAATATAGCATTTGTGATGTGGGTTTTTATATGACATTTATATGGCTTAACTTTATTTAATTGTTAATGCCGAACAAGGTTTGAATGTTTTGTTGGGGGTTTGACATTGAGTCTCTGTTGGGTAAGACCCAGCTGCACTATAAAATTTCTTTGGAGAATATATATATATATATTTATATATGTGTGTGTGTGTGTGTGTGTATGTGTGACTGAAATACAGTTTCTTTTATGAATCATACTGTTTGGAAGACTGAATACTCTCACCCCAGTACTAGCCTAATATCTTCCTTTCAAACCTCTTATAAAAGTGCAGTCCATGAACGGCTCGCACATTTCTGCCTGATTATTGGATAGATTCTGCTGCAAATAGATTAATAGTAGACCTATCCACAGTTCCCTCTGCAGTATATGATTGGCAGGTCGGTGTAGAAAAACCCAGTTAAAATGGTCTCGAGGGTATGAAGAGGAACTTGTTACATCCAAATTGCCAGAGGACTGCAGTTCTGCTTTGTGAGCCATGAAGCTAATGTTTATCTCTGGGCCAGACACAGTCAGCACAGTGTAATGAGCCACACAGCATTGAAATGCCCCAGAGAGGTGAACCTTGGTAATCTGATTTGATAGTTAAAAAATAGCATTTCATTTGAGTATTTTACATGTTTTATAAAATGTCTTGGAATTAGTCACGGAACTGAAAGAGACGTTTTTGTAGTAAAAGCCAGCTAAAGTTTTATTCTTCACTTCGCAGATTATTTCAAATTAGTTTCCGATTGGTCAATGGACATGATCCCATTGGCCAATCAGCGTTTAGGCTTTAGGCAATTTGCTCCTGTGTAAAATCTTTATTTCAGCATTTCAAACAGCACTCGAACTTGGGACGCCAAAAAATGTTTTGTTTTTTACTTTTTAAGAAACGAGTTTATCTTAAATGTTAGGTTAATTAGTTTTCTATCAATTTTCCAATAAAATATCTAAACTTCGAGAGTTGAACAAGGTGGTTTACAGATATTATGCCTATGAATATATATTATTTTGTTTACTGTTACTGTATGCATATATTAGTACTGTCAAATGATTAATTAATGATTAAAAATATTTGTGTACAGTGTATATTTATTAAGTATATATAAATGCAAACACATGCATGTATATATTTAAGAAAAAATAAGTTGTTTATATATTAAATATATGGTTATATAACATATAATAATATAAATATGTAACTATGGTTTTATATATACATAAAGTACTATACTATGTAAAGAAAAACAAACAAACAAAAAACACTGAAAGCAAGTCTTTTTGTTTTTCAGGAAAGGCGCTAAGACCTGTTTAGTATATCTAATATTTTTCTTATGCAAGATACCACGTTTTCTGAGAATATACCTTGAAATGAGTTTATACCTACCACACTCCATACTGTACTACGGTTCTTCACAGCGGTGCCATAGAAGAACAATTTTAGAACCATTCAATCAAAAATATTTTTTGTATTTTGAAGACTTCTTCTTTCCATATAAACAAAAATATTCTTCTACAGCATGACGAAGCACCTTTATTTTTAAGAGTGCAATAATAAAAAAAATCATAAACATCACTACTTAAAAACTAAACTGAGTTTATATTTTTTCAAGAAAATATGATAAAGTACAGATTTTAGAAAAGATGATTTTTTTTTAACCGCTAGCCATAGCAGGCTGCATTGCTGTCCAGGGAATACATTCTTCAAACCTGGTTGTGTTCTCTTTGAGGGTAGACACACCTTTTGATGGACACTGGAGTGATGGCTCCACTTTCTGAATGTTATCTACTGCCTTTGACCGAATCTGTTGAGTGGACTGTAAAGTGCACTTTCAATTCCTCAGAACCATTGTTCCCTGTCCCACAAAACATTTGTTATTGCGGCATCGTTTTGGAGCAGAATCTTCACTCGAATCAAACAGAGCTTTTTTTTTTCAAAACACTGGTTTATTTGAAGTCTTTCAAGTACAATCTCCACTACTGACAAGCCAGGACATTTACTGCTTTCACTTTCCATGTCCCTAGAATGCAGTATCGTTACTCTGAACTTTATTTACACATCACTGTCACTGCTTACCACCATAATGCCAGAACCTTTTTCCTGCTGGTCTGTTCTTCAAGTCGTATTGTAGGTCTAATATTGATTTTTTTTTCTTTCTTAAAATAGTCATTGACCACCGAGCAATAGGTAATTATCCTGCTATTCAAATGACAAGAAGCTCAACAATGTTCATTTAAACTGACCCTTTGTGACAGAACATTTCTCTAATTAATATTATGCAAATACAAGGGTACATATGGCATAGGAAAGAATGGTAAAGTAATTATGGATTATGATGTTTGAAGATACATAAAACTAATTTTCTTATGCAAATTAATCCAATTAAAAATACCTAACCTTCCTTACAATCTCACTCTTTAATTTGAATTTGAATACTCTATACTTCACTCCTAAAATTAGTTAATGAACTCCGAAACGGAAACTTAGAGTTCAGAATTGGCAATGCACTGGGGAAAAAAATTAGCTCGAAAGATTTTATTGCAATATTGGCATGGCGCTCTCTCGTGTATGTCATTTTATGAAAATTACGCATACTGAAAATGCATCTATGGTTATACGTGCATCGAGGGACGCACTGAGCGTGCTCGGTGAACCCTCTTCTTCCTCCGCCTGACTCTGAAATGCTCTGTTTATGATTACCTCGAAAGCCCTCCAATCAGTGTGCATTGTTACTAGGTCATCAGTTAAAAGAAAAAAAATCCTCTTAAATGCAACAAACACTTTGGTCCACCACCAGTATATATCACCGTTCAAAATAACAACTGAATAATTAATATACTTATCAGTCCAGCGTCAAACAAGGACCAAAACCACAAGCCAAAAATGTTTGTAATCACGGACCCTTACATTGATTGCGCATGTCACTTATGGACATTGATTTCAATCAAGAAGGTTGTTCAGGTCATCTAATTTTGACATGTTGCTCATAACTGGATTTGTCTTAGACATGTTTAGACACGAACTTGGCAACCCAACGCACAATCAAAATTGTTCATCGTACGGAAGAAACAAAAATATGTGCACTCACCGGTCACTTTGTTGTGCACGCCTCGCTAGTACCACGTTGTAGCACCTTTTGCATTCAGAGCTTCCTGGATTCTGGAAGCTGCTGGAAACATTTCTTAGAGGTTTTGGTTTATTTGGATACGATAGCATCATGTCTGCAGCGCATTCATGATGCAATCCTAAAGATCTAGTGACTGTGGAAGCCATCTGAGTAAACTCCTTGTCATGTTCGATAAACCAGTTGAAGATGATGAGGTTCGTGACGTGCTGTGTTGTCCTGCTGAAAATAGCCTTCTCGAAGGTGGACGCACTGTGGTTATAAAGGGATGAACGTGGTCAACAATAATACATAGGGTGTGGGGTTTAAACAACTCTCAGCTGGTGAGTGAAGTGTGCCAAGAAAATATCCCTCGTACCATTACACCGGCACAGAGTGTTGATACCAGGCAGGATGGGTTCTTGCGTCATGTTGTTTACACCAAATTCTGACCCTACCATCCGAATGTCACAGCAGAAATTGAGACTCATCAAAGTTGTCCAATTTTTGAGGAGCCCGTGTGAATTGTAGCCTCAGGGCCTGTCCAAATACCCACACTTTGCAGTCTTTGCACTTGATCACTTGTCTACTTACATGAAGTATTTCCTGTTTATGGTCCAAGTGTTTAAATGGTTGTGAAGATCAGAAGTGTTTGTGGAATTTTTTATAAGCCGATGGGACACACTTTAGGCTGGATTACACCACATGGTTTTTGGCCCGATTTGCAGTCTGGAGAAGTTGACGCTAGATGCCGAATGTCAGAGCCAGTCTGCAGATTTGAGTTGACATTTTTCTCAGAGAGTAGTGAACATCACACATTTTTTTTAGCTACATATAGGTCCATCCAGTCTGAAGATATCAAACATTTCATATTTTAAGGCAATTTCTAGGAACACTGTATTGTACAATAGCAAGGTGTACATTTCTGTGTGAGTTTGTCAGTGATTGGAATGGTTTATAGTGTATGATGTCCAGTTTTTCCTCTGTGACTGTTTCAGCACTATCTCACGACCAGTTTGTACGTTGTTTACAAGATGGTTCATTCATACAAATTTGTACGACCTCACTCGTATGATTTTGGACTTGTTTAAAACCCCTGTAACGTGTTGGTTTAGATGGGGTTAGGTGTTGGTCATTTTAGCAAAAATTTTATGAATTTGTACAAGTGAGGTTGTACAAATTCGTACGAATTAAACACCTTGCAAATATATATACGAATATACGAAAATCCCTCATTAATTACTTACAGTAATGTCTTTTCATTCATCTTTGGTGCACAAATTAAAGGAACACTCCACTTTTTTGGAAATAAGCTAATTCTCCAACTCCCCCAGGGTTAATAAGTTAAATTTTACTGTTTTTGAATCTATTCAGCCGATCTCAGGGTCTGGTGATAACACTTTTACCATAGCTTAGCATAGATCATTGAATCTACTGTAGTTACATTATGGACTAAGACCGGAAAATTAAAGGTTGTAATTTTATAGGCCCATATGATTAAAAACTATATTCTCATTCTGCTATGCTACTTTCCACAGGCATACTGCGCCTTCTGCAGCCATGGTATGGCAGCCAAATTCCTTGATTATTACGCCGGAATGGGAGTACAGTTCCTAATTATGTCGCCCTAGAAAATCACAACTTTTCATTTCCATTCATTCTTGGTACACTATATAACTACAGAAGAGTCAAGTTTGAAATAGGAAAAATATAGAAACTCTTTGGTCATTTTTCAACGCGATGCTACTGGTCTAATTGGATTCAATGATCTATGCTAAGCTATGTTAAAAGTGCTATCGCCAGACCGTGAGATTGGCTGAACAGATTCCGAAACTAAATTAACAACTGACAAGTTCAAGGCCCAGAAAGGTATTGAGGACACCAATTAAATAGTCCATGTAACATCTGTGGTTCAACTTTATTGTTATGAAACAAAAACAAAATTATTAAAAGTATTTCATGACTTTTCTGGGTCAGTCTCTACCGCCATGGCACTACCATGACAAATGTATATGCATTTCACTGTTATTAAAAAATAAACTTCATAAAATTACAGTTGAACAACTGATGTCACATGGGCTATTTTAATGATGTCCTTGCTACCTTTCTGAGCCTTAAACATGGTAGCTGTGCTGCTGCCTATGCAGGGTCAGAAAGCTCTCAGATTTCATCAAAAAATCTTAATTTGTGTTCTGAAGATGAACAGAGGTTTTAAGTATTTAGAATGACACGGAAGGTTTCCTCAACATCTCGCAAGACTTCAGCAAAAACACAATTTATTTCCAGAACATGATGCATGATGGAACACAGTCTTGAATACCACTGTGGATTTCGGATACTGCACTTTGACATTTTTAAGACCAGGAACAGTTTGCACCACATATGTTGCCTTCACGCGCTACCGAACATGTCCTATCTCCCACTTATGAAGTTGTGATTGTGAACTTGCCGTATTCAAGTGCTTTAATGTTGGAACGAATAAAACGCAGCATCCCAAGACAAAATCCAAGGGGTAAATACGACTTGAAAGGTAATTCGTGTCCAATTTCTAATCAGATGTTACAATATTTTTCACAATAATTATTTACAATAATCCCAATAGCACATGAAGGTGGCATTACTTAATGTTGCATGTACGCGCTCTCAAGTGACCAAACAAGTGTGTGCATTTGGACAGAATTTTGACCTTTTCACAATTGCAATGAATTGTGTTTTTATTATTCCCTTCACTTTTTGTAGTTTTGTTCAGATTGGGGTTTTGCTCAGTGTAACTGACCACTCAGCTATTGATGTCACCGACAAAATATACTGAAAGCATTTTCATGTTGTGTCTTCATATCTCAATGTCCTTGGATCGTTATTACTTTTTCATTATAGTTTTGTATGGATTTTGGAGGATTTTGCATGCAGCCTTCGATGTCAACTACTAAACACATATGAAGCATTTTAAAATGTAATTGGTTGCTCCACCCCAAAATGAAATTTTTGTCATTAATCACCACGTCGTTCCAAACCTGTAAAAGCTTTGCTCATCTTCAGTGCACAATTTAAGAAATTTTTGATGAAAACAAGGAGGCTTATGACATAGCTGCAGTCCTGTCGATACTCTCCAAAATCCAATATTATTGACTAAAGTCATTATTTTAATCTTCTTTGCATACAGAAATTATTATAGTCGATTCAGATTGAACCACCGATGGCAGATGGACTATTCTGACAATATATTTTTATACTTTTCTGGACCATGACAGTGTAGTTAACTTGTCAGTCAATGGGAGAGTCACACGCCTCCCAGTTTTCATCTAAAATATCTTGGGTTTGGAACTGCAGTAATTAATGACGAAATCTCCATTTTGAAGCGGAGTAACCCTTTAGCAAACCCTCTTTGCTCGCTTGAGTTTGGAGCTGTTTTGTTACGCCGGCCCTGTCAGAACAGACTGGAACCCGACTAAGAAGCGGTGATCTAGGTTACATTCTTAAAACCTAAAAGTATGTTTTGAAGCTGGTCTGTTGACAGGATGGGGTTATCCTTCAGCGTGTGCTTTTTTTCTATATTAACAACGCAGTTAAATCAATACTCACAGCGAGAACTTTTTGCGTATTTCTTGCGCTTGCCTCTTCAGCAGAGAGCAGACTGCAGCACCAGCATTCAATAGATCATTCTTTGCACATCCATAAAAATACCCCTACAGGCGAAACCCATTTAGAGGCATCGTATAAATTAAACAAAAGCTAATTAGCAAAGCGGTAAATAAAATGCATTATGTATTTTGTTATAAAACAGCGCTGTTTTATATCTACACGCATTGGACAACCTGTTTCTATTTCGACAAGTATAACTGCCTGGGCTATTCTAAAATATAACAGCCCCGAACGGCAAGAAAACACAAATAAAGGCAATAAATACCACGATGCCTTTGATGTTGACAGATTTCTGAAAATATATAACAGATATTACATTCAGTCAATCTTGAAAGAGAGGCTGACAGGATCATAAAGACGTGAGGGCACGCATCGCGATCAGCCACGGTGGTTTATTTTATTCCATCGGAGAATGACTCACTGTATCTGCCGGAGTGCTGCACTTTAATACAACGCTGCAGTTAGCAGGGGGAAAAAACTAGTGAAATGGGCGCGTTTCACTCGGGCAGTGAATATGCGGCGTAGTTTATCACTGAGACTGTCATCGTGATCGAAGTAAATGCCTTCTTAGAACACACACAAACACATTTATACGTCCTGCGTGTTGGGTACAAAAAAGAAGACGCTTTTTCGTCAGTGTGACTTGATATTAATTCCCGCAGAAAGCAGAACAGAAAATATGTCGGGAGGTAATCGTTTTGCAGTGAGCGATACATCTCAAATGCAATTTTAACACCGTTGTATTTCAATAGAGGTTGTCGTTAGCGTTTTGCTAAGCTAACGGCCTGATCGTTCGCCAGAACGAGAATGCGTTTAGCTAACATTTAAACGTTCTTCTTTTAAAATGTTTGCGCATCGATTTCTCTATTTCACCATTTTGGACGCAGCGCTCGTCGCAATGCATTTTGGGATTGGCTGCAATTGACGCATGTGATGCTGCTTTCAAATCTGACAAAAACAAGGTAGTATAAGACATCTAAATTACATTAGACTCGAGACTTGATTCCCCCCCCTGCTTGTGCAACAATTGGTCATTTATTTTGCGACCATAATTTAATTTGTATTAAATCCACTTTATTATGTAAAACGAGAGACTATGCAATCTTTTTTTTTTCCATTAAAACTGGGCAGTGGGTTTCTTTGGAATTAGTGAATGCTGATGCATTAGCATTTAGCGCGCTTTCTACTTGGAGCTTGTACTGAAAGAGTTTTGTTTCACTTTGTTAAATTTAGTGGTGCTCATGCTGCTTTCAAGTGCATATTGGAAGGCTGGATCATTATTGCAACACGGCATACGTTCAAGTCGGGCAAACAAAACAGAAGATATGGCCTAAAGAAAAGAAAATAATTAGATTATGAACGGTATCCCTACCATACCATCTTAATTCAAAATGATGAAAGTTATTCAGTTCTATTACTTATTTATACTGTATCAAAACAACATTTTTGCTGCATAGAGTTGGCAAAACATGAAGGTCAAGTGCTGCCTATAAATTTTAGCTTTTAAAATGATCAAAATCAAAATAACTTTAGTAAAATTAGTTATTATAATCCATCCGATTCATAGTGCATTCCAATCAATCAAATCATAAGATTAAAATGAACAATAACTAAAAATATAGCTAACACAATAAAACACACACAAACAACAACAAAATTTTTTAATGATTTAACTTTTTAATTAAAAATTTTAGAAAATAAAAAAAAGTTTGCAAATAAATTGTTTGTAAAGTTGCATTTATTTTAACAGCGTAAAAACTGTAATATTGTGAAATATTTTTACTATTTACTATTTACTATTTTTGTATTGTTCAGTTCACCAATATACACTATATTAATTTATATTTATTTATTTATTCGTGTGATGGCAAAGCTAAAATTATAGCAGTTGTTCCATCCTTCAGAATCCCTAGATTCTTCAGAAATCTTTTAACATTTTAATTAGGCAAATAAGAAACATTTATTATTTTTTTGCCACTATGGGGAAAATGCATTTTTAAAATACATTCAAACAGATGTTAAACTGCAACAATATTTCACAGTATTGTTATTGAATAGCCTTGCTGGGCATAAAAAAACAAATAATATATATATATATATATATATATATATATATATATATATATATATATATATATATATATATATGTGTGTGTGTATATATATATATATATATATATATATATATATATATATATATATATATATATATATATATGTGTGTGTGTGTGTGTGTGTGTGTGTGTGTGTGTGTATGTGTGTGTGTTTTCCAATTATTTCAAACTTTTGGCTTCCAGCCCTTTTTAAGTCACAACTGTATCATTTAGATTTCCAAGATTCCCATTTGGTCATTCATGTGCTCAGAATTCATAATTACGAATTTCCATCTCCACTCGAATCACATTACTGCTGTATTTTTCCACTACACATTACACTAACAAGAGGTATTTGAGTTGAGTCTGCGGTTATTTATATTCAAAACTCATTTCCAACACGAGGAACCATTAAATTAAGCCTCTTACTTACCTTTTTAGAAAAAGAGTCCTTTCACATGGAGACCTACCATTAAGCGATCTACAAGTGTACTTAGATTTGTTTAACATTTATGCAGTTATGCATTCAGCAGATGCTTTTATCCATAGGATCTTGTGAGCTTACATTTCACAGTTTCATATTCCCTGGGAATCGAACCCGTGACCTCGGTGATGCAACTCCCGGTTTTTCTGAAAAACCCGTTTATATGCACCGCAGAATCACATTTAATCAGTCTTTTTCGACAGAGCATCTCAACAGAGAGGTCCCCAGACACGGTGAACTGTTCTTTTTACCTAGCGATATTTTTGATAGAGAACTCAGTAAGCAGGGATGATCTGAAGCCGTGATTTGAAACAGCCCAGAATGCTTTGTGTTTTTTTTTTTTTTGATGCATGCCTCCACATCTATCGCGGAGGCCTGATAAATTGCTTAATGCCTTTTAAATCTGCCACTGCCATTGCGCTGATACCACTGGGCTAGAGGAAATATGTGGCACCCCAGTATGAGGAATTTATGAGTTTTGTCAGCATTCATTACGGCCGTAGCCTCGAGGCAAAACAAAGGGAATTCAACTGTCTTGGCTCTCTGTTCCTCCTGTGGTTCCCCGGAGAGTTCAATGGCACACAGCGGTCAACCTGCACACACAAACACACACACACACACACACACACACAAATACACGGGCTCACCAGTGGATAGGATTTGCGGTTCAGTGCTCTTATGTGCTACAGGGATCAGGCTGAGCTGTGACCAGCCTGCACTACAGGGAAGCTTCAATCATCCAATATACCATCTCCCACATTTCCTTGTTTTGTATGATTTATGTTGGACCTAGAAAGATGGAAAAAAATCGCAGAAAACCAACTGTCTGAATAGACTGTTTTCTTGAAGAGATCTCTGGACGTGCCTGAAGAGTTAGTCTGTGTATAGTCAGCGTTGGGGAATAACCGCCCATGGAACGGAGTTTAACGAAACTGTAATCTGTTACGGTTATTGAGAAAAAAAAAAGTGTGTATTACGGTTACTCAACAATTTTAAAAGGGGTTACGTCTCAGTACTTTAAACACACATATAGACCGATACAGAAACGATGTTTCAGGAGTTTAGGACGCGTGTTTATACAATAGCTGTTTAATTTCCTATTTGGGGTATGTATATTCTTTAATATTTTAGATGCCAGTGTTTCCCATCACCGCTAAAACGTAACTCTTTTTAACCTCAGAATGATCTCGAAGTTTAAAAAAAGGGCTCAATGCAGATTTTGTGGTGGTATAAATTAGCATAAGCTTAATTCAAGTGATGAAATATTTTGAAAGTCTGACAAAAGCAATCAAATATAATCAGTTACATTAGTTTAATAAAGCAATTACACATTACATTTTAAATGGGATGTCTTGTACTGTAACGATCTGCAACCTATTTCAAAACCTACTACATTTCCAAAGTAAACTGGTATTATTTTTATTAGTTTAATTAATAGTCTGTGTAATTGTTCATACTCATTTACCCATCTATTACACTCTTTCTATCTTAGAAATTTACAGTTAAAAGTACAGCGTTTCTACTATGGCATATTGGTGCCACTGTTTTTATATAATAAAGTGGTGTACCAAATATACAATTATTATTATTATTATTATTATTATTATTATTATTATTATTTTATTTTATAGTCTTAAATGTACAGACGACCACCATGATAACACTAATAGAAAGACCTACGATGAATCTTAGTGGCCTGTTCATAAAACATTGCTAGCAGGCAAAAACACAAACTTTATGCAAGTATTGATTGTGTTTTATTATAGATGGTGCATAGTGCTATGCAGACAAGAACAATCAGAGTAACACATGACACTAAAATAATGCAATAAACATTATATAATATAGAAAATGTAACCAAAACCCCAAATATACATTGCTTACTACAAAAAGAAAAAAAAAAAGAACAAAAAGTTTTTGAAAACAAAATTTGTAATATATATATATATATATATATATATATATATATATATATATATATATATATATATATATATATATATGATGAATTATACAAATATGTTTATATTATTTTTCACTTTTTTGTATAATAATAATAATAATAATAATAATAATAGCAATAATAATAATAATAATAATGATAAAAACTTCATATGTAATTTTACTGTAAAATACTTTTAAAGTTAAATGTAGCAGACACAGTTAACCCATTCATTATTTTAATACTTGCAAATTATAATAACTGTTTTCTTAAGCAACTCATTGTATTTAATAATTCAATTTTGAAAATGTAATACAGTACTGATGATGCACCGAAAAAGGTCTTAATGGTAAAAAGATTTTTACTGTAACCTTTTTACTGTTTTTCTGTGAAAATTACACGTCACATTTGCTCACATTAAGTTAAACATAAAAAGGCTCGACTATCAAATACAACGTTCTACTTAATTTTACATTTAATTTGATACAAAATGAAAATATAAAATACAATTTTTATTTATTTAAACAAAATGTAAAATTAATACATGTGGTCCATGCTTAATGTTATCAGAGGTTGAGAGTAATTACGTGAGGCCAACATTCAGTGAACCATTAGGTCAAATGCATTAATTAATTCTAAAAAACAATTCATCCTGATTTAAATGGATCATTAGCATTACCGTATTCTGTTTACGGTTGGCGAACGACGTTGCAGCTCTGTTTGTGAATAAAGACCGAGAATCAGAATTCAGAGACTGACTTATCTGCTTCATAAACTAGACAGCCGGATCCTCAGCAAGCCTTTTACTGTGCTCGGGAACTGAATCGTATTGATTAAAAATGAAGCGCGGGATGCAAAAAACCCCCAAACAAACCCAGTCCCACCGCCGTGTCACATACAACAGCCCGGACAGGTATTACCCAGAGCTTGTTATCGTGCTGTTGTACAATATCTTCGCTACCTTTAAGAGCCTTAGAGTTGGCAGCCCGCCGCGGATAATGATATCAAAAGTGAATTTGATGCGCGGAATTCAATCGTTGCAAAAGAAAACTGGCTGGGAGATTAAAATTAGCTTCTAAATGCTATCTGTGGCTGCCGTGGAATGAGGATTGACATGAAACACTTGGAGGGAAAAAAAAAGATGCAAATAGATCGAGCAATTAGATGGCATTCTGTCTGCTGGGTTACTGGCGATACAGACTGTTCCTGCACCTCTCTGTCGTAATTTCCGCGTTTATTTTTCCCTAGTTTCATTTCTTTACACCGCTACTACATGCTGCGCTTCTTTAGTCAAGAATACGATTGCACTCCAGATTTAAAGTCTAGGCTTTGGCCTCTCAGGTCCTCACTTTTTGTGGTCCACAGAAGTATCGTTGAATGAGTATTTGTTAGTGCGATTAATTCTTGACGGCAACCGCTGAGTAAAAGGAACCGAGCAAACAATACGAGAACGCTTTGGCCGCAACCTTGGGATAACGTTTCATTAAATTAGCGCTTATTGAGAAGAAACGTTTTGAGATCCTCTGGGAACAGAGCTGCAAATCGTTTAAACAACTTGTAAAGTTTCGGAGTATTCAACAAAATATTCATCTGAACGGTTATAATTATTTTAATAATACTATTTACATATTGCTTACAAGTATATTACAAGTGCACCGCGGTATCTACCGTCTCCAGAAAACAAATTAGCGGCTAAGGGAATCTAATTAAGATTAGCCTACTTTTAATTAAACACCGAAAGCCCGTGGAACAGTGGGTTCTTGCAATGTTGTTTTAATATTGGGCAATTAAGTTATACGGAGTAGTTTAGACAAAAATTCACATTCGCTGAAAATGTACTCGCCCTCAAGCCGTCCAAGATGGGAAGTCGAATTTAGCCACCAATGGAAGTAAATGGGTGCCGTCGGCATGGGGGTCCAAACGGTTGATAAAAACATCACAACAATCCACAAATGTTTGTAATAAACAAATCCACCATTAAGGCATAAACTTTAAAGCATTCGAGATTTTCATTTTTAGATAAAGTGTTCATTTATTTACATTTTATTTGAGCTTTGAAGGTTAAATTAATGTTAGAGCGCAATAAACTGGCCAGTGGCCCAACTAACTAATTTTAATGAACAACATGTGCTTAATGTTTAATTATTTAATGGAATCACTTGTGAAAATCAACTGTTCATTTGGCTATTGCCGTTAACTGTAGTAATATGCATCTAAAATGTAACGTAAAATGACACAGAATTGTAGAAAAGCCATTTCAAACAAATTTAGACTAACGGTCAGCTCCACCAAAGAAAGTGAAACGCAGGATGCCGAGGAGTTCATTTGCATTTTGCTAACTTAAGATGACTGACGGGTTAATGCAATGCAATGCAACAAAATGATTGCGCTCATAAATCACTACAAATACTCATACACAGATGGATGAGTACTCGGTGTGATTTATGGGTGGGCAGCTGGACAACTGCAATGACATCGCCGTATTTCGCGGTGTCACTTATGTGCTTGTTTTTGCTCTTCTTTTAAAAAAGCTTTTTTCTTTTTACCTTTATTGCGTCTGGATCTATATTTCAGACGCGTTATTGTCTTACTATGCCGCAAAGGCGAGGAGCTAATAAGCGAGTTTGAATATCACCCGCTTTGTGTCGAGGCTGCTCTGCTCCGCTCGTGAACATAGGGGGCGCTGTTTGTGTGTGAAACGCTGAGGCGCGACGGAGAACGGCTTCGCGCGCGCGCGCGCGCACCCCCCAATTATTCATTTTGTTCAAATCAAAGCACAAAAATTTATATTGTAAATCCGTTTTAAACAATGTTTTTATTAATGCTTTGCTCAGTTATGAGCAACACAGACAGACAGAGAGATAGACGGATAGATAGATAGATAGATAGATAGATAGATAGATAGATAGATAGATAGATAGATAGATAGATAGATAGATAGATAGATAGATAAATAAATTTAAAATGTATTAAAAGAACTTTATGTCAGCGTTCTGATAATCCTGTCAGGGTTTGTTTTGTTTTAGCGAACGACAGACTGACTGTACTACACCTAAACGCAAATGAACATAACGGAATATTTTAATAAAAGTAATAGCGAAACATGCACTTTCCGTAAACGACAGGCGACGCGTTAGCACCAGAACCGCACACTTTGTGCGCTCGCGCTCGTTTGTGTCTGCGTGCGTGCGTGTGCGTGCGCGCGCGTGTTTACTCCCTCCCGGTCCTCCGCATCTCATGATCCCGCGAGCGTCTCTAGGTGATTTAGCGCCGCCAGTCTGAAGCAGGTGTTCAACATGGCGATCTCGGGACTCGGATCTCACTCTATTTCGCTCTTTTTCTACGTGATTTTCGCGACGTTTCTGCACGAAGGTAAGACAAGCGGAGCGCGCACGAAGCTTAGGTTTAGTACCGAAGCGAGAGCGGTCTGTAAACAACATATGTAAGACTTGCGCGCGCCGGTGATGCCGTGCGCTCGCAGTATGCATGCGCTGCTCTCAAAGCTCTCGTAGTTTATCCGCAACTGTCTACGCGGTAAAAGCTGGAGTTCTTCGGCGCGTTTGACTGTTCCGGATGGTTTTTTGGTTGTTTGGCTGGAGAAAAGTACAGTGCCCTATTGCTGCTGATGAGAGGGACGCAAGTCCGTATCTCACAACCAGAAGTCAGTGTTACACAGCGGCGAGCCGAAAACGGCTAAATGAATATAAAACAGTCCTTACGTATATTTAACGCTCGCGTTTAACGTAGGTTTTAAAGAAAGGACGCAGGCATTGCTGAATAACGGCGCTATTGCGTTGATTTTACGGAGTGGCATCGCGCGCACTTGTCTAATGTGCCTCTGAACATATTCCTGTCATCTTCAGCTCTCTCTGAAACCTTATCCCGGCGTTGTCACTTTGTCGAGTCGATTAACGCGGTGTTGTTGTTCTTTAAAAGACTGTTTTCAGCCTCGTTTGGTAGTTTTCCCGGCTTACATGGGAATCGCTCCTAGATGGAGCATGCTTTGAGAATCGCTCATGGCAAGCTGTTTTAATGTTTAGCCTATCATTTTTGGAGCTAGCTAAAATCTACTGTCGTGTTGTAAGTAGCAGCTGCTGGCTTTTCGAGGCACACCTTTTCATTGGATACCAGGCATTCCAGTTGAGTTGAGTTCTGTCAGGATCTGTGCCCTAATAAGTGCCCTTACGGAAACCAACAAGGGTTTTACTACGAATAAAACAATCAAACTAAACATGGTTGTTTTCTTAAAGATAACGGCGACCACAAATTAGCCATGATTTTGCTACACTAACCATAGTTTAACCTCCCCAAATCCTATATATTTCAGTTTGGCTATCATTTATTAAATACTACTATCCATTCACAATGCAATAATGTCTTTCCCCATTGTTACTGATAACATTTCTTACCAAGTTAAAATTCCCTTTTTTTACGCCAAGGTCAGGTTTATAGTCCAGTTACTTAACTACTAACGGAAAACTAGTATATATATACTGTCTGAACAGCTAAACGTAACTTGTAAAGGATTATTAGTGCGTAATGAATGAAGCGCAAATGAAGTTTATATCTGAACCACAGGTAGTCCCAAGTCGTCATTACTAGGAAAGCGATTAGTGGCAAAGAAACAAGCATTAGTGAAATGAACGTTAGCTTTATTAGATGCATTTATCCTTAGCGACGTGCAGAGGAAGAGGAGGGACATAGCACTTCATCGATGAACCAATAATATTCATAATACACGTTTTTTCAGGTAAATAGAATAGCAAGCAAGAAAAGTCACAAAAAAAGATACTGTCACCATTGAATTACCTGCTAGTGCTGTTCTACACTAGTATACTATACTAGTAACAAAAATGTACACTTCAAGGACTAAATGTTCACTTGGCTTGCCACAGCAGCTCTTTCTGCCTCTCATCCATCAACAGGTTTTCCACAAGATATTGGCTTTTTATCCTGTGTTCTGTGAACGAGATTGCGGTATTCCGTTAGAATCGAGTTATTTTTTATGGTCCCGTTATTATATATTTTTTCTGAGTGATTATTTTGTGCGTTACCCAATTTATTCACTGCTCAAGCCTCCTTTGTGAGAGACGTTTGCGGATGGGGCTGCCTGTATTAACAACAGAGGCTTTTCCGTGTGTGAATGATGCTTTTGTCTGAGGCAAGAGGTATATATAGGTTTTCCTTTAGGAGACTTCAAAGCCACTTGTCTTCCTGTAAGTGCTCTTGAATCCTCATATAACCACCTAGAATATTGTGTAATGCAAGGCGTGCTATTTTCTGACTGGCTTTTTCTCATCCATCCATCCGTTCCACATATACCTACAGATAGTTGTAAGATGAAACGCTGAGAGGAGAGGTTGATTTTTGCACCGTAGCGTATTAAAAACCTCAACAGCGTGTTTTTTCACTACTTGCAGCTGTTTTGAGCACATGTGTATCTATATATATATTAACTTTCATACGCGCAACTTTCAATCCCGACGTAAAAAGCTCACGGTCTTGCTCTGCATCATCTCATAAATGCTAGAAAGCAAGTCATCGTCGTTCAACAGGCAGACCGCAGTTAACAGCGTGAGCTGACAGGAGGACTGCATTGGCTTGAGAGGGAATATATATTCTCTTAGAAGAAATAATAGAGATAATAAGAATTCTGATACGGGACAATTCTCACTGGCAAACAATACTTTTGTAATGAGACGGGATATTCATGTAAATTGCTTCACGTCAAGGGTAATTTTCGGTCCGCGTGACTCACAGGTAGAGTTTCCATCAGCGCGAGGAGCTCGAGTTGTAAATATTAGAAACACACTGCAGCTTCTGCATAATTCACGATGCCCCGTGATGAACGTTACGGAAGATGAATGGTCCGACACTCCCCACAACAATCAGCGCTAATTTAAAACCCCTCTAAAATCAAACGGGAAACCTTGTAAAACACACCCGCAGAGAAAAGACTAACGCTCATATACGACGCGCGCTCATACACGGCGGAGGAGCTGCGCCGAAAGCCATTTGTCGGAAAATATATAATACTTCTCCTTTCTCGTGACTTCCAGCGAACCGTTGATCGTCGGTGAATTAAAACGCCTCACCCTTGGTGCACTGGCTTTCTGAGATCGCTTGTTGCAATAATTTTCTTTTCTATTTAAAGCGAAGAATTTATAGCTCATTAGATTTACATTATCCCTGCTTAATAAGCCTTGCGCTGATTGCTAAATAATGCACGCCGCTGCATTATGCTCCTACCAGATGCTAAAGTTGCCGAGATGGAAATGCGAGATAACTTTGCGCAGAAGTGAAGATGGCGATGATGTGCCTCGAGAAGATGATGTTGCCCAGCACAATTATGAGCATTTTTTAAATCTTTTTTTTTTTCGGCAATGTCATTAAGGAACTTGAATCAGAATAACCGCATCTCGCATCAAAGCGGTCTTTTTAAGACGGAGTTCAAAGCGTGCTTTAAAGTTATATAATTTTGAAAGCTCAACAATTCTGCTTCATTTTGTGTTTGTGTATTTCAGCAAATAGACGGACCGTATTTGAATACCGGTCCGCAATCTGTTAGTTGACTCCATCGGGGGTTATTACATATTGCTCATCCACTTATGTAACTTCACAACAGAAGCCTCTCTAGTGAGTCTACGCACAAGTACAGGGGCTGATGTGAAGCACTGCGAAGACCTCTCCTGTCTTAGCTTTCTGTTTATACCTCCGTATTACTAAACATCAGAGCTGAAGTATCCTCTCGTCGGTGCTAGACTGGGAGGAAAATGATGCTTGAAGCCGATAGACTATCGCTTCTGTAGGACGGATACCAGTTGAGCGCTATGCAGCAGCACACAGTCAATTAGTGGTAACAGATTGAAGGAAGCCCCAGTGGAGAGAGAATGCTTCATTCATGACACTGCTGGAGTAATGAGAGTGGAATATGATGAGGGGAGGGGGTTCCTGTCTTCTGTGATAAATATTGTCATTGTTCTCATTCTGCCCTGTCTTTCATGGACCGAGCTCATTGTCTGTCCTAGTTGGCAGAATTGTTTTGGCACTGACCATGAAAAAAAAAAAAAAAAAAAAAAAAAAATCAAATTATGTTGTTTTTCAGGCTGCAAAGTGCATCGCTTGCTTGGTTTAGCAGCCTCTGAAGAGCTGCAGAAAGCTTTGTAGCGTTGCGATGCCGCTGACACGATTGACCGCTTTTAAACTGTGCTTGTCATATTGGGAGGGATTTTGAATTATGCCACCTTTTAAATGTCAGCGTTTTTTTGTTTCCGAGGTCTTTATTGTTGGAATTTCTATATGTGTATTTTTTTAAATGAATTAAAAGTACGATTTTATATGCACTCACATGGACACGCACACACACACACACACACACACACACACACACACACTCACACATATACACACAAACATATATATATATATACACACACACTGATTGAAATGTATATATATATATATATATATATATATATATATATATATATATATATATATATATATATATATATATATATATATATATAGACATTTCTTTAGACACTAAAACAGCCATAACTTGATGGCATACTCTGGAGCATCATTTTAAAAATATAATGCATTATTCTGACTACCTTCATAGGTAGTTTCATGTGTCATAATTAAGAATGCTATTGAAAAGTCCACAAGAAAACAAAGACAAATCATTCCAAAGCACACATAATTAGTGAATATTAAAGTTATTTGTTTTTAATTAGTTTTAATTAGATTTCTGGATTATTTAAATATTTAATAAAATATATTTTTCATATTTAATAAAATTATATATATATATTATATATATTAATAAAATTATATATATAAATAAATACATGGTTTAAAAAAAAAAACAAAAAATATATATATATATATATATATATATATATATATATATATATATATATATATATATATATATATATATATATATATATATATATATTTTTTTTAATTAATTAATTAATTAATTTTTTATTTATTTATTATTATTTTTTTAAACCATGTCTACCCTGATAACTTATGATATTGATTAATTTCTGCATACATGTGTCATTCACCTGCACAAGCAATATAATAAATATGCATACATTTTAAAACGTACCATATTCTTTCACTTTTCAATGTCAGTGACAGAGCATATGTCTCTAACAGTTTGCATTTTTCAGTGAAACATAATTATGAAAATGTCTTTTCTGATGTCACCTTTGCCTTGCGCACTGGGGACCAAGTCCAAGCCTATTCAAGTTCACCCCTGTTGTAATACCAAATTTAGCATTTTTATGAACTGTTTATCACATGCCTTAGTTCTTTTTAGCACTTTTAACACTTCTCGTCCTCTGAAACAACTTTCCAACCCTTTCTTTTTAACCACCTTATGCCTACAACCCACAACCCAATCACATCAATTCGCTCTTTTCTTTTGCTTTTTTCAGTGTTTTTTTTTCACAAAATGTCACGTTACGGAAGCAAAACAGGACGTGAGTCACTCTGACCTCAATTAATAACACCTTTGCCCTCCTTGTTTCCAAAAACCAATAAAAACAGATTCCATTTTTTTTCCCTATTATGCGCCCCATAGGTATGTTTAGAGTCTGTTTACAACTTGCGTTCGCGATAGACTCTCGAAACACATTTTTATACAGTACGTGCGTCGTGATGACCTACTTCATCTCACCATGCTTTGAGAGTCGTCGTTGAAAAATGTTCAGAAACATATGAATGGTGACATGCCCCCAAAGCTCAACGAGATGTGACCCACTTACAAACAGAGCTGCTGATGGAACCTATAAGGTCTCAGCATCATCTCCAGAGACCCCTGTGTTTACTCGCTCCCTGGTTTTTGTTTCGTTTTCGCGAACGCTGGAGAATACGGCTTCTCTTCCTCCGTTTCCCTTTAAGCAGAAATTGATCGCAAGCCTCTGTGTTTTTAATATTTAAACCGGCGAGGTGCGAGCTGGTTAGAAACCGCAGTGACATCGCGGATGCGGTCCCGACTGCTGATCGCATCACCATCGATCAGTGGAGACGTAGAGTGGGACTCCAGCTGTCTGAGTAAGAGAGAGTGACCAATCAATAGAACGTACAGATGGCGGCTCAGAGGGGAGGTGCTATTCAATTGAGCTGCTAAATACTTAAGAATGTCAGGACGCTGGATACTCGCAGTGGTTGATCTCATCACCTCGAGCAAAACGAGGTTCTGGGACAGCAACATCTGTCTGCACAGCCATGCCCGCATCCGCTTGGGCTAAATTGGGATCATTGCTGGAAAACGAGCATCATTGATTTGGACTGTTAACTTGCTGCGTGTCAACAAAATATGATATATGCCCGTTTTAATACACATAAACAACTACATGCGAGTCGGGTTGGAGAGCCCCGCTGATCATTTCAAGCACTTGTGGTTTTGTGATGATTTCAGAACTCGGCTTTGTTTGTTTATGTATTCGTGCAGCCATCGTTTATGTATGTGAAAGTGGATCAACCAATGACGTGTGTTTGAGGGCGGGGCTATGTGTTTGGTGACCAACGGCAGACTGGAGTACTTCGGGAAGTATTTTTGCAATTCTGTTTGGCGTTGCTAGCAGTGCTATTTTAGTATTATTTAGATACTATTATAGTTTTTTTTATTAATATTTTATTTTATAAAAATATGTTGATAACAGAAGCAAAATTACTGACATTTAATTTAATTTAAATTTAATTTAAATATATTAAAAAAACATTTTATTAAAATAAAAGCCATTGAAAATACTAAAATTTTGTTTTGCTTTTTTTTTTTTTGGTAAATTTGCAATAAGCATTTATTTATTTATTTAAATTATATTACTGTCAGGTTTTATTTACTAGTTCAGTTGTAGACATTTAGTCATTTTAGTGCTTTTATTTATCTTAAAATACTGTTGTCTCTGATCAGAAGTTAAAGCTGCTTTGAAGTTGAGAGAAGTTTTTCATCTAATACATGTTTTTTTAGCTTTATTTTGAATAAACCTGGATGCTATTTTAGTTTTAGATTTAGTTTTATTTATTTTTTTGTATTTTGTAATTTTAAAAAAATGTTTACATATCGATGCAGACACGTAAACACTTAAGTCTTTTAAGCTCCTTAAATTGCTTCGCTTTTTTTTTTTTCTTTTTTTTTTGCCAAGAAGCTTCAATGGTGCATAAAAACAAAGGTTTTAAAAGGTTTAACTTTGCTCAAAAGCTATGCGCTTTCTTTATCCTATTGAGACTCGCTATCTTAATTACTGTTGTACAATAGGACTTTAATTTATCATTTGTCACTGTTGAATCAGGACAATGCACCCCGAGCAATCATATTAATTCAGCCGAATCAGCCATCTATTGATCGCCGGTCCAGTGGGAAAAAGGTGTCCGTGTAACGAAGCCCCCTTTGTGGTTGATTGAGAAAAGGCACAGTATCAAATGTGTCAGACTGAATCTCCATATCGCTCCTTAGAATAGCATGACAGGTTTTTTTTTTCCTTCGATCAGCTTTGCCTGATGCACAGGCGTTTGTTAGGAACGACGTGTTATTAATGTCACCTCAAAGCATTAAGAGCAAAGCCGAAACCTTGTGCTTGCGGTAGCTATTAAAGCTCGTATATGAGGTGAGAGCCTGTTTCATCCATTTAAACAGATGTTAACATGATGTAGCATGTCTCTGCGAAGGTCTCTGAACAATATTCTAGCTCTTTTCACAGGGACGGGTTAATGCAAGAGAACCATTCAGATAATAAGCCCTGGAAGGTGTTGTAGCTCAATGCTTCTCAGATGGTTTCACTTCATAAACCAGATTTTTACATTATATAAGTGATTTAGTGCAGTAGCAAAATTATACGTCATGTATAATGGCCTTAAACTAAATGAAATTAATGAAAATTAATTCATTAGTCTTATCTGTATAGGCATTATTTCCATGGCAGGGTGTGAATAGTTAACTAAAACTAAAATAACAATAAAATAAACAATAACTGAAATAGAATAATAATAATCAGGGCTGATACCAACACCGATTTTTGTCTATATATATATATATATATATATATATATATATATATATATATATATATATATATATATATATATAAGTATATAAATATATATATTAAATACTAAATATTAAGACTTTAAATAAAAAATTTTTTTACAAAAATGCTAAAATCAGTGATGATGCAGTCTTAAATCCTGAATGTTTACCTTTTTATTTGATTTTTATTTATATAAAAGCATTGCTTTGTTGTGAACCAAGTCTTATCTTAATCTTATCTTAACAATTACCTTTATTTATTATTACTATTATTATTTTATTTATTTATTGTCACTATTATTATGTGTCCTTGACACCTTGCCCTCATTTCAGCGACAACGATAATGGCAAATAATGAAAAATATGGCGCCCCCGCTTAAATAAATCAAGTTTATATTCACATTTTTCCCTTCCGATGAAAGTCTGTGATGGGATTAAGAAGATAAACATCAGGATCCGAGCCGTCGCGTGTTGGCTTTGGTTCAAATTCTCTTCTTCTCTTTTTGTATTTATAGTAGTTTACATCTGTACAATAAGAATGCGATCCCTCTCCTCTACACGTCAGCTGACAAGTTCTTTTCTCATCCGGAGCTGTGATCACTTCACACAATAGCACCATTTTAGCGCGACAAGGCCATCGATTTGTGTGATACATTCGCGCGATACAAGGACAGGGACGTTACACAGTAATGTAGGTTTTCAGCAACAGGACAATTTGAGTTAATTTATAGTTCGGCTTTCAAATGTATTCATCTCTGCGCGGCATTTTCTTAGCGGTTTGCGGTCTAGCTCGACTGTAGTCGAAATGCCTCGAATTATGATTCAATTGCAGGTTGATAAGCATCGGTTTCGGAGCAGCTTCCCCATCTGCTGTTTACATAGGTGTCATAAACACGGAGCTGCGGTGATAGATACGTAACCGGGTGACAAGCTTGAGAAATATCAGGAACTAAAGGAGAAGCTAGAAAGAATGTGACAAGCCGAAGCCCAAAGTAGATCCACTGCTGATACGGGCTCTCGGCGCTGTGCTGGAAAATGGTTTTAACAGAAACCAGGAAAAACTCAATATCTCAATCCAGGAGAGTGCAATCCTAAGAACATCTCAGATACAGAATCCACTTTATGGGATTGAAGGAAAAAGGCTGGTGAAAGGAGGTTTCCCGGATTGTGTATTTTTTTTGTAGCACACACCTTTATATAATTATATAGAGGCACTGTTGAATTGCTGATTGCGATTTGATAGCATGTTAGTCATTTTAGCAAACGAAAACAAAACCAAACATGTGTCTTAAAGGTCATGTGACACTGAAGACTGGAGTAATGGCTGATGATATACATTAAGTATATTAAAGGTGGAGCTGTTATTATGCATCGTAATGATATTTCACAATATTGCTGCTTTTACTGTGTTTTGGATTAAAGCATTGATATGCGTAAGAATTTTCTTCTTTTTAAAACAAACAAAAAACCTTTTCAATGATTTGTGATATATGCGTGGACTTTTTGAGAATGCGATATAACATTTTTAATCAAGCAGCAAGATTTGAACTGTTGAGAATTTAACTGAAGCTGCTTCTGAGATACTTAATGTGTGGAATATGTACTTCTGCAATCCTGAAACTTCTTATATATAAATATGTATTTATGGTAACGGTTTTGCAAGTGAAATAATTGTCTCTGGACTATCATGCATCACCATTTTGAGTGAAGTAAATTTTCAATAATTCAGAATTCAGTCTGTTATCAATTATTTCTTACATATGAAACACAGAAGCTTGTAGAAGTAGGGTCCCCCTTCCCTCCCCCTATTTAATTTTAATTAAGCAAAGAGTGCTACATTATGAATTGTTGATGTTGCTTAATGATACAGAAATATTTGCTGAAGGCATAAAGAACTGCTTTGGGGTAGAAAGACCCTGGAGACGATGCTTGAGGTGAGTAAAGCCGTAAAACTACATTAAAGTGACAGCATCATGAAGTATTCTTCGGGAGTGAAGGACAACATTTATCCATTTGGCATTTCATTCAAAATAAGTAATAACTAAGTGTGTTGCATTGAAACCTGCAAATGATTCATGCCACATTAACGTTACATTAGGCAACAAGTGTGACGCAGATGCTCGAGAGCGCTGACTGGCCTTTGTGAAACAATGGTTAATTTCTCCTGACAGGAAAGAGGTTATCTTAGCCTCAGTAATTGGTTTGCTGCCATGGAAGTTGGATTATTTGTAAAACCTCATTCAGCCCCTCACATTTTATCAGTCGTGTGGCACAGACAGAAAAACTGCTGTCGGCAAAAAAGAGTAGGTTATAGAAGGTTTTACAAACGAAATGTTTTTATTGGATTGGTTTTGTGAATGAGTTGCTGAAGTTTTGTTCACGTGTATCTTATGATCACGGCTCGGTAGCTCGATAGTAAGTGAATCCTCTTATTTCCGGTGTTATTGGTGTGTTGCATCTCGGCAGAAGCATATTTATCTTTTCTGCAAACCAAAAATTGCAACTGTCTGACCATGAAGAGTAAGATAATTAAAGTTCAACGCGCACGGTCATCCAATAACTGGTAATTAAATCATTTGATGAGATTTGTCGGCCGTCACAGCTTAAGCATATTTGTTTATTGATGGTCGAGCAAGTTATTTGACAGAGATAATTAACTGGGTGAATTTTAGATGCTCTGGTCTGGTATTAACATCATAAACCTAGTTCAGGTGGGAGCAAATGGCTGCTAGAGTGAAATAAACCGGTTATCTAGACTGAAATAATTTGAAAAATCAACAATATTTTATTTTATTTATTTATTTATTTTAAATCAAATTATCAAATTAAATAATAAATTATTTATTTATTTATTTTAAATCAAAATTAATCAGAAAAAATTAACAATGCTTTTTTTATTATTGTTTTAAATCAATATTAATCACAAAAGAAAAGGTTCTAAATATTTTTTTATATATATAAAAATAATTTTGGTAACACTTTAGAATAGGTAACACTATTAACTACGACTTTTTCCTCAATAAATTCTTAATTTTCTGCCTGTTAATAGTTAGTAAGGTATTGGGTAGGATTAAGGATGTAGAATAAAGTCATGTTGAATAAGCCATTAGTATGTGCTTAATTAAGACTAAGAAATGGATAATATTCTAATAGTATGTATGCTAATAATGAACTAATAGGTTTAACTGTAAACGATAGTATTACCACACACACACACACACACACACACATATATATAAATACCACACAGTACACACAGAACTTTATATTCACAGTTTAAATGCGCAGTGACACCAAAGTAATAAGCGGCATTCAATTCGATATAAAAAGGTTACTGCAATTGTCATCAGTGTGATATGATTTATTCATTATCAGGGGTCTCTACATTGGCTTGCACAAAGCACAAAATCTTCCACTTAAAGTTTAATGCACACGCCGGACCTTTGGCTCGTTCTTTATCGGCCTAGATTGGTTAGTTAGTATAGCTATTATTATGATGAATGACATGTTTTAGGTGGCGTGGGATTCCTGTGGTGCAAGGTATTCCTTGTTCAGTGATTATGTATAATTATGCATGATGGTTTCAGAGACACAGGGGGACATCAGCTGCAGACAAAATGTATGTTTGTTTTTGTCTCCTGCTATTTGTCTTGTGCGAGTCAGTCACCTTCCATTATTCATTATCTCTCTTAACTGACATCAATTCAATCTCTCCCAGCGAAACATCTCTGTCCTTTTGATCGCCTCGTGCGTCTTCGTTCGGGCGCTATCAGAGTTTTACAGTGGTCTAATTATGGTGCATTAAGCCATCACAGTGACATATCAGCTTGTCACCGTATGCAAAGTGGTGTGACGGCACCGTTCATTGTTTCTTTTAATAGTTGTCCGAAAAGGCTTGCGAGAGGGCTCGTGTTCTTTCGCAGATGTAATTAGAGCCAGAATTTATGGGACCAATCAGGCTTTCAGTCAAGCACGGCCTATTTGAAGGTGACATCAGGATGTATTGCTCTATGATGTAAACATCCTGTCAGAAGCGGGCTGTCACAACCCTTTTAGAGGGGCTTGTCTCCCTGAGCCTTTTAAATCATTATCAGTCCCGCTGGTTGCTTCACATGACGTATAATGTGTACATCACCCTAGACCCCTCAGAGTGACTTTGAGTCTGCCAAGTCGTGAAAGCTGTGCCACTTTTTTGCTTAACTTGTCCTCCAGGCAGGGATAAACTAGTGGTTAAACTAATAGCCATAGTAATTGGGGATATAGGGGAAAGTGGCATCATATCAAGTTCAATTTTGGAGAAATTTAAGCATTTCAGTTATGAAAGTCTTTATAATTATATTAGTAGCAGTATTACTTTTGTTAGTTTATGGCTTATTTTTTTAAATTTTGACATACACTATTATTCAAAAGTAAGAACCATATATATATACATATACACACCTACACACACACACACACACACACACACACACACATACATATATATGACAGGTGGAGTTGGGGGAGGTGGAGGGGTTCTGGAACGCAGTATTTGAAAGTTGAGCTGCAAGCTCATTGGGTCCTAATACAAAAACAAATCAATCAGCCTTACCATGCGAATGATGATATCATTATGTCAGATTGACGTCAACCTAGAGCTTCATGACAGTTTTCATGGCACTTTTGTATCGCCGAACTCTTCACATACATATATATATGCATAAATCTGCTTATAAGCTAAATCAAGGAGCAGCACATCTTCCCTCACTCTCCGTTTATTTCCCAATGATACAAATGAGATGCTTATTGTTGTAATGTTCTGTGTTGTTTGAAGGGAGGTTCACGGAAATGCATAATGATGCTCGAGCGGCCGATCTCTCCTTTCATGCGTGCTTTGTATTTTCAGGTCGACCTTTTCTGGACAACCCTTATGGGTCCCTCGCAAATTATTCCGCGCCAGCCTTTCTTTGTGACCCCTGTGTCTTAAACCGTGTTGTTTCTCCGACAGCTCGTGGGCACAAAAAGACAGATAAAAACAGCTAAAATCACATTCAAAATCCTGGGTGGCTCATAATGAATATGTTTAAACTTTTTTTTTTTCTTCCCCACAGTGTTTTCGCTTTCTTTACCTTGCCATGTTTGCTTGTGTTTCAAAGAAACAGAATCATTCATGAAGCCGCGTTAAGCTCTTCTCTGAATTCTTGGAGGGCTGTGTGAAATATTCACTGGTGGGATGTACATATATTTCACAAACATCTTATTTTACAGGGCTTTGTTGTTCAAGCATCCCTCTGCCGCTTAAAGATCGTTTGACTCTTGGCTTTATGGATTCTCAAATAAAGCCCGTGCCCCGGCCTGACTTCCTTTTGTGGAAAGAGCCCATTATGAGCTAAAACGATGGAGCTGTCCTTTAAGGTGGGAGCGCATCTCCCCAGGTGAACCCACCATAGCTCTGCCAGATATTTTTCTATCTACAAGGACATAGAAGGATAAATTACATCCACAGAACCTAAGCTTTCATTTGCACCTGCAATTAATCAGCCATCACTAGAGAGCTCCTTAATGTCAGGCCAAGGATCTTATTAGGGATGTCCTTTATGAGCCTTAATGAGACTTATGTCTTCCTTGAGTATTTCATTTTACTAACATTGGCTGCCTGTTTAAACTGTGGGTTGAGGGAAATGTCTACACAGCACAGGCCGGCCCTCATAAAGACCTCAGGCTCCTAATGGTCTTCCCGTGGTCAGATGTCCGTTTGACCTATTCTGAATGAGCACAATGAATGGATTTCTTTTCCCTGGAAAATGTAAAACGCCGAAAAACGGAGCTCTTGACTGGCGACTGGCACTATTTTTATTTTTATTTTTATTTTTTGGTAAACAAGTACAACTTTTGAAAAATGCGCGCAATGTTTATTTCACTTAGGCTCGATTTGCTTTCAATTTTCATATATTTTTAAGATCGAAAAGCTTGATGTAGACATGGTAAATGTTACCGAGACACATAACAAAATGAAAGTAGCTGAAATCTGGTAGTTTTAATAAAAAGCCACCCCTGGGACACAAAAGTGCCCGAAGTTGAAGAAACTCCCACATATTTGGCTTTCTGTCCACAATAGACAGTGCCTGAGCTTGAAACTCTGAACAAATTGTCCCCTCAGGATCTTAGTATGGAAAGAAAAAGAAAATATAGGGTGGAGGAGAAATGCTGCAGGAACCACTGAAAGAAGTCAAAGTTTAGGCTTGTTTTTTTTTTTGCAACACAATAGGTGAGATTATATGTACATATATGCCCATACGTACCCTTTTCCAACAATGACTGTATGATTTTAAAATCCATTTGTTTAAACTGAGAATAACTGAGGGAATTATTTGCAGCTGTTACAAAAAGTTAAAGGTCTCACCGATGCTCCAGAAGGAAAAATGATGCATTAAGAGCCCGGAGGTGAAAACCTTTTGAATTTGAAGAAACGTGTCTTCTGTTGCTTCTGAAGGCAAGCGCTAAATGAAAAAATTAAAACAAATATTTAGGCAAAGTATGAAAAAAATGTACACGTCTTCACTTTGTTCAAAAGTTTACATCCCTGGCTTTTTTGTTCATTCTGGAGCATCAGCGAGTGCTTGACTTTTAGTTGCCTGTACTGTAAGTCCCTCAGCTGTCCTCAGTGTGAAAAGATGGGTTTCAAAATCATACAGTCATTCTTGGACAGGGTTTAAATAAGCAAAGGTGCTGAAAACATGCTGGAAAGAATTTGCTGCACCTGAAGGATTTTTCTTAAAAAACAGCATTCAGTGCAACTGTTCAGCAAAAACCAGTTATTTATAAAACAGGTAACAACACAGTATTGAGTGTATATGACCTTTTGAACAGGGTCATTTGTGTATTATTTTCTTTAGTGGACTATATGTTTTTTATGTGAAATATCTTTTTAAGGTCAGTAAACACATTTTTCAAAACTTCCAAGAATCGCGCACACAAAATGCAAAGCGCCTCACATCTCTTGCAAGATAATTTAAGTGCATTCAATATATCACAAACACGTCACAAAAGCAACTTTTCCGTATTTCCTGTTAGATTTGTGTGTGTCACACGTTGTGTGTTTTGCAAAAAGCGTTTTATGAAATTAAAAAATGAATCAAAGGCTAAGAATTAGTGTATGGTTTTGCTCATTTGGTGTGTGCTGCTGGCGTTTGAGTGTCAGGTTTCAAAAAGTGTGTGATTTTGTGCATTTTGAAAAAAAAAACAACTATAAAAAATAAAAAAAACACAAATTTTGTGTGATCACTCTCATCTTTTGTAAAATATTAAAAAATTTTCAACATTTTTTGTATGTAACATTTTTAACTGTATTTTAGATAATACAACTGCATGTATTTACATCTTTGAATAGGTTTTGGCCCTTTTTATATAATTGACTGAAACTTGTCGAATATACCTTCAGATAAAAAAAATATTGGTGTATTACGCAGATAATGAAACACAAAGAATACAAGCACAAAGCCCTCCCTCTACCAGGTCGATACTGAAGGAGCACTTGAAAAAAAACTAAAACTTGATCGAGATTTGCATGACGGTCATTTCCGTGCACATCAAGCAGCCGTCAGTCCATGCGAAGTTCAAAAAAAAACAAAAAACGAATATAAATCCACAACTGCACGAGCCTCACCGGCCACTCTCTCATTTTCCTAATTACCTCTTCTCCTCTCTTTCCGTCTAACATGAATAAACTAATTAAGCGATGCTGCCGTCTTAACTAAACAGCCTAAAACTAGAAAAGCCCCCCTGGAGTTGAGCGCTGGTAAACAGATGTGATCCAGCCTGTTATTAGTCCTCCCAGTAGCAGAGGTGTGAGCCTCGGCGGTCTGCGCTAGCGGTGGCGACCCGCTCCGTAACCGGATAGGAGGCAGTCTCTGGAAGACCAAAGCAGATTGCTACAGCAGACCACAAATGCTGACAGATGGCTCCTCAACCTTTTCACTGGCAGCCTTTGTGGTAACAAGGGAACTCGGCGAGAAAAGCACCCATTTGGAAGTATTTTTGGAGTTGTTGTTCCTGTTTCTAAGGGTGAAATATTTTCAGCATCAGCTTTAAAAGAAGGATGCTGTGCACGGAAACTTTACGCTGGGTGCGCGCAGAGCACATTTATCAAACACAAAAACTGTATGTATCTTTTGGAGATCATCATATCTAATGTGACTCGACACTTCTTAATTAAAATCGCAGCACCGAACACCACAGGAACCAGTGGCTTTCATCCATGGCTTTCGGTTTTATTTGTTTATGCGTTTTTTCCACTAAACTAAATTATGTTTTTGTTTTCGTCATAGACTGATTAGATTGCGTTTTAATTAAGCGCCGTTTTAATCTTTCTGATATTGCTAATTTTAGTCGGCAATAATTGAAATAGCCTTTGTCGATAAAAAAAACGGCTTTGATACACGCTACGCTATCAGTTGTTCTTTTTTCTTTTGAAATAAATTAATTCTTTTATTATTCGTTCTTTTATTAGATTAAATTGTACAAAAAAAAAATGACTGGAAATGCATTTGTGATATTGATATTAAAACTTGTAGGTTTTGGAAAACCTGAAAAAAAGTCCTGAAAAAGTATTGCAGTTTCCACAAAAAAGCATGCATACACACACACACACACACACATATATATATATATATATATATATACCTAAATAGTTGAGCCGTATTGTAAATATATATATTAAATACAACATCCGCATATAGATATATACATACATACAGTATATATGTGTGTGTGTGTGTGTGTGTGTGTGTGTGTGCACCTGGTATTTAACTTGTTATGGGAACCAAATGTCCCCAGAAGGATAGGAATACCAGTAAATTTTGACCTCGTGGGGACATTTTTAAGGTCCCCATGAGGAAACAAGCTCATAAAGCATACAGAATACATTTTTTTAATATAAAAATGTCAGTAGTTTCCTGCAAGGGGTAGGTTTAGGTGTAGACTTGGTGTAGAACAATAACACATACAGTCTGTACAGTATAAAAACCATTACACCTACGGAATGGCCCCATAAAACACAACATGTGTGTGTGTGTGTGTGTGTGAAGATTTGTTTTTTCAAAAATGTATTTTTTTACCGCGCTGTTATGTTTGTATCGCCTTTTATCCTGTCACTTAGCAGTTCAGTTGTTTTTTAACCCACTTAAAATAATTTGATTTATTTATTTTTTGGGGCCAGATAACTAATACGCAGAGCAATTGTGAATACTGTGTATTATGCGGCAGCTCTGCCGTAATGTTTCGAGGCGCAGCGTGCGATTGGCTCGATACCGGGCTCATTTTGAAAGTTAAGAGACCTTGTAATGACACCTGAGCTCGAGTAAACGTAGCGTCCCTACCAAATTCAATTCTACAGTCAGTTTGAAAATGAAGGGAGGAAAATTGGAGCGTAACTTATAATAACCTCCCATCTGCTGGTACCAAAATAGAAGGGTATTATTATGTCCCTGCCAGAGGGAAACGCCCTGTGTTTAGCCTGGTGTTGCGGCTCTGTGGTGATCAGAGGGTGCGTTCTCGTGGTTCTTCGTTTTTGAAATAAAGCTCAAATTAGACTGTCATGGTCAGGCCGTGTAAATCTGTTCAAACGTATGCTGTATCGTCTCCTCAGTAAACAATCGTCCCGGAATCCGAGCGGGAGTGCTTTCGGTTTGTTGTTATCATTTGAACAATAACATTTGTTTGTGTTTGCGTCGCAATGAGAAGAGTGTTTGTTTGCGCATAAATATTCTTTAGTCGCTTCTCCTTCTCCCTTTCTCTTGTGTTGTTTGTCGTCTGACTCATGTCAGACTGGATTAAACAAACCGTGATCAAGACAGCTTCTGAGGTTTTCATGGTCCTCTATTCATATCTGAGAGTCATATTCCTCAGGAACTGAATCTCTAGTGTCTCATATGATGCAATTCATTGTAATATTCCATCCCTTTGAACTTTGTCTTTCATGTCAGTCAGCCAAACAACCCATTTTCATTGTTTTATAATATCATTTTTTGTCAGTTAGTGAATATGAAAAACAAGGTCATAGAATGCTGCGAGACGGAAGTTCTGGTTATCTGTTATATTTTTAATAGAGCTTTTAACCTATTAAAAAATTTAATCAAATGTATTACATGATATGCTTATTAATAAATTGCAGGTAATCGCATTTAGCAGTGCTTCAGGTATCAGTAAGAAAATTATTATTACTTTTTTTTTACATTTTAAAACATTTATTTGTATAATTACTGGTTATAATCAATTAGTAAGTATAGTTATAATTTTTTTATAATGTATCTGTATGTATGTATATATTGTATACACTTACAATATTTACATTACATAACCTCTGAAATGTATTCACAATATTCAAATTTTTATATATATATATATATATATATATATATATATATATATATATATATATATATATATATATATATATATATATATACAATATTGTGAATATATTTCAAAAGTTATTCAAAGTATATATTTCTTCTTTTAGGTCTTTTGACAATTACCCATATATACATTTATATTTTGGAATAAATACATTTTATTAAACTTTTTAAACAGGTTTAATGTCACAAAAAAACTGTTCCAGATAAATTATGTTCTTTTGAACATTCATCTAAGAAACCTTAAAAATGTATCGATTTCCACAAAAATATTAAGCAGCAAAAATGTTTCATCAACATTAACATCAACATTAACAATACTAAGAAAATGTAAGCATTTTAGAAATGTTAGCACCAAATTAGTATAATAGAATCATTTCTGAAGGATCGTGTGATATTGACTGTGGAAATGTTTAAATAAATGAAAATAGGAGATTATTAAAATAAGGAGTTATTTTTCATTGTAATAATGTTAAACAATATTGTGTTTTTCACCAAGTACTTCTTTTTAAAACCAAGAATATTTTTAGCCCTTCTTTTCCTCTGAAGTTTTCGACAGCAATCCACCGTAACACCAATATGGATTTTACATACCACCCAGTGTGATGATTAATTGTGTTATGTTTTTTGCATTTTCTTGATAATTAATGCACATAATGTTAAACTGACAACCCTAATTTTGCAGCTTCGGATCTGACTGCTGCTCTTCACCCCGCTGAAAGACAGCGTATGTTGTGTTTGGGATGCTGCTGTCTTCTTTAACAAGCTGAACCGGCTTCGGCAGAAACATTTCCTCCCGTTAAACGGCATAAACCAGCTGGTAAATGCACGCCGGCCCCGTCAGCCGGGCAGGCAGATGGATAAATGGAGTCTCCGTTGGTTTTTTGCGTCAGCGCCGTAGAGGTGTGGGTTGGGCCTCATGTTGGCGCTGGACTTATTAAGAGAGACCTCTGAGTTCACCTCCAGCTGGAGGAGAGTCCCGCTCGCTGACCGTATGGGGGGGGGTGGGATGCATTCTTGGAGGAGGAGGGTCAGCAGATGGAGAGGCGACACAGATTCCAGGCCTCTGAGCCTGAGATCTATGAGGCAGGAGGTGCCGGAGAGCCGGCCTGCATGGGCTGCAACATTAGTCACGGTTCAGCAGCACCAAACCGATACAAACCCCTGCTCTGTGCCGCACTACCACAGACAGACGTCCGTAGCAGACCTGCATGCTTAAACCTGATTTCAAACAGAAAGGCAATTTTTATATCGCAGTGGCTGCAATTTAATTAAATAAATATATGCAAGGCGTGTTTCGGAGTAAAGTGCGTCATATGCACGAGCAGCTTATTATCTGCCTGTGTTTGCTGTGCCACACAAACTCATCTCTGCATCTGCTCTGAGTTTGGATGCAGCGCGAGCCAACCATCCTCCTATACTTGTAATGAGAGCGCTTATCAACAAAAAGAGGCTTTAAGAGAGCCCTGTTTTTTTTTATCAAATAAAAGTTGTATGTTTTAATCTTTCAATATGAAGAAATTTAATTAAATTAAATTAAGTGCTATTACTATTATTACTAAATGAATACTATTATTGCTAAATTAATTAAATTAAGTAAATAATAATAATAATTATTATTATTATATAATCTATTTATTATATAATACTGATATTATGAATTAATTTGTATTATTAATAACAACAATAACATGAATAAAATATTAACAAGCGTATGATATTTTAAATTACATTTTTTATTTTAAAGTGGATTATTTCATTGTGGTATTTCTTAGTTAATTTTGATTTGCTACTACTACTACTGTTACTACTACTAATAATAATAATAATAACAACATACTAAATATATAATACTAATATAATATTTAATGTGATTATATGTTATTTTATATAAGTATCATATTTTTATGTAAATGATTAATTAATAATAAAAATAGTTGTGATTATTATTTGTAATTAATACTATTATTATTTATATTTGTATTTTTATGTTTTAATATTTGTATAATTATTCATAGTAATAGTAATAATTACTACTGTTATCATTTTTGTAATAATATAAATTATATATTTAAAAAAAAATTAAGGTAATATTTCATATTGATATAATTATTTATTAATGATCTTACTTTTCTTATTTAATTAGTAATTACAATTTTTGTAATGATGATGATGATGATGATGATAATAATAATAATAATAACGTACAGTATAGCCATAATAATTTTCACTTTTAAGAGTTATAGCCGTATTGATGATCACAAAACGTTACAGCTCTACACAAAACAAACAAACAAAGATGACCCTAATTTGAAGTTATTGATTATTTGCATTTCCTTCCTTGTACCCGGACATGAGATAATGCGATGTGAAGCGGTCTGATAAGTCTGCTTAAGGCCGATGTAGAGGGTTAGGGATTTGTAAGTCACTTTTGATCCTTAATTATTTTCAAGCTCTCCCGGTACTTGACTCATACAAGGAGGTCAAACTGTTAGGCCAAGGGAAAAACACACCATATTGCGTTCATCCCCCTTTATTCTCTCACCGCCGATGGGCTTCACTTTGGAAGTGGAGATTTGGACGTCCCCTACCGTCTCCGCCACCTGTGATATTTTCCATCTCTGGAGGGAGTTTTTACGGCCAGTAACTCTCATCTCATTGCTTTTCCACCCCAGCGCGGTTCTGTAACTTAAGTGGGTCGAATGAAAACGTTAGATGTAAATTATTCAGAGTGGCACTTTTTAAAAACGAGCCCGTTGAATAGACACTTTCTACCTGCGTTCCCCTATTGCCTGTGTTAAATGACATGTCAGTCACTCAAACAGGTTCAAGTTCGGCAAATTCGTGTTATATACAGCGCATTATCGCAGCCCTGGCGTATCCATTTCTGGGATAACCTTTGTTCGTATACAGCGGCGCCATGCTTTTTACTTGCATTCAAAAATGCTGATGGACGTTTAGAAGCCCGAAAAGTGACATATTAACCAAAAGCTGAATTTTTAGATTGTGTTCACCCCTCTTCACCTCTCTTTTATCGCTTTTAATAGCGAGCTTTTTGTCGCTCTCCGTGCGGTGTAGTGCAATCCAGTTAGGAAATCAAACTGGGTCTCTTCAACACGGATACACAGTGGTACTCTGTTCATTGTTCAACTCCTGTTGCTCCCAAATATATCTGTGCTAAAATGGGTCATAAAGCGGTGCCCTCAATGTAGTTTCCCAGAGTTTCCCAGCATCCTTAGAACACTCATCAAAGGACGCGCGTATGATCTAGGACACACACTCTTGGCATCATGGAGTATTAAGACTCGTGTGAACACGCATTATGTTAGCTCTGTTTGAACTCTTTAATATCAAGGACTTGATGAGCACTTTATAAGGGACCCTCTTCGTAAAACCTTTGGTAAAACAAAAACGTATATAAATAATGTAAACCAAGATGTTTATACAGCGTGAGAGTTATCATGTTAGAATAGAAAGACTAGATAATCGGCTTTTGCTGTATGTGGTTGTTGTACTAAAGCAAATTCTTAACTTATTAACGTATATTAGTTATTCATTAATTGATTCATCCCTTCATTGTTAATTTTTTCATTAAATCTGAATATAGAAGAAATATTTTGGCATGTTGTGAATGTAAAATAATTATGATTGAATGTAAAAGTATTATAATATTATAGATTTATTATGTATTTATTTAAATACATATAATTTATTTTACACACACACACGTATATATATATGGGAGGGTGTGTGTTTTTATATATGAATATACGAATGTGGTGAATATAAATAATTGCTGTTTTTTGTTTACTAATTTATATTTCTATATTTTTATGAATATAGACGTTATAAGTATGGTTTATTTATTTTTTATTACTCTTACATTAGTACATAAATTAATAAGTAAATAAATATTTATAGTTATATATTGTTTTTTAAAACAGAGTAAAATGGTAATATGACAAATGTTTTTTTTTTTTTTGTCTGTATTTTTAATAAATCACACACACAAACAAACACTTAAGTTTATTACTATTTAGCAGTCTATCTATCTATCTATCTATCTATCTATCTATCTATCTATCTATCTCTCTATCTATCTATCTATCTATCTCTCTATCTATCTATCTATCTATCTATCTATCTATCTATCTATCTATCTATCTATCTATCTATCTCTCTATCTATCTATCTATCTATCTATCTATCTATCTATCTATCTATCTATCTATCTATCTATCTATCTATCTATCTATCTATCTATCTATCTATCTATCTATCTATCTATCTATCTATCTATCTATCTATCTATCTATCTCTATCTATCTATCTATCTATCTATCTATCTATCTATCTATCTCTCTAACTCTCTATCTATCTCTCTCTATCTATCTATCTATCTATCTATCTATCTATCTATCTATCTATCTATCTATCTATCTATCTATCTATCGGTCTTTGTAAACTGTCACTGTACGACATAGAGCGTCTTCAAATACGTCAAATTTTTTTATTCCTTTGAAGAAAAAACAGCATATGGTTTGGAAGAACACGAGGGTGAGTAAATAATGACAGAAGTTTCATTTACGGATGAACTATCCCTCTAAATTGTCGTCGAGTAGAAACACACCGAGTGAAATAAACAACCAAGACGCCTCTCTAAAAAACTACTTTTCACACTGAGAGTGAAAAAAGGGCCGGGTGATAATTTCAGAAAATGTGAGACTTTTTGTGTAATGAGGCTGTGTATTTACACTACCTTTATGGCCACTTCATTGCCAAAGGACAGGAAATGAACAAGATGTAGTGGCCTTTCATATGTCAGAGTAATTTCACTCCCTTCCCTGTTTCATCACCGCCAGAGATGCAGGATATTGATCAAAGGAGCCCAGAGCACGGTTTTATCTGCTATGTGTCTGCGGTTCACAAACCAAACTCTAATGCAGACACATAACATCTCGTGGCACTTTGTGTTGATGACCAATAACTGTACATACAACATTGGTGGCGCTGTATAATGAGGATGTTTCAGAGATGGGTATTAATAGGCCACATTTACTTCAATGAGAAACTCCTGCGGGAAATAATGTACGTGCAGGCGCCACGCGAGAGACGAGAAAATATTGATCTGAACCTTGTAATGCTTTACAAAAACATGATATAACACAATGACAATGCCCCCAGCTTTTCACTTTTCACAAGTTTCCCTCAATATGACAGCGAATTAATCACCTAATTTGTAATGCGTTGTGTTTCTCACGCTGGGTTATAAATAAAACGATCGCCTCGTTTTCACAATGAAATTTCTACCTCGCTTCCCACTGAAAATGATCTTTTTGAAAGTATATCATCTGGAAAATATACTCTGCGGTTTGCATAACAACGAGCAATGACAGAAGCCTTCTGGTCGCCTTATCGTCTTGATTTCCTCTTGTGTTTCTCTTGTTGGATGCAGTTGAGTCGTAGGGAGTAGTAGTGTGTCTGCATCTCTTGGACGGTGTATTAGGTCAAACTGGGTCCTGCCGGTGGCTGGAGGCATCAGCCTCCTTACTCTGTCATGTTCTTTATTAATGGGCTTTTAGCAGAAGGCCAGGGGAAATAGAGACACACAGTTAATTCCTCAATGTTAGTCTTTGGCACACAAGCGAGCCTCCTCATCCATAGTGAGCCATCCTCTGCTGCTCTCATAGAAACTTAACAGCCGTGGCACATTCTTGAGCTATACGGTGCTCGTATTGGAAATGCCGGTTCGAGTCTTGCCTGTATCAGGTCCCGATCGCATTTTCTTCATTCACTTTTTAAAATAGTTATATGCTGTTTTGATTTATGCACTACTGGTCAAATGTTCAGAATAATCACATTATTTTAGGTTTTTTTTGAGAGAGAGAAGTGTTTCACCAAGGCTGCATTTATTTGATCAGTAATATTATTTTTTGTGTTAAAATGTTAATTGTTCCCGCGATAAGAAAGCTGAATATTTAGCAACTATTTCTCCAGTTTTGAGTGATCATTCAGAAATATACTTTTGCATGTTTTGATTTACTGATACAAACGTAAATCAAAATACATTTACTTGAAGCAAATAAGAAGCAAAATGACACAAGTTGGTAAGTAATTTTTTTCTGCGAAAGGGATGGAAGTTAAATGGTTGTTTATTACAAAAAATGCCTAATGAGGTCAGAAAAAATGATTGAAACAGAAACAAGTGTGACATTCCTGGCATTTATGTATATACGTTATGCATGTAAGTATGTATTATAATACTTTTTATTATGTTTCAGTACATTCATTCATCGGTGCATATTGTTCCAAGGGGAAAAATGTCTTTTCATCATCATGAAGCATCTTGCTCTGTCTTTTCTTCTAATGTCACATAATGAATTATGTTTTTATAATAAATATGAAATGTTAATTGAAGCATTTTATTTCATTACAAATACATAAATAAAAGTCTTCCCTATAAATCAAAGTCTTTTTATTAAAAAGTCATTAAAAATAAAACCTTTTTTTTTTTAAAATGTAGATTACGGAAGCAAAATTGCCAGCAAATGTACTTCCTTTTTTAATTTAAACTTGGTTTTGACAGTGTAAGACTGTAGTTGACCCTTGATCTTTTGGCGGTAAATATCTTCAAACAGAATCTGACGCTTTCATGATACAAGCAGGAGAGACGTGAGCGGCGTAATTCGTCGACATTTGCATGAGCTTGGCACCCTAACACAGCGTTTGGAAGAGGGTCTGGGGTCGGTAAAGGTCAGATCCCGTCAGGCTCCCATTTCCTCTCAGCTGATAGCACATCTTGCCCCTTTCAATCAACCTTGCCCATACACTCTCCTCGATCTAGCGAGCATCAATCCGTCATCGACATCGCGGTAATGCGGGGTTGAGCTGCTCTTTGCTTCATCCCTGCCCTGAGTGACTGGGTTGTTGTTATGGCATAATGTGACTGTCAATCTGTTTATAATTGAGCTGTGCTCTATTTTGTCTCGTAGCAGCGTGCAGTGAATGAGGGCTGGAGGGAGGTTGGGGCTCTCAGTTCATCCATCAGTGAGCTTGGAGCTGGATGATTGCCGCTCTCGTAGACATTGTGAGGAAGATGGCCGCTGATGGCAGGCCTGTCTCACCTCTGTGGTCAGAAAATATATTTGACTCCTTTTGTGCTGCGGCCTGCTGAAGAGCTGTCTAAAAGGAGATACAGCAGCTGCCCCCTCTCAAGTGTGATTGCTCTCATTTGAGGGAATAGAAAGAGCCTTTGTTGTTTGCTCCGTCTGTACTGTACATGGGATTTGAGTGTCTGTGTGTGTGTGTGTGTGTGTGTGTGTGTGTGTGTGAGAGAGAGAGCTTTTTAGAAAGTCTCACGGTCATCATTTACAAGCAACATTACATTAATTAGTATTATTGTCTTCTTTTATGTAAGAATATCTATCTATCTATCTATCTATCTATCTATCTATCTATCTATCTATCTATCTATCTATCTATCTATCTATCTATCCATATTGTATTATGTTCATTTATATTCAAGGTATATACCGATTAACACCCATTATAAGTTACTTAGCTATACCTGGAATTACAGTATTTATTTCTATTTGCAATATATATATCTATCTATATATCTATCTGCTTGCAATATATATTTACATATATTTTGAAGTTTTTAAAGCGCAAACTTCACTTACTTTTATGCAATAAATAAAAAACAAATGACAAACAAGTAAATACATTAGTGCTGTCGCATCCAAAATAAAAGTTTATCTTTACACAGTATATGTGTTTGTACTGTGTTTTCTATGTTTATATTAAAACAAACTTATACAGTAAATATTTTGAAAGTATTTACAGGTAAATGTATTTAATTTCTAATATTTGATATTATATATAAATATATTTATATTAATATATAAACATTTTTTCTTAAATTTATAAATTCATGTGTTTATTATATACATTTAAACTATAAATTACAGTTTTTAGTATTTTTTTTGTGTGTTTTTATCAATATTAACTACGTAGTTGTTGTTTTTTATGTCTATATAGTTCTCGTTCATTTTTAGTTCAGTTTTAGTTTACAGTTCACGTAACAAAATGTTTTTTTTTTTTTTTTTGAGATAACAGTGGTTCTACAGTCTATTGCTTATCAAAGTGTATCTCTCTTTAATGATTTTTAGATATTTTACAGGAAAACATGAAGAAAATGCTTTTTGCACTGTATGAAACACCGAGCCAAGTCTGCTTCAAGCATAGCCCGGAGCGTACAATATGTGGGATTGGTTTTAAACGGAAAGTACCCATATCATTTCATCATACGTGGCCGGTCCGACATTCTATTTGAGTCGATGGATAGGATTGCATAGGTGACAGAGCCATAATGTATGTGGGAGAGACATTGTGCTGCGCTGATAGCATCCTGTTCCTAAGCAGTTGGAGTGGGCAGTGAGTGCTAATGTGATACATTTTTCAGGCAATGTTCTGATGAATCTGATTTTAATGGTAGACATCACGCTGTTTCTGAAGAAAAACACATTCGGTCTCGCAACAGCTCTCCTGTAGAACACGACAGTCACACTGAATATATTACGAGCCATTAGACAGTCGCACCGACATCAACAACGTGGCTTCAAGACGTGCTGATTCAGTCTCATATCCCACAAATCGTGTCTTGCGCGTTATAAGCTGAAATGCTGAAATCACATAAAATGCAGTCAAAGCTCACATTATGTCTATGGACTCCTTTGCACTCGCGTTATTAATGAGAAGTGGGCAAATTAGTCACCCGTGCAAACATCAAAACAAACCTCTCTACTCTATTAGATATTAAATTCACACTAACAAGCTCGGCTGGTTTTGGTAAAAGAGTGTGAAAAAAAACAAGGCCTTGCAACTAAAACATGTTTAGTGCCCGCTTGCATCTGAAATTTCTTGCTGGGTTAATAAAACTTCTATAAAAGCGTTTTATGCATCCATATCAGCTGTCGGGAATCAGTCTGTTTGTTTCCTAGGAATTAAATCCTTTTAGGCATTGTTAGAACCACTCTTGTGAACACTAAATCAGAGTTTTGTGGTTTCCATTGCCTTTTGCACTAGCTCATTTGATTCAGTATGTCCAAAAACTGACTATAATCTTTTTAGTTACGATGCTAAACGTATATAGTAACTGATAAAACAAAAGCCTTGTTCCTATTGTGCGCAATCAATCAATCAACCAACCAATCTATCAATCCATCACCTGGAAAACTAACTGTAAAATAAGTATAACCTTGTGCTTTCTTTTTTTTTTTTTTTTAACTACTGTACTTTAGCAGCTTTTTTCTTGTTTTAATTTCAAGCTCACTTGTTTAATGACTTATGACATATGATTTAGAGTGAATTATGCAGGAGCCATGCCATTTTTTCTCCTTGCAAAAAAATGTGTTTCATAAGCCTATTGAAGAGTAAAGGAAAATGTGGTCACACTTTATATTAGATTTGATGATATGGATAGATTTAAGGGTGGGTTATGGTGTAATGGATGGGTCAGTGGTGTAATTATAAATATAAGTACAAACATTTATTGCAGATGTAATTACATGTAGGCGTTTACAATACCAGTACAATGTAAAAACATGTATTTACGCAATATGTACGTGCATTGTACATTTACATGCAAGTACATAGTAGTTAAGGTCACCCAATATAAAGTGGGACCCAAAATGTTTTAAAAAGTTACAACTCTTTGTTCTTCTGATATGGTTTTGGATTTTTGCTAAATATTACGTTCGATGACGTCACAAACATCATGTTGTGTAGCCATTAGGTAAATCTTAATTATTCATTTAAAATATTTTTAAGATGAACTAACCTTTTTTTCTTTCTTTTTCTTCTTTTCTTCTCCGTATCATATTATACAAACAGAGCAAACCTTGATCTTTCATAAAAATATTCAATTATATGACCTATGAAGGGCTATATGTGTATATAAGTTGGAGAACAGCAATACACAAAAAAGTGGTTATTGATGACCATCTGACTTTTGTTCTTCAGCGGTTCTTTTTCAGTGGTTTAGGTACTATCACCATTGCTATAAAAGGAACCCATTAAGGCTCTCTGTATAGTTCTTTAAGGGTCCTCTAACTCTCTCTTAGTCTTTTACTTTAGTTGAACAAATTATCGAGTATTTCCTGAAGATAACATGGTTCTCAGCCTATTTGCCCCCAAAGTTCCTCTATAAGCAAATACTGTGAATCAAAACAGCTTAAATTCCCCTTCATAGCAGTAGGGTGACATATCTGAAATCTAAGAAGGAGAATGGCTTTCACTTATGCAGGGCTGGTCATCTTCGATCCTGGAGGGCCATTGTCCTGCAGTGTTTAGCTCCAAACCTAATCAAACACATCCGAACGAGCCAATCAATAGAAAGATACAGACAAGTGTGTTTAATTAAGGCCGGAGCTAAACTGTGAAGGACAGAGGCCCTTCAGGACCAAAGTTGCTCAGCCCCGCTCTTATGGCGCTATATAGCTCAGACAGCGGTTTCCCTATGGTTACGAGCCAATGCCAATGCTAAAACACGAACCAACAATGTTCAAGATTTTCTCCGAAGTTTGTGTCCCACGGAAGAAAGTCAGGTTAGGAGTGACGTGAGTTCGGGTAAATGATTCATTTTTGCGCGCACTATCCCTTTAAGGCAGGAAATATTCCTCCGAGTCAAATCAGCTCATGCTTAGATAAGGGACCTGAAATCTCGAATCGCTCCTGCTGTGCAGCACCCCGAGTTTCCGTCAGTTGAAAGTCTAGCATTCTCCCTCACCGCTTCCTTGTAGAGTTACCTTAGTAATTCAAACAGATGGTCCATTTTCCACTGCTTTCTCAAAGTCAGCGAGAAAACCAAATTGCTGCCGCCAACCAGGCTCTTTTGTCTCTATATTGTCCACCTCGCTCACAGTCCCTTGTTAATTTCTTAAAAGAGAGTGCTGACGACAAAAGGTGTCTGTGATTCGCATCCGACTTCTCCTTCCATGCACTTCAACGTCCAGCTTGCGGTTCGCTGCAACATCTGCCTCGCTTCTCAAGTAGAAGCTTGAATGCGAAATGAATGGCGGCATTGTGTGAATAAGGGCCGTAATAACACATCCTCCTGAAAATGATGCCACTATAATGGAAGCTCACATTGTTTTCTCTTCCCTCGCGGAAAAAAAAAAATAAATAAAAAATGGGAACGAGACGGCTCCCGACAATGACAATCTGGCATCTAAAGGTTTTCTTTCTGCTTAAGCGCTCAGATAAAGAGATGCCGCTCTAAGCTGGTTTGGTGAGCCGGTCTGTGCGGTTCTTTATCTGACTCTCATTCATGCGAGCGCTCGTTTATATTTCTTATAGCTCTTGCGTTAATTGCTGTCTTCATTAATGTATTTACCACAGACAGAGAGCCTCGCTATCATCTCTTTAGCAAATCACGCTATTGTGTTAAACAGAGCTAACGTGAACGTGTTCTTTAGCACTCGTAATGGGCAAGAGCCGGTTAATTGGTATCTAGGGAGAACTCAGCATATGTCCCTACATTGACAGCTGTAGCTAAATGGATAAATTGAGCCTTTTTCGCAGAAACACGCTTTATGGAAACAATGTGGAAAGATGCTTCCCGTATCCTGGAGATTGTTTCCCTGATATTTATTTATGACTTATGTATCTTGCTTACGATATACCGAGATCTGAAATAATTACAACCCTGATGTGAGACATGCTGAAATAAGACGTTCAATCTTAAATGGATCGTTTGTAATCTTTTGTAGTTTTTTTTTCTTTTCGTCTGCTTTATTAGTAAATGTTAGTAAATTGAAAAAATGTGAAATGTTGTTTGAAAAACCATTTTAGTTCCATAATGATCGGCTTCACCAGTGCTTTTGGCACATATTGGCATATTTAAATTGCAAATAAGTTTAATCTTACCTTGAGTAATGCCAAGTCAAAATTGCATTGTTGAGAGAAAAAAGCAAACAGATCAATCACTTTGATGTATTAGTCACTTAACAACAACAACAACAATAACAATAATAATAATAATTATTATTATTATTATTATTATACATTTAGTTTTTAATAATTTAAAACATTAATAAATAAAAATACATAAATTAAAAACATTATAAAAATATTATAATTAAATATATATAATTAAAATTCAGTTCCTGTCACTCTGCAAACACAATTTTGGAAATGCAGTGATAATAAATATATATTATATTTCTAGTGAATATTATGTTTTTATTTTTATAGTGTAAATATTCTTGATTTAATGGTTATCGTAATAATCGTGTCAAAACACAGAAAACGATGTATTAAAAATGCACAAAAGAATTGTTATACTGTATATATATATATATATATATATATATATATATATATATATATATATATATATATATATTCATAGTGAATATTATGCTTATATTTTTGTTGATAAATATACTTGGCATGATTGTATTGTAATAATATTGAGTCAAAATGCAAAAATAAATTGATAAAAAAATAAATAAAAATAAATATATATATATATATATATATATATATATATATATATATATATATATATATATATATATATATATATATATAATGTCAGTTATCTATCATGTAAACACACCCACAAAAGTGTCTGTATCAGACATTAAAAGAAGTATCAGTCAATATCTAGGTTCTTATTTTCACAAAAGTGATTTTCATTTCAGCTAATTAAATTCTACAATACCTTGAAGACCTGTTATGATTAACTAATCACTTGTTGTTGTTCACATTTATCATTTTTCTTTTGTCTAGTTTTTGCATCTTAGTTTTAATAAGCAGACCGAGGACAGAGGTTCGAAAAAAAATGAAAGGAAAAGATTTCAGTCATACGGCCTCTTTACATTTCTGTGCAGGATCTCCGCTCTTAATGTGATCTCCTGAATGAAACATAATGAGGGATCTACGGCGACGCCGTACAGCTCTAGGTGTTATTGCAGGGGCCCGTGCTCCTCGTGGATTGATTGTGGTGTGCAGTTATAGGTAATGTTGTGTTGGCCATGACAGATGTTCATGCTCCAATGAGAATGAAAGTGAGAGAGAGAGAGAGAAGTGGCTGCTAAACTCTTGGGACTCTGCCAGATGCTTCAGGTCTCCATGACAACTCCCCACACTGCTCCTCTCCCTTTAAACTCTTATATATTTATTTTTTTTTGTCAGCACTTCCAAAATAAGTTAATTAAAGCTGAGGAAAGGGAACATGCTGGGTGAGATGACAGGAGGTCTAAGATGATTTGTGATGGATAACTGCACTCCGTCATTTATTTATTTATGCCATCAGAAGCTCGCTGTAATTCCTTAATTGGTAAGCAGCGTGAATGATAAATGGTAATTTACAGAATATGTTATCTATCCCGGGGACTCTTTTTGTTGATATTGAATAAAACGTCACATTAACACGCATATTAAATCGCGGCATCGCATTATAGGTATATTTAAGCAGTTTTATGTTTACTGTCGTAGATTTCGGACTGTATAATTTGTTATATTTACTTTTCATGACTCGTTTATATATTCAGTGTAACGTTGGATATATTTACATATAAACTAGCGGACGGTAGTTTTGATACCGATCTGTTATTTAGTGATATCGGTAAGAATGTACGGTTTATGCATCCTATTATATCCCATCACTATAATAATAACTAGATTTGCCTTTTTTCGACTGTAGCGCAAACAATGTGAGACAGACACTGAAGGTTAATAGTAATACGAGGAATAATAATTATACACACCTTACATTTGCAAGCATCTAAAAAGCCTCAAAATGTTTAATTATGTTTTTCATAACGATCTCTAATGAATACTGGATCCAGTCATTTTCGAGTGAGTCAGGCATATAAGATGGCAATCTTATAGTAATTACTTTCAAAAAGATAAAACAGACAGGCCACTCAATTTACAGCGTAACACAATATATTTGGCCTCTGCGTGACACGGCCTCCTTTTTGCTGCTAGTAAATAATAGTTGAAAGGAAGCATTCGGCTGGCTTAATATTGACGGACGGATCTATGATGAAAAGTGGAAAATAGACTTAAAACGGATTGACGTCGCTGATGATGAAGCTAGTACGCTAGATACAAGTACGCTGTTCAAAATCTGTTTTGTTTTTATTTATCGACACTGCTGGTGAGGAAACGTGAAATAATAAGCAACACTCAAAATCATTTTTTTTTTCTGTTTCGATGTATTCGGTGTAAAAATCGGATATTAAGTGAGGAACCCACACTCAAATTAATTTGAAAATTCAAGATGCATTGAAAAACTATTTTATTTACTGATTTATTCATACATTTAAAAAAAAAAAATTAAGTTAGAAGCATTGCTTGAAAAACTGAAGATAGGATGGACTTTTTCCTTTATTCTATTTAATTTTACTTTTTTTTTATTTTTATTTTTTATTTTTCATTTTTGCTGCAGTCATTTATTTTATTTGACATTTTATTGTACTTTTTTATACTTTTCGTTGTTTTTGCACAGTCACTTTATATTAGACTTTATATTAGATTTTCTGTTGTTTCACTTATTTTATTTTTTTAAATAAAAAATAAGTCTTTATTTGTCTTTTTCCTCTTTTCTTCAGTCACCTATTTTTAATTTATTTTTCTGTTTTGCTGTACAATCATTTTATTATTTCATTTAATTACATTTTACATTTTATTTTATTTCTTTTTATTGTAGCCTCATTGTCACCGTACATGAAAATATTCGGTCGCATATTTTATTTCAGATTTAATTTTACTGATATATTTCCTTTTTTCGGTGCAATCGCTTTATTATTTTATATGATATTTTATTATATTTTCTCCCATTTTACCGAGTCACTTTGGGCCTCGCTCTCGCTGTACGTGAGCTCCCATCCTGGCTTAAACTCTGTATCTTTGAGCTCCGAGCGGGGGTTAGAACCTTTAGATGAATTGTACGGTGCAAGAATTGTTAACAAGAGCAGACTTTTGTTCAGATACAGTATGACGTCCGCTCACAAACTGCATCGGACAACACAGCCTCACTCCAGTCCCGCTTCCCTCTCCTCTATAATAGTATTTCAGCGGGAAGCGCAGGAGTAGAGATAGATAGATAGAGAGACAGGGAGATATGAAAAGGAGGAGGGGTTATCCATCAAAGGCTCCAACTAAGGTTCGGATTCCTCCGTGAAGATTAGGAGTGTTAAAAAAGATGGATCGCTATTGTCACAGCTAAGCATCATCCCCAAATGCTTAAATTAAATCTAAAAATTCTCTAGGGTGGCCCAAATTACACCAGTAATAACTGCAGTAGGGCCAGACCAGACCGGCTTCGCTCATTATTAGAACTGCACAGACAAGATTGTAAGCTTGACAAATTATTACCATTAGCTTGTATTAACTCAATTGATATGTGACGGGGAAACCGGGGCGGCTTCGCGCGTGTGTTTGGCATAAGGGTTGCTCACGAAAAACACTTTGTTCAGGAGGTCGTTTTTAACAATTCGAATGATTTTCCCTTTAGCGAACCTAATTTTCATTACACAATTTCAGAGATAATTGACCCTGTTGTGCGCCGCTGTCATTTTTGCTTCTGCTAACATTGTTTCACGCAGGACAATCAGTCACTCTCTCATGTTTAATTACAATCCATTCAAATTAAATGTGCCGTGGTTTTGTGAAGTTAAAACTCTCTCTGTTCACTGTCGTTTTGTGGAAAAGAGCAGCGTGAACGTTGCGCTTCCTTTTGTGTTTCTCGTAAACAAGTCACACGCGCTGAATAAAAAGGACTGAATTTACTCGTTTTTGAAGGTAAGTGGTCGCAATCAAATTACTATAGTTAAAAATGATTTCAAAATGTGTCACTTTCAGCATTTTTAAATTTATATGTAGCTGAAATAAATAGTTTGCAACAACTTACCTCAAAAATTATTATTATTCTTTTTTTCAGTGCAGGTGTATAAATGTATGAGGGTCCATAACATTCTTAATTGTATGAAATGAGCATGTGTTGTTTACTACATATCTAGAAATTATATCATTAGATCATCTTTATGTAAGACCTACTTGCAGATTATATCATATAATGAAAAAAGCCACGTATAAATAAAATGCAATGTTAATAATACCAAATTAAATGTTTTATTTAAAAGTACCTTTTAACTCATATTTGCTTGTCATGACCTAAAGCACAATTATTGAATACACAAAGCTATTTTAAACTGTCTACATCTATGTGTTTGTTTTCGGCAGAGTCAACATTTACTTATTTAATTATTTATTTAATCCCTTCATTACTTATTTATTAAGTATAAAATTATATTTCATGCGCTGTATATAAAAGTGTACTTGCAGATTAAATCATAATTGTTTGTACATAAAGTACATTGATTTTAAACACAAATATATTTTAAACTAACAGTCTAAAAATGATCTTTTTCTGTTTTTTCAGCAGGGGAAAAACATTTATTTAGTATAAATACATGTATACATTAAGCACAAAGTATAGATTTTATATAAATTGTACTTGCAGATTATATGATATTAATAAAAATAAAGTTTTTTTGAAATATTTTATGCTACTATTATTTTCACGTGTTGACTTATCAAAGTGCGCATAAATGTCCTTGATTATAATTTTAACTGACATTTGCACACTAATATATTTTAAATGTACTAAATTGCAACTTAATCATTGCACATGTGTAATTACAAATCTATTTAAAAAAAACATGACATATAAAATCTATTAGAAATTATACATAAAAGTACATAGTTTAGTAAATTAAGCACTTTAACCGTATTTCAAAGACTTTAGAAATAGGTGTTTAAGCGCTAATTAAAGTGCTCTTTAATATAAATGTAAATGATAAAAGATTTTAATTTAATTGTAATTAAAATGCAATTAAGTGTCGGAAGACATTACATTCAGGTCACACTTATCTTTCACAAGGTGGTGAATAAATGAAGACAGGTTTTGTATTTTAGGTGAACTGTCACTTTAAGTGTATCTCTTAAAGCGATAACACAGTTGTTTCACCGCGTCCTCTGATTCATTAGTTGACATGGCTTATTGGTTTTGACACTTCATAAGCAGTATTACAGAAACACATCTCCTGTTGGCTGGCTTCAAGCCTGTAACCATAAAACATGTCTTTGCTTTTGCACCGAACAGGAGTATGTCCTGTTCTTGTCTGTGTCTGACAGGTCTATATCCACCTTCGATGAATTTGCGAGAGTCTCATGGAAGTAAGTCTTTCCAATCGTGTGTTCCTGGATAATCCTTCAAGGCTTCACTATTCTGCTGCCATGACAATGAAACAAAATGCACTAACAGAGCTGGCACAGAGCGTGCGGAGCCCTTGGGGAGACAGCTCAGTTTTTGACATGTTTCTGAGATGTCTGTAATCCAGTCTGGCAGCTGGCAGCACTCCTAAGCTAAGCTAAGTCCACCTTGCATTAGCATACATTTCCTTTGCCACTGAAATCAATATGAACAAAAGCTAATTACTAAGCCATACGCTTAGCGCGGAAGGTGCTCGTCTGGCGGTAGCGAGGTCTAGAGAATTTTAGATATGGTCTTTACATAACTTCCTAATAGTCAAACTCGCTAAAGTAAATGTCGATTGGAATACATCACTGGCCGGGGGGGTGTTTTGTATCTGGGTTTACAATGTTATTCATGGCCTTAAAGGGACAGTTCAACCCAAAATTTACATTTTATCACCATGACATCATCTTTTCCCGGTTGTGTGTGTCTGTACTTGTTTATGTACAAAATGTCATTAAAACCTGAAATGTGTTACATTGTAGGATATGTGTGTGTGTGTGTGTGTGTGTGTGTGTGTGTGTGTGTGTGTGTGTGTGTGTGTGTGTGTACATTTTAATAAATGATAATTTTTATAACATTTTATAATTTAAAATATATAATAAAGATTGGCTTCAGTGTTGTCTGGATCCCAACGGTCTACAAAATATCTGTCTTTAGAATTTAGGAAAAATACATCATAAATTAAATATAATAGAAAAATATTTTTATTATGTACTTATTTTATTTATATATTTTTTATTCTTTTTTATCATTTATTTTTAGAATTAAAGACACATTTATTTTTAGAATGCATTTTTTATTATTCATTTTCACCTCTTCATAAACAGACGATAGATATATTTGCACTGCAAATATTTGGAGCTATACTAGTGGTAGTTTTAGTTTCTGTTTCAGTTTTATTTACTTTCTTGCCTAGATTTAACAACTGCTCATATAATAAACTCTCATACTGATAATCTAGCAATTAGCAAAGTACAAGCTACACTTTTGATCAATAATATATGATAATTGGATTAACAATCCAAGTTTGATAAATAATATATCCCGTCAGCTTGATGAAGATCATTACCAGCCAGCAAACCTTCAGGACGAGTTTGTGGGAATTTGTAAGAGCATGCCAAGCATTTGGCACCGTACATGCAGCGCAGCCTTGTCCAGACAGTATTTCGGATGAGCAGACTTAAATTATCTCTAATGAAAATCTATGCCATTAGTACATGTGTAATTAGTGGCGAGCCTGTATTGAAACCCTTGAAAGCCATGGCCTTCTGGCTCTCTGCCTGCCCTTCTATAAGACAGTCTAAATCCTCATTAGCTGCATGGCGTCCTCCTTTATGAGCCCGGCCTGTTATGTTACACCTTTCATCTACTCTACAGAGCCTGTCGGTGATCATTAATGGAGTTCTGAAGCTCTATTAGCTTTATGCTCATGATGAATTGATAAGATACTGTACTCGAGTGCCCTGTTGGAAATATCCTGTAGACAGACTTCTTATCTTTTTAGTTTCAAACACCTATTCTGTCTTTAACTGCTAGAGATGATGAGTGGGATTGTCTGTTGTTGTTTGAAAAGTGAGAATGCAAGTCATGACTTCTTCTTATATGGAATAATTCATGAAATTCGTTCATTTTGTTGCTTTTAAATTTTTTTTTAAGCTTGATGTTGTAAACCATTTTGCTTTTTTTTGTATAAAAGTGCTGCTTGTTCTGCTAAAACCTCACCCTTTACAGAAATGCATGTTTGCTGGTTCATTTTGAGCGAACTGCCCCTTTAAAATGCTCATCTTCATTATGCAACAAATGTGTACATTTTGCATGATTAGAGGGAGATTTCAGAAAGAGCCGTGCCCAGGCCTCTTGGCTGACAGACATACTGAAACTAATAAAACATCACCCGCTTTGGGTATTAGCTAGCTAAACACACACATACTGAACAAATAAATAAATGTGCTAAAATCTGAGCAAGATAGGCTTTGAATAATAATCGTGCAAAGCGTGATACTGAAGCATAGCTTTTTATGACATGTATCTTGGCTTTAATATCATTAATTTCTCTAATCTCAATTTTTAATTGTTTCTCTTAGAGAGCAGCGCGATTAAATGAAGAGCGAGCAGACTTGTTGAAGTCTTCTGATTATCAGCTTTTTAAATAAATTAATACTTTTCTTCAGCAAGGTGGCATAAAATCGATCAAACGCGAATGTAAATACATTTATCATGCTTCTTTTTAAATAAACAATGTCGTTTTGAAATCTGTTCATGAAGTAATCCTGAAAAAATGATCGCGGGTGGCAAAACTGTTTTTAACATCGATAAGAATAAAATGTTTCTTGAGCAGCAAATCAGCATCTTAGAATGATTTCTGAAGGATCGTGAGACACTGAAAGCTGGAGTAATGATGCTGAAAATTCAGCTTTGCCATCATATGAATCAATTTCACTTTAAAATATATTTAAAAAGATAATACTATTTCAGAATATTGGTGTATATTTATTAAAAATGCAGCCTTGGTGAGCATAAGAGACTTCTTTCAAAAATATTAATAAACCTTACTTAACTTTGAACAGTAGCGCGTGTGTGCGTTGAAGATTTAAAAAAAAAAAATGTTTACACTGTTCTTTTCCATAAAAAATTGGCTGTGGGCTCTCAAATTCCCCCTCCAGAAAAAAAGCTTGTGTGCTCTATTTCAAGTCTGTCTATTCAAAATTGATGCATCATTTTGGTTACAAGATAACCCAAAAAGCAGTTCCGTCTGGTGTCATAGACATGACGCAAATGAGATTCATAGAGATTTGGGTAAATGATGACAGAAATGTAATTTTTGGCTGACCTATCCCTTTAAATCTCTCGAGCTGTAAGCAATAAAATCTGACAAGACAATGTTGTTTTAGAGAATACTCTTGATAGTTGTTTAGAATAGCACTGGACGAATAAATCCCAGCAAATTGTGCCAAATTCCTCATCCACCATCTTGTGTGATCAGACTCTGTTTAGGATTTTTCAGTGATGCTGTTGTCTCTCGTATCCCGAGTGTGCCCAAGTGAGCCCGTCCCCTGATGAGAGAGAGCTCTCAGCTCAACGCAGACAGAAGATTGAGAGGCAATGGGGTGACAGCTATTTGCATAATGCTGGGGGAAAAGGAAAGTGCAAACAAGTCATCTTGCCATCACTTCCTGCCTTAACCGCCTGCGTCGCTGGATGGCAAATGGCATTTTCCTCCCTGCTTTTCTGTGTCCTTGTACACTCTAAAAAATAAAGGTTCCAAAAAGGTTGTTTTATAGTGATGACACGGAGGAACCATTTAGGGTTTTTCAAAGAACCTTTCAGTGAAGAAGCCTTTTCCTCTCTGAAGTGGAACATTTTGTGCTGAAAAGTTCTACACTTTAAAGTAAGGGTTCACAAAATGTGTTTTTACAGCAACACTGTTGATAATAAAGAAGCCAAAGAGGATTTTCACAGCAATACTATGGAATAACCGTTTTTGGTTCCCCCAAAGAGAACCATTGCAAAGGTGATATTGACACATCCAGTTGTATCAGAAATTGAAGGAGAGAATTATTGTGTTTTACTCCTACAAATGATGTGAAAAAAACATACCGTGGATAATCTTATTTATTGTGTCTGCATGAGAAGATTATATACAAATTCAATGCCAAGACAAACTACAGTAGACCAAAAAATTCCTCAAAAGCTACATGTTGAGATCCAAAAAAGTTCAGGAACAAATGAGAAAGAAAGTAATTGAGATCTATCAGTCTGGAAAGGTTATAAAGCCATTTGTAAAGCTTTGGTACTCCAGCAACCCACAGTGAGAGCCATTATCCACAAATGACGAAAACATGAAACAGTTTGTGAAAGCGTTGCAAAAAAAACATCTCACAAGTAATGTTGAGAGAGTAACACTATCGAATATTTGCTTCTCTCGTTAAAGTGAAGTTTCCAAAATGGGATTTTCACAGCAATTCCATATACAAAACCAGTTTGGTTTCTCCCAAGAACCTTTCACTTAAAGGTTCTTAAAAGAACCATATTTTCTTCTTATTGTGAAGAACACTTAATCGGAAGAAACTTTTCCAAAATAAAGAACCCTCCAACCATTGAAGATTTTCCGTGGATTTTAAAGGTTCTTTATGGAACCATCAACGACCTTATTTTTAAGGCTGTAAGCACTAGTTCTGTGGACAAGACGTGCATTATACAGCAGTCCGTAAATTAGTGGGTACTCTTTTAAGCATATTTAAAGCCATCTGTGTTTTAGTCGAAACCCGTCCCTGCGGAGACGCAGGGGAATATTTTTTTTCCACCAAGTAAACCCAGACATGAAAAGCCAGCCTACGTCAACATGCTAAGAATACGCTACAGAGCCGCACTGTGTGCGTGTGGTTAAGGAGCAGCTTTGGAAAGGCTGCGTATCGATTGTGCCGAGTGGATTGTGTTTGAGGCTGTAGGCGCTGCAGACGCAGAGGTCCCCTCTCTTTCTTGTCACAGCTCAGCTCCTTTTAATTAAATGGCTTGCAGTCGTGGCTGAGTGTGAATGTGAGCGACGAGCGGCGTGGACGGAGTCTGCGTCACTTCTTCGGCCCCCTTCCCTTCACTTGACCTTTCCTCATTTACCCCCGATGCTGCCCCCTGAGTGCTTCTTTTCAGAGTCTTAAGGGTCTTATTTCCATTTTTCTTTTCACCTTAATTTACCCGGCCGCTTTTGTTAGGCGTCTTCAACGTCGCCTCACTCGATGTCTCGCGGCTTGCGGGTTTACCTGACCTTCTTTATAGCAGCCTCAGGACCGAGTTGGTTTCATTCTAACCATGCAGGGATCATTACCGGGCTGTTGATTTTGTTGCCGTACATAGAAATCCTTCATATGAGGCTTTATTAACATAAGTACTGCCTTAGATGTGTTTTGGTCATTGCCTGTGGCCATCGAGAGGCAGATCCACGGAGCATGTGTGCTCTGAATGGGTCCAGAGAGAGTCCTTTGCAGCTGGAAGCTGTGGCCTACTCAGAAATATTCACCGGAGAGCTGAGATAGATACATCAATATACATAATGAACTTGGTGTCCGTGCGGAGTTGGGGCACTTAATTAAGCTGTCTTAAAATGGTCGGCTTGCCAATAATGGATGCGGAATAACAATGGAAATTTACCGTCTTATTCCAGTGCTGGAGTCATTGGGTGCATGGGTGATTTTTGTGTGTGGTGGGCTTCTGAAGTGAGCGGGATAATCGCCTCTCTGGATATGGGTTTTTGTTTCCATTATATATTAATGCGATGTTTTATAGGCTAAAGGCACTTGAAACACCATTATCTTTCTGTATCAAGAAGAAAACAATATCATTATATTTTGTATCGTTTGTTCGTTAACACGTTGCTAATTGAATCTAAGCCATACAATTATAAAATATAATATAAAAGTGTCAGTCATTCAGTTTGTTGTTTGTTTAGACGATACATAAAATAGATAACGGCTTGCAGTGACAAATCTAAATTGTAATTAAGTAAAAAGAAACTGAAAGAAAGAAAGAAAAAAAGAAAGAATCAATCAATCAATACAGTTGTTAAAAACCATACAGATGACTGATGACTTTTATGTAGTAGTAGTAGTAGTAATAAATAAATAAATAAATATTGTTGTTATTTATTGCAATCTAGGTACTAATTAAAAACAATAATAATAACAACCTAATTCATTAATTAATAATAATAATAATAATAATAATAATAATAATAATAATAATAATATAATAATAATAATTATTATTATTATTATATTATTATTATTATTGTGGATCATATCTGATACATTTATTTATTTATTTATTTATTTATTTATTTATTTATTTATTCCTAGCTGTTGTTTGCAATTAATCACTAAATCAGTAAATAAAAATGATTCACACACTTGATTTTACATTATGTAGTACTTTTTAAAAACGTTTTATTAAAGTTAACATTATTATTCAGATTATGTATCATACAATCTTTATGAATCAGTAATCAAATTTAGCCACTTTAGATCACCTTTATTTGTGTCACTGAAATTGATTTACACCCTATTTTCACCATTTGGGGAATTGACAGATAGAACAATCCTACGAAAAATAAACCATAATATGATAAACCAAATAAATCCATTAAAACATTTATCTTATGGTTGTAAGTTTAGATCTGCAAGGTTTTCCCTAATAAAACGGCACAAAAAGCTGTTAGAACTAGGCTGTTGAGATGCCAAGTCCTCTCCAGGCATGCACTTATCTGTGTCTCTTAGAATGACCATTTTCTTTTCACGACACTCAGTTAGCCAGTCAAATGTCTCTCACAGTTAGTTTTGCTCAAATGGAGCACTTGCCTGGACTTTTTTGATCTCTCAGCCAAATGAGAGGTGTCTTTTCCAAGGAGCAAGTGTTTTCTGGCTACTAAAACAGTGTGAAGTCTGCTATCTAGGTACGTTGAGGAGCACAGTCTGTGTATTCCGCTGTTCTGTCTCTTGATTGCAGGGCACAGCAAATGGGTGCTCACTTAAAACCTTTAATGGCAACCCTAAGGTTGTAACTTGTTGTGAAAGCTACAGCTCTTTATTTGTGGTTTTTCCAAGTGCAGTTCTTACTGAACTTTTCCACATTTGGAAATAGGAATGTGAAAATGTGCAGTGCCGTTCTTTTCTTTTCGGGTTGTGTGGGTATATACTGCCTCACTAGAAGAGTCCCTACATTTCTATTAAGAAACACATTTGCAGTATGAATAGTCCTCGAAAAATAACACACATCAGTGTCCTTTCCTCGCGGACCGTGAGGTTCTCGGCAAGCAATGCAGTGCATAATCACCGATGGCATAGGTTTCATTTGAACCCTGTCCTCTCATAGCGGGTGACAAATGTCGCTGGTATAAATTGAGAAGCTGCGCCACACTCAGTTTTGTTTATTTAAAGGAATAGTTCAAAACGAAACTTTGCTGAAATTCACTTATCCTTAGGCCGTCCAAAATATAGCAGTGTAGTATTATGTCACTTGCTCACTCCGATGCAGTGAATGGGTGCCGTCAGAATGAGAGTAGAAGAAAACATCACAATAATCAACAAGTAATGCAAGCAATCCACAATTTACCTGTTTTTACCAAACAAATCCATCGTGTAGAATTTTTTAGCTTCAAATGGGTGTTTCTGGCTAAGATATGTGTTTCATATGTCTTTATTAAATTAATGCAACTTATTACATTTGATTACTTTTCTAAATTTCTAATATATTGAACTGTTAAATCATTTAAATCAGGCTGAGTTACCTTACAGTACCACTCAACACTTCCTGTCGGACTTTCAAAATACGTTATTGCTTGAATTAAGAATATAATAAGCAAGTGATAATGCACATCTTTATTTTGCAATAGCAACTGGCTGGATGTACATTATCCCGCTTATTACGTGGCTGCTTGCCACAAAAGCAAATAATTACAGATGAAACACTGAGCTGAGTTTAAATATTTGAACACAAAGCTTCCATGAAGAAAGCTGTTTCTAGCAAGCGGCAAGTTCAAACTAGATGGACATCTGAGGCATATACCACTTTTATTACATAACTTTTCACAGGATAAATAATACTTACAGTACTAGTTTGTTAGTTATCTTATAATCTATTACAGTGTACAAAACAAAACGGCAGTAGCAGTGTTTATATGAAACGAGAGAGCGAGATCACAATGTAAGAATGATAGAATTAAGACATTGTACACATAACTGAATTGAGATTTAATATTTTGTTAGTTAACCAAAAGCAAAAAACAGTATAGAACCGACTTTAGTTAACAAGGATGGGTATGTTATTAGCTTTTACCAGTTGTCACGAGTGACCAGTCAGAATCAAAGATTTCACAGAGTCATGTAATAATTTCACTTAAAGCACAGCCACCACAAAATCAGGCTTAACTCCTCTTATTTTCTTTGAGATCATTCTGGGGTTAAATACAGATTCAAAATCATAGCAAGAAACAGTCCAAAAGCTATGATACTGGTTTTGAAATCTAATCTTTACATAGTTCTGACAAGAAACACTGGCATCAAAGCATATGCCATAAACCCACATAGAAAATAAATCGGTTTGCAAATATGCACGTGTCCTAAACTCCAAAAGCTTTGGTGTTTCATTTTGTGCGTGTGTGTATAAAAATTCAAATGTTAACCCCTTTGTAATCATTAACATTTTCAAGAGTAACTGTAATTTAATTAAAAAAATTTTCCTCTCTGTTATTTTGTAATGAAATTACACAATTCCTAAACCTGCAGGGCAGTCTAAGCAGGTTGTACACAGACACTATCAAGTGAAGCAATTCCAGCTCTGCAGGGACAGTCTGGTGCTTCTGACTCACATGTAAGTTATGTAAGTTACGTTTTCTTACGTTTCTTTGATCACAAATGCAGACATGGTGTTATGCAATCCGACTCGTAAAAAGGCAGTACTAGATACTGTAATTATGTCCCTACTTGATGCAACAAATGCCTCATTTGTAATGGCTTTTTATTGTTTTTGTGTTAAAGCGGCAGGACACGGTATCACATTATGTTAAGGGGCGTAACATTTACGTCACACGCTTGAGGTATTCGGCCAATCACAACGCACTGGACAGCCGGCCAATCAGAGCACACCTTCTCAGAACGACGAGCTTTGTAAAAATCCATTCGTTTCAGGAAGCTTCAGGGGTTAGAGGAGAAACAATAATGTACATTATGTGTAACATAATGTATTTTTTTAACCCTAAACGGCATAAATTGCATTACACCAATAAATAATGTTCTTTTTAGAAACACCATACCCCTTTAAATATATTTATATATGATATGCATGTAAATACTTGCTGTACGTGCATGCATTTTTATATAGATAATAAATATACACAATACACGCACATATATCGTGTGTCACAGAACCTGACTCTTTAAGAGGAATCAGAACCAGAGCTGTTTATGATTCTATTTGTCTACATGTTGTTTTGTATAAGCTCAGCTCCATCTATGTGTAGATTGTAGAGCTGATTTAACGATCTTTTCCTTCTTTTTTCCACTTGGCAAGCACTTCTCATTTTGTTAACAGTGGTTACAGTTGATTGGTGCCAATGAAAGAAAGCAAGACTGATTAGGGCAACATATTGCAGCACTGAACACTTAATGCACTCTGGATGGATGTGTACACATGCTAGCAGGTGCTGACTCTGCAACCCGGTGCGTATGAGGCATTGCCACCCATCAAGAGCTGACCACTGACTCATTCAGAGCCCTTATGAAACTGAAAGGTGTTTGCCTAGCTTCAAGACGAATGTCTTCCATTATGAAAATGGCTACTGCTTCCTTTGGGAATATGCTAGGTTTGTTTAAGCATTAAGGCACGCAAGGCCTCAACATAGGTGTTTCTCTGAGTTTCAAATTAGATATTTTTTTGAAAGAAAGTAATACTTTTATTTAGCCAAAATGCATTAAATTGATCAGAAGTGACATTTAGAATGCTGTACAGTGTTTATAGTGTTTACAAAACATTTCTATATTAAGAATCAAGGTGCAATTTGTAAGAAATGTTTCCTGCATATTAGATATTAGGTTTCTGTAGGATCATGTGATACTGATGTTCCTGGAAATTTAGCTTTGTCATCATAAGAATAATAAATTATATATAAAAATGCATTAAAATTGTTATATTTCGCAACGTCACTGTTTTTACTCTTTTTTATCATAATAATTTTACCTTGGTGAGCTTAAAAAAACTATTTTGATAGATAGCTTACATGTTTTTGTGTCGAGAATTGTAAAATTTTCACTGGCATCTTAAACGTCTGTTTTGTGACAGTAATGTCCTACAACTTTTTTAGCCATTGTAACGTGACGAACATATTTTGCTGCTGTTGTTATTATTTCGGAGCCATTCACGCTGCCCAGGTGTGCCGTTTGTTTTCATTTTTATGAATCAGTATTTATCTCACTTCACATGACAATAATCTCCCATCTGTCTCTGAATCTTAAAGATCCAGATTTAAAGATTTTCTCTGACGAACACTGTCAAATAGTATCCACATCATTATCCATTCTGCAGCTAGTCCAAAAGTTGGGGCTGAAACAGATGGCTGTGAATGCAGGAGGTGCATTTGTCCACATGCCATGTTCTTGTTATTGCCCACTTATGGAAACTAATTAGGTATCTGTGCCATAAGTAAATCTGTGCCATAAAGTTCTTTCGATGCACCAGAACAAATGTTGAAAAATGTCTCATTCTAAAACGCTTGGGTTTTTGTTTTCGCTAACTCCGGTTGAGGAGCAGTGAAATCCCCCGGTGTGATAAATCAGGATCATAATGACATTTCAATGAGAGAACATCAAAAGCCTACTTTTATTGATATTAGAAAGCATCAAAAACCAATTGTAAAACATGTAAATGGTTTTATAAAGCACCTGCTCTTAATAGCAGTTATATCTCTGACAGTACAGATGAACAAATGAGCAAGACATCCATTCATTTAGATGCTGAGTGTATTTCATTCTCGTTGCCGTGAAGTTATTGGGCCGTTAAAGCCTTCCTGTACGATAAATTGGAATATAATGGTAGGGGAGTACGGATTCATTAATTATATTAGACAGTAAAAGCCTTCTAAGGCTGCTTTATCAGTGAAATACATTGTCTATGAATTTTGCTCGGTTTATACCTGAATCATGTTTTATTTCATTTTGGAATCAGCGTGTTTAACCAGTGCCCTCTTGAAATGTTCTCGTCGATACCAGCATGCCAAAGATGAAACTGCGCGGCTAAAGGGTTTAATTTGTTTCCTCTTAATAGTTCTTTTGCGTAGCTTTTATTCAACTAATTGGTTATGCAACTAATTTTCTCTCATTCAGAACCTCCAGTGCGGCAAAACCTTCAGCTCTCTTTGTTTACAGAACTAGGTCAAGCATGCACTTGAAGTAATACACATAAAAAAAGATAGTGTGGCATCTTTGAAGGATTTTTGAGTTATTTTCACCATATCTGCACTTGTCACAACAGTTTATGTCAAGCTTTCAACATTCCAATGTTTAAAATGGAAGGTGTGGTACTGTCACTTTCACAGATTTCCCTTAAACTGGCCCGACGACAGCTGAATAAAAAAAAGCCCCTTCAAAGATCTTCTATCAATAATGCATTATATGTCATTTTTTTATAACTGATTTATTAATAATCCTACTTCTTTCAATAGTCCAATTGACTTGAAACACGGGTCAGGTCGGTGTGAATATTTGATTATTGCCAGTTGAGTCAGACATATTGTATTACTTCAGATGGCAAAGAAAGAGTTGACTTCACTTTTCTACTTAAACAGAGAAAGAAAGAAAAGATGTGTGCCAGAAATGAATAGTGTACTTTTTAGCAAAAAAATGCTATATATATATATATATATATATATATATATATATATATATATATATATATAATTTTATTTTTCTGCTAGAAAGTACACTTGTTTGATTGTTTGTACACTGATTTGAAAGATTAGATTTAACTATAAGGTTCCCTTTTTTCAGCAGCCATTTTGAAAGCATGAGACTATTGTCATATGTCAGTTCAACCCAGTTACTATAGTATTATTATAGTAATAATAACAATTACAATAATGATAAGTATTTAAGGTGCACTTTTCTATTGCTCAATGTTCCAAAAATGTTAAACGGTTTTATAAAAAAAAAGAAAAAAAGTTTTATTCATTTTGTTATGTGCTTTTCTTCATTTAGCTTTTCTCAAAAATATATTTTTTGTGTTTAGATATTTTTATTTAGCTTTTATTACCATTAATAGTTCTATTTAGCTTTTTTTTTATTTATTTTAAACTTCAGCTTAAAATTATTTCAGTTATTTGCCGAGGCAACACTTAATATCTAATATTTCGATTACATAAATACAAAAGAGTGTTCTTGTAGCTTTATATAAATGTGTCAGACAAATAAATGCACTGTAAATGTATGTAAATATAACAGCTGGAGACAACAACATAATAAACGTATGTAGCGATCGTGTGTGTGTGTGTGTGTGTGTGTGTGTGTGTGTGTGTGTGTGTGTGTGTGTGTGTGATCTACCTGTTCAAATGGAATAAGAATGAGAAAATAACACTTCCAAATAAGAAATGCCCACTGGAGCAAAGAAACAAACTGCAGTGATCCACAGAGCGAGGACAAACAGCAGGACCTCAAGCGAGAAGTGTGGTCAAACAACGCCCACAGTCATCACACCATCAAATACCTCTGTACAAGACAAAACCACACACACACACACACACAAGCAGGAAGTGAACACACAGCAAAAACAAATAGTACAAGAATATAAAATGTACATATAGAATGATGTAGAAAAAGATGAAAAGTTTTGATGCAAAGCAGCTTCTTCTACAGTATAAAGGCAACTGTATATTTTAAGACTGCACTGTGTAGGGAAGAACATCGTGATCTTGAAATATAAAAACAGCATTTACCTGTAATGTGTAACAAATTCAGATGCTTTTTTCAACCAATGAATTTAAGTAATATTTACGTGTGCAGTCCGTTTCACAATAAATATCCTGTACGTCTGAAGCAGTTTTACCCAGTTTTTTTAACAAATTCGTATTTAATATAAAACCCTTAGAAATAAACAATTAAAAGCCATTCTGATATGAATCAGCATTTATTAAACTTCATTCATCCACACCAGTAGGTGGCAGTACAAAACCCAAGGCTATTGAGATAAAGTAACTTATTAGATGTTTGTGAAATTACGCCACATTACCCTACATACTACATTTGATGAAAAATGTCAGCCGTACGTCACACTTTCATGAATACTTTTTTCCTGAACACTGCATACTGTAGGCGGGAAGTAGGCATATTCAGATGCAGGATTTAGCCTGATGATGTAAGAACTTTTTCAATCTGGAGCCGCTGGATAGTACGCTTAACTCCACACTCCACTTTCTCAACTCTTTGAAATAGTAAATAGGCTTAGAATGGAGATGGAAAGTGCACTGTTTCGTAAAAAAAAAAACTTCTTTCCGTACTTATTAATATGAAGACCTAAGGATGTTTTTACCCGGCAGTTGTTCTAATTTGTCAAATCTTAAGAGGTTTCGGAAGAGGCGCCGTTTAATCATGTTACTGATAAACTCTTTGCTTGACAGGGAATATTTGAAACACCTAAACGGTACAGTCTGGCGTCAGAGCGTTTCCAGAAGCCTGCGTGTACTCGCCGTATTAGCTGTCCGGTCAGAAGAGGCGAGCAGAGATCGTGCCCCTTGTAGATCGTGTCAGAGAAAGGGCACATGAATGTTCCAGACCCGTGGTGATTTCCAAATGGCAACCGTGACCTTTAGATGGGGGTAAGATAAACAATTGAAGGAGTAATAGGCTGGGTGTGAAATGAGTGAGTAAACCTGACATTACACACCATCTGCTTTTGGAGCAGATGGCAACGACGGAGATTCACTAGTAGCACTGTTTTGCGGAGGGAAAAAGATACAATATTGTGATCTGGCTGAATCTTGAACGCCTGCCTTCGCTTGTTCTTGATACAACCGGGGAGGATCTCGTGTTGGCAAATGCGCCGTAAAATACACAGTTGGCGTATACACGGTTTCGCACAGTAAATTTATGGACTTGGATTCATCTGGAGACATCCTGGCATACCCGACGCGCTAAGATTTGGCTGTCTGCGAGGATTTGTACAGGGCTCACCGAGATGTTTCTTCACAGGGAATCTTTATTGTGAACGCGTACTGCTTGGCATTTGAGTCCTGAAGGAGTTGAGACTGATCTGAAACGCGTAGTCGGGGATGGACGGGCCCCGGGGGGCGAAAGGGACTCTTCCTGGTGGACCGGTTGTCTCGTGTGCCAGCCTAGATGTCACAACCCTGAAATCGCTAGGCTGGTCTGCTGCCCTTGCTGAGGAAGAGGTCACAGACTCTGTACATTTTGTCGACTTGCAAGATGTCGTCGTCGTTGTTTTTACATCATTTCTAACCAGTAAAATATTTCTGAGCCTCTTCTAACTAGGAAAAGAAATGATAAAATAGCTGTACAATGGAAAATGTGTGTGATGATACAAAGTAAACAAATAAATAGCGAAATAAATAATGTATTTAATTGTGCTAAAGCCGAATGCAATAATTCAAATATTATCTGTAAATGATTCTTCTTCTTCTTCTTCAGTTCGCAATAATAATTATTGAATTATTGTCACCAGACAAGTTTAAAACTCCATTTTAGACAATTAGCATTAGCTTATCATAAAAAGCTAATGTACATATTTTTAACCAGTAAAATATTTTTTGAGCTTGTTGATGAAATTCATTGTAAAATAGCTGTTGTTTAATTAATATCCATGCCCTTTTCTAGGTCTAGATATCCTGCGTAACCCTCATAAGGATTAAGGTTTTTAAAGATGAACATGAGAACCCTGCAGAACCTGATTTTGGTGTGTTCCTCCGTTAACGTCTTTATTGACCCTGGATCAGATTTGAAGAACTAGTTTTTGTGAAGTTTAGGCTTTTACTATCAGTGATTGGTGCTTGTACTTCAGTATCATTCATCTATCAAAAAAAGCAGGCATTACTCATGGGTAAGGTTAAAATTAATTCCCTAAGGACAAAATATGTTGAACTCATTTAACTCAGCAAAATCAGGACATGTGGAGAAGCCTAGTTCTCATTTTAATTAATAAATATTTATTTATTTATTTATTTATTTATTTATTCATTTTTATTATTTATTTATTTGCCGTCTTATAATTTAAGGTCCTTTTGAAGTTTGCAGAAGCCCCTAAGCGGGGCCATGGTTTTCAAATGTTCAGATGCTAGGTGCCCCTAAATATGATGATTTATGTGCAAAAGATTCCCGTAGCAAGACTCATTTATACTGTAAAAGGGGTACATATTGTGAAAATAAATAAATATAAAAATATATATAATTAAAAGTAAAAATTAATTACATTTACATTTACTTTTAGTCATTTAGCAGACGCTTTTATCCAAAGCGACGTACAAATGAGGTAGGCAATAGAAGCAATTTATATCAACATATTACTAAATTACTAATTACTAAAGTATTACCTGTATTTATTAATTCAATTATTTGCATTCACACTTGCTTGCCTGCATTGTGCTTTTTGCAATAAATATTTTTACACTTATTTTCCCCCACCAGTGTTTAGAAAACCCCGTTCTAGACAGTTAGCATTAACATAGAAAGGTAATATACATTCCAGCGTATATGACATGAAACAATTTCTTCCCCTACAAACCCCAGCGAGTATAAAGCATCTTTTTTTTTTTATCTAATACAGATTCTGATCATACAGCGAGGCAGAAAATATATTATTTGACGCTATGTGTACGCTGTTAAAGGTTACACTTGCTCCGGCATTCTTCTCATGAATACTTTATTTTTGTAGATACAACCAGATTACATGAAGAACAAATCCAGTATGACGCATGTGGCGTGTTTAATCGTATGTATTGGTTTCATGTTTCATCTGTCAATATTTCTTGCTTTCATACAGGGTTGTGCGTATGATCGGAGGGTTATCATTTTTAGCTCACGTTCCTGTGAATTCAAGTGACAGCCCTGTCCAACACTCAAGTTTGTGACTGTACGCAGACAGTGACAACAGCTAACCACACATTGCTCCATCCACTAATGAGATTTCATTAAGGTGAGAACATCGCGCCGGCCTCCTGCACACGGGAGCATCTTCCATTCACACTCCACACCCAACATGCTAGCACATGTCTGGTCTGCTCACGGCTTTGATCAAGCCTCCAGCGTCTTACCGATGTAATATACCGGCGTACGCGGGCTGTCTCTGTGTTTGAAAGCTTGAGAGGCGAGAGAAGTTTGGAGCGGGTCGGTTTGAGCCGAGATTCCATAGTGTTATTTAGAAATTTAATGAGACTTCAGTTCTGCTCTCCAGACTCGCCCATTGATTCCCTCCTGGTGACTATCCGTCATCTTTTCTATTCCGCTCAGTACATATCAATCCTTTGGAATTCTAACCATTAACCTCTTTTCTAGAAGGGGGTTTTCAAGCTCTTGCGGTATTTTTTATATTTGGTCATTTGTGCGTTTTTGGAGTATGCATTTTCTTTCTTCAGCCGTCTTTCTTGTATGGAACGTTTCTATACAATGCGGGAGTCATTTGAGCATGCAACTCAATTAAGGACGAAAGTAATTGAAACGACTTTCCCCGTGATTATGGATGATACGATAAAATCTCGCTGCGGTTTCACGCGAGGAGGAACAATTAATCGGCACGATAAACCATTTTCTTCGTCGAAATTCAAAAAAGTCAAAATGAAGTGAGTTTCTGCTTAAAACAAGCAAAACAATCTGCCAGTGGGGTCAGTAAAATAATCTTACTTCAAACTGAAACTTCATTTTGACTTGTTTTTCCTGAAAACAAAACTATCATTTTTACTTGTCTAGAAAATCATTCTCTCTCATCTAAAAAAGCAGCGTGTATATAGTTATTATTAGTAGTAGGCCTAGTTTTAGAAATATTCGTAAACACATCACAATCAAGCATTTGGACATTTGGGGTCTGTAATATTTTTTCACCTTAACCTCATGATGAAATAGCATCTGTGGACATTTTTGTTTTGCGAGATGTGACTGAGCTGAGCAAGCTTGTTATGTCCGGAAAGCAAAACAAGTGAAAATGTACAGTGTTGATTTTTCAAAAAAGTTATGCTTTTTTAAAGGTTTTAAAGGTGTTAACCACAGATGTCAACTATAGTACTTTTTTTCTTAGAATAAAATAATTTCATATTAGTAACAGTTAATTTTGTCAGTTGCTTATTAGAGTGCGTATTACTAGAATATTAGCCATTTATTAGTAGTAATTAAGCACATATTAATAGCTTATTCTACATCCCTAATTCTTCCGATTTACCTCAATTTGCTTCACTGTTTCGTTTCGCTTGAGCTTTTTGAGAAAAGTTGGAATTCAGTTTTGTTGTAGTCAACACGTAAGCCGTAAATGTTATCGAACGTCCCTCCGAATGCTACTTTAAACGTTACGCTCCGCTATGGTCAGTTTAATTCGGAATAAAGACCTCAGGATGTCAAATCCAAACTACGGCCCGATGAAGCTGACGTCAAAATGAGATTTCCAGAGCAGAACCTTTGCTTTAAAGCAATCCAATCTGAAGTAATTACTCACAGGCCGGTGTGATCCCAGCGTGAGCCGGGCTCAAGGCATTAGTCTCTGCTATGTTCACCTTGTTAATTTCACCTTCTCATGACAATCTAATACAGCTGAATTGGGCTCTGAATTAATAAAGGCTCAATAAAGGTTAGATCAACAGGAGGAGACAAGCCCACAATGAAACCCTCACAAATGTAGCAGTGGCTTTGTGGTACTTCTCTGTCTTTTAATGAACAGGGGCCAGGGTTTACTTAGGTGCTGGAAAAAGTCAAAAGCGCCTAGGGACAAGCATCATTATACAGCACGAATTTGCTTTGCTTTATTAGTACAAGGGCTGCGTTAATAGGACTAGAACCTGAGAATATAAGGATCTGGTATTCCTCCTATGCTCTCAAATTCGCAATAATTGGATGATCAGTGATCTTGCTGAAACTCATGCTTTGAATCTCATTTCATTTCATTGGAAGGACATTCGAGTCTTGAATCAACGAAACGTTGGAATTAAATTGACGAGGTGCGAATGTCTCTTAAAGCAGTCTTAAATGCGGACAGAGTTCAGGGTGACTGATGTCTGACAAAACGCCAGTAAACAGTCCGTATGATATCGCACAACTTAATGAAATAATATACGATGGTCACACTCTAGCAGAAGTAAAAATCTCATTTATTTTCTGCAAGGAGAAATTATATCAGGTAAACCGTTCAAGAGAGACAAACCCTGATCTTAAAGTGTAGTATGTCTACTATCTAGTAAGACACACGTGAATGTAATTTCAACCTCTTTTCATATGCCATAATTTTAGGGTCAAAACGATTTTTTTCATATGAATTACTTTCAATTGAAAATACTTTGAAGTGACAGTAAAGACAAAAAAAAATATATATATATATATATATAGACACATTCAGTATATATTTTGAAAATATTTACATATATACATTTAGATCCAAAAATACTAAAATAAACTTTTATATAAAAAAAATAAATATACAGTAGACACTCATAGTATGTAAACAAAAACTTTAATTTTGGATGCAATTAATTGCTTGACAGCAATACAGTAAAATATTTAGCATATACCGTTTTTTCACATAGATAATAATAAGAAATGTTTCTCAAAATCAGCATATTGAAGTACTGAAGGATCGCGTGACACTGAAGACTGGAGTAATGATGGTAAAAATTCAGCTTCACATCACAAGAATATATCACATTTTAAAACATGTTTAAATAAAAAAAACAGTGCTTTTAAACTGTAATAATATTTCACAGCATTACTGTATATTTATTCATTTATTAATTCTTTTATTAATTTTGTAATTCAATTCTTTCAAAACATTAAAGAAATCTTACAAACGGTATTTTCTAATTGCATTTAATTAGCAACTATAGGTGAAAGGTTTTATAGTGTTTTTATGTTTGTTTTAAATCATGAAATTAAGTTATTTCTTAATATAAATAGTATATTATCTAAATAGTCTCTAATTTAAAGAGTCTTATACATTCATTCATTCATTCGTTCATGAAAATTCTTGATAAACTAAATTAAACCCAGTCAAAATTGACACAAAACTGACTTATCATTTTGAAAACACACCCTCTTAAGTTCGGTCTTTTGTAGCGATCAAAATGCATTTGCAACACCATGCGCTGGGCAATTAATCTGCTATTATTTTATCACTTCTTTTCAGCCCTCTCTCGGTCATGATCCAGCAAGACACGAACGATATCATCTCCATCACAGAATATTACGTTTCTGTGTAATACCAGCCATGTCATCATGAAGCGTTCTTTTGTATCTGATCGCTTTACTCTACAAGGCTTCAGTCAAAACGTATAGGCGATTAGCGTTAATGGACACTTTTGAACGTCGCCCAGCATCTCCCGCCGCCGATCTCTCTGATTAGATGGATTGGCAGCCGTGGCCTCTTTGCCTGCGTCTGAACTCCGGGTGCTGTGCCGCATTCGGCTGTTGGTGCTCTGTGTTGCACGATGCCCATTTAGAATTCTCATTGATCTCCATCTCCATCCTCTGTCAAGGTTCCTGCCCTCTGTCAGATTCATTGTTGTATTGTGCTGCAGTCAGTGATTGCATTTGGCCGTTCCCGAGCGTGGCTATCACTTTCTTAACCTGCGTAGCTTCTGCTTGATGGCTTTGTTAACTTACCTGTAAATTGAAAAAAGATTAAGTGCGGAGGCAAATTCACAGGACACACTGCGAACACGTCCTTGTTCTGCGAGAACCGAAAGAGGTGCATATTAATTAGAGCTGGGTATTTGGGATGGCTTTTGTAGTTGCGTGCTATAACTTTTACTAAACAAGTAATCCGTTGCTGGAGAAACTGTATTTAGTTCAAAAAATTCTAAAAGGCATACCGGTGCATGCTTTGTCGCTGCACACTGCAGATTAATATTTATTTATTTTACATATTTATTTTTGGCATGATAATATTCATTTAATGATTATGTATTTTTAATTCAGTGATGGATTCATCAGACCCGAGTTTATCATTAAAATAATAGTCTTTTAGTTTAAAATAAAAATACAGGTAATTTTTTAGTGAAAGTATTTCGTTCATTATGTACAATATTTTATTTATACTTTATTTATTTATTTTTAAATAAACATAATTCAATACAATAAAAAGAGAAAAGGGAAGAAAAAATATTTAAATCACCCTTTTAATGGTTTCAGAATAATAAAAGAGCTTGCTAGTTTAAGTTACAGTAACAACTATTTCATTTCATAAAGATGACAGAAGTTTTTTTTTTAGCATTTTTATTAAGTATTTAATGAGAGATTCATCACAGTGATTTGAACCTGGTAACTCTAAAGTTGTAATTATAATAATTAGTTAATTTAGTTAATTTTAACTTGTTTATTCTTTTTTATGTATTTATTATTCATTTAAAAAAAAAGTCTCATACAGGAAATTTATTTGTGAATCAAGTCACACTTTTAGAAGTAAAGAATTATTCTAAATTATTTTAGAAATACTTATAAAAATGTTTTGGGTTCAACGTCAACGTACAAATAGTTATTTCATTTCACCAGCAATTATTTGGCGTGATGTTACATAAATGAGAATTTAAGCAGAGGAGACAAAAAAAAAAGAAAGACGAAATATTTTTTTATAAAATGGCATGTCTGATCACATCTAATTCATTTTAATTCTAATTATGTTGTTTCATTCCCGAACTTTAACCCTAATTTCCTTTTATTTTTTTCAGAAAAATATAAAGATCTATTTTAAAGCAACTGAATAAATAGTATATTTTAGTTATTATAAAGAAAAACAAGCCCATTTGACATAAAAAGCTGCTTATTTTTATCACTTTGCTTGTTCTTATTCACACACATCATCTCTGTAAGCGTTATACCAGTATTGTTGTCTGTACCAGTTGACTAGTACTCTGTTTGCTGATGGACTTGATTTGTTTGAGTGTTCTCAGGAACTGGTCACCAGCCATATTCCACTCATAATAACAGCAGGCACATATGATTTACACCAATGAATGTTCCTTTGTGCTCTTGGAGAGTAAAGTTTGCAGGGCTGTGAGAAGTTTGCTTATTCCAGGCTCTGCTTCCGTCCCAGGAGGTCCACCATTGGCTGATTGTAGTCTGCTAACTCTCAGCATGTTATGATGGATGATGGTATTGTTATTCAGCATTTCTCCTGCATGCTTTTCTGCCAAAAGCCCGTCTCCTCAGATGCCCATTGTTCTCCATCCGCAGCAAGAGTCACCTCTACGCCGTGGAAATAAATGAGAGATAACAAAATTAAGACATTAATTACAGAGTTTATCTCTGGCGAAACTGCGCCAATAGATGACTTAAGCGAGCATCCATCATGGTTGTGGTATCTGTGTGTTGCCGGGTCAGCAGACAAGGGTCAACATGAGAGATGAAATATGCATCACTGCTTACTTTATGCTGCTACAAACTGGCCCAGAATGATAGACGGCCATGTGCTCTGTCTTTTCATTCCCTGACTTTGCTCAGGAGACTGATGTTCCTTTTTCCTGAGCTAATTTCACCTGTTTTTCATCTGCAATGTCCCTCTTTGTTCTTGCTGAGCATAACCTATTTCCCCTACAGTGCACCTGTGCAGTGAATGTCAAATGCGTGTGTGTGTGTGTGTGTGTGTGTGTATACATATATTATAGTTAAATAGATAGATAGATAGATAGATAGATAGATAGATAGATAGATAGATAGATAGATAGATATTGATTGACTGATATTTTACCAATCTAAAAGCACATCAATATTAATAACTGCTATTAATTTTAAATTGTATCTTTTATAAGTAATATATAATTGTTAAGAAGGGCTGAAGAGAAAGAGCTCCTCAAATTCAGGTGTGCAATATTATAGAATTATTAAGCAGGTTTTCTTTCACAGGTATAATGTGCCAAAAGAAAAGGATTTAAGTCACAACGAAATGTCAAAAATGATTAAATGTCTATGGGAGCTATTCAAAGCTAATGCATCACAGAAATCGACCAAATTAAATAATGACCACTGGACATTGTAAGGATCACTGAGTCACAAGGGTCAAAAAAACAGACAAACTTAATATGTTGTAACATGTTTATAATGCATTGATTTGAATACAAATTCTCTATTATGTAGAATGATTTTATTTTGAAAACATTAATATCCATCTAATCAATTCATGTGGTTTTACCAACATGCATAAAAATATCAAATAATTATTTTGTATGGTTTTTTTTCTTGTTTTTATTAAGTCAAGGTCAGGCTGTAAAATTATATTTATGTGAATAATAAAAAAGTAATATTAAAATGCATAAAAAAAGTCTATCTATCTATCTATATATCTATCTATATATATATATATATATATATAGCTTTAACATTTTTTTGAAAATGCATTTATAAGTTATATAGTAGCATTTAAAAGTCATTAAAATGATAAATGTTCAAGTTTTCCCTTGAACACTTACAGTATCTGCCATTGACCCTTGATAATGCATTAATATTGTTTTGCTATAACTCAAACTCATAATAATATTGTGTAATAATTAGTACAGTTATTACAAATATTGAAAAAATATTATGTCAAATAAAATGTACAAAAAACCAGCAGAAAAACTGACTTAAAGTTTCGTTCACAATGTCAGAAAAGTTTTTGAAAGTTCTTTTTTTTTATCGTGAACACTCTTCCAGCAGCTCTTTGTCGTTGACCTTTGAGCATCCCGACCAGCCCAACGGTGTGAGAGTGAGGCGGGACTGAACCACCAATGACAGATGGGTGAAACCAGCTTGACACCCTTTAAGGTCTAGTCTTGTTCCTCTAGCCTACACCATTATTTGTTCTGACATCCCTTTTCAGAGGGGCTGACAGGGGTTGTCAGGCCCAGACAGGATGTCGCTGTTTGCAGTAGGGATTTCCATCCATCTGCATTTGAGAGGTAGCGCAAGTCATGTTTAATATAAGTTTGCATTATCAGCACAGAATACCACTTATTTTTTGTTTAAGATAAGGATGTGTCATGACTATTCATCTTGTGCGTGACGCTTGCGTAAGTAATCGTGTGGGAGGCATTATGTTTATATTAAAATCCTCTCTCTGTAGCAGAAAGTGAAAAGTCATAAGACCGCCACGGTGGAGTAGAAGGATTTAATCAAATTTCATCAAGAATCATTAGCGCTAATGTATTTATGGAACATTTACGGGGGGGGAAAAAAACGCACGGCTAAATGCGATAATTGTATGCCAAATGTGTATCATGTCAACACAAATATGCACATATCTGTTTGGATAATGACCTACGAATACTCGGAGGAATCTCTTGGAGATGCGAAGTGGGATGTTTTCTTGTTTTATGCAAAACGCTTTCTTCTTCCATGTCATCCGAAAACACAGACCCAGACTCAGTCGCCTGGCCAATTATATAACGCGCTTCCTCGATTTAAACGGCAGAAAGGAAACCTCAGAGGTAGTTAGACATAATGATGAGTGGTAAGTAGGTCTTTCTTGCCACCGTATCGCTGGCATTTGAAAGGCTGGCAGAGCAGACTGCAGGTACAGTGGAAGTCTGATCACAGGCAGGTGGCTAATGAAGAGCTGCCGGGAGACAGACACGCCGGGCCGCATGGGTGCGTCGAGTGCGCTGTGACTGCTACGGTGCCGCTTTCATCAGTCACACAAACCTACGAGAATGCCATTGCGCTTAGTGGGATCCCTCCTCCTCGACTGGCGCTGTCTTGTTTTTCCACTCCGAAGGAGGTGTAATCAGAGTAAACATTTTAATTTTGCGAAGGAAATGAGAATCGTTGGTAGTTGGTAGCACTGGCGATTGCTGGAAGACTGTACAGGAAGAACCGCTTTCATCTTTTGTGGTGGCGGAGCTTTTCACGTATACGGTGGTATTTTTATTATTATTTAGGTTTCCGCGTGCTGCTCCTAAAAGCTGGTTTTGGAAAAAACCAAAAACCAAAAAGAAACAATTAAACAATGAAATGACTTGGTTCACCCGAAAATGAAAATTCTGTTAATTGCTCACCCTTATGTCGTGCAATGCCTTCGTTCGGTACTTTTTGACTCTGCACAGGCAGCAATGCATCAGTAATTTTTCAACAACTGAAAAATGGCCAGTACTGTAGATGTATATGTGTGCGTGCTAAATACAATTAGATACTGTTTTCACCCTTTTTGGGTAATTAGGTAAAATTTGAGCTTGACTGGAAACCTCATGCAAAAATATTCTATTTAAATGTAATGTTCATCCACAACGTCACATAATTCCTCTCAAACTCTTCACTGACACTGTTTGCGCACATGCCCTAATACACTAGCAAGTGCGCGAAATTTGAAAAAAAGGTTTATTGTTAACAAAAAATTGAACTCCATCTCCTCCTGTTGTACGGAGGTCTGTTATGTCCTCCGTGCCAATGTAATCATAAAAAATTCAAAAACTTTTCAAACAATGAAATTATGATAATAAAATGTGCTTTGATCATTAAAAAGCTCCATCCACCTCTGGTAATAATCAGTGCACTGATGTTCAACAGCTTGCCATCGGAATTTTTTTTTTTGACAAAACAGAAAATCTCTTTGTTGGCAAGCAGATTTGTGCAGGATTGCAGGCAATTGTGATTGTTGGGAAAGGCTTGATTTGTTGGCACAGATGGATTCAGAAGCTCTGGTTTCCCGTCAGCAGCTGTATGTCGGCGCAGTAATGACAGACTCCAGAATGTTCCACATCAGTCTTGGGTGGCGGCAGGTAAATAATTAATGAATGCACATTATGCCCGTATTCATATTAAACTACGCTAATATACAGTGGGATATCGAGGAATATGTCTGTGTGGCATTCTTGATGGCTTGTCAGGTCAAAAGTGGACGTCTGTGATGGACGGGATCGGGTGTAAACCATCTCACACAAACTCGGGCGATTCTTCAGGCAGATGAGAAAGCATCCATGGGTAGCTATTGGTCTTCCGTGACATTACCGCTTTGGAAACGACACGGTATGTTTGGCCCCACAGGTCATTGGGCCCATTGATCATACCTGGCGTTTGAAGGACATAGTGCCACTTTTCCAAGGTGCGCTTGATAACTTTCAGCCAGGACTGGATGCATTGAACGGCTAACTTCGCGCTTTTTTGGCTTGGGTGCTGATATGTCAGGGAGCCGAAAGGATTGACAGGTCAATCTAGGAAGAGTCTGTTCACAAGCGCTCGCTCTACATTTTTTATGGCGGCAGCTCACCGGATAACGAACGAGTTATGGGCGTCGGGGGGAACGCTTGTCGACTTCAACAATGGATCAAAACACAAACTGTATCTTCACCCAGCCATCAATGAACGTCCAAAACACTCTGTTTAGCAAGATGCAGTATGCCAACTAGCCGCTCACAGATGCTCCTCTAGCACCGGCTGCCATTTGACCTTGATGTGTAGATGGTATTCTCAGAACTCTGCCAGTAAATCTCAGTTTTCTACATGAATGGCTGCCTTATCAGAATCTTTCACACCGCAATCTGCTGATTCAACTTCAGGGGCTCTTCATTGGTCAGATGCACATGGTCGTCAAAAACCTGTGACAGGTTGATAAGGTGGTGAGAATTAAAGTTGATGCAGTTGATTTCTCATATGGAGCACATTAAAGGAATATTCCAGGTTCAATACAGGTAAAACTATATCCACAGCATTTGTGCTGTAATGTTTCATCAACTGGTAGGTCATTTTCTTTCTTTCTTGGTAGAAATAATCAGTGTTATTGTAAACTAAAACAATTTAAAACAGTTTTTATTCATTTAATAGAAGGTGAAATAAATAAAATATCAATTAGATTTAAAAAAATGAAAAAAAACTTACCCTGGCAGCCATCTTAAGTAAAATAATTACAAAATAATTACTTTAGAGTTTATAAAAACACTACAGTTGCAGAAATGTGAAGCTTATAATTTAAGCTAATTGTTCTGTTAAAATTATTTGATGTTAGATTAGATCTATAAAGCTGTTTAAATTGTTATTAAATTGTTAAGTGTTTACATGTAACATTGTTGAGGCAATGTAAAGGTAAAAATGTGATATTACTCTGCACAGAAAAGGTTAGTAAGCAACTGTATAACATACATATTGTTTATATCTGTTATGTCTGTATCGTTTTACAATTTCTCCCCATTCCTATCCTTTGTAAGTGCTTCACTAAAACACTTTTTTAAAGAAACAAAGGAAAAGTGGACATTAATTTAGATGGTAATCAGCATTATAATATAACAGCTATCAGTTAAGCTTAATTCAGTACTGAACTGATCATTCCTAGGCCATGTTTCACAAACAAGGTTTAGATTAGAGTCAGGATTAGACTATAGTTCAATTGGGATATTTAAGTAATATTTCTAAACAAGCTTAGAAAGCATCATTACTGGTGTGCATCCAGAGACAAATCAAAGACACGGATATATTTTAAGATCCATCATTGCAAGTTTCTTTCAGTTGACACAACTTACAGACTTACACTTTAGTCTAGGACTAGGCTTAAGCCTTGTCTGTGAAACCAGAGGATTGTCACAAGATATTCTTCTTGTGTTTTTCTTATTTAAAAAACGCATTAGCCTCAAGCATGGTTACTCTGTTGACAGGAATTTTCAGCAACCGTACCAGAACTACAGCAGAGTGATTTTAACAATGCATCACGCAGGTTGAATTTTAATTAGATTTTAGTTTGAACTAAAATGTGGCGAGGAACTTTGGAACTTTTGTTCTCAATGGCACTTTATTTATTAGGACATGTTGGCGATCCAAGGCCGAGATCTTGCCCTGGGCACAGTGCTTTGTTTGTTGGGAGTCTTCATTGCATGTCATTTAACTTATCAAAGCTGTAACCCTGGATCGTTGCCGGAAGACATTTGAATCTGTGTGGCCAAAGGTCAGGGATGAAAATTTGCTCCTTAAGGAAAGACTATGCAGGTTTATGCAGTGGATGCAGTTATGAAAATGCCTTCCTGGTGGCATGCCTGAGGGACTGTCTCTGTGCTTTTTTGAAATGCAAATATGTATAAAAGGAAATTGGCAAATGTGCCGTAAAACACCCAGTTATCAGTCTCTGAAAAAAAATGTCTCTGCATCTTAGTCAGGTTTGCTTTCCACTTGTAGTGCATTTATCATCTGCAGTGTTGTATGTGAATCTATCAAAGTGTGTTCTTGTGGATTCATAACATTTTGGAGAAAACGTATGCAAACTTATCCAATCTGTGATTGAATTTGTGTATTACTTCAAACTTGGTTTTGAAATAAAATAGTCCTACCTGGCCCAGGGAAACTCCAAATGATTCACCCAAAATTGTCAAACTTATTTACCTTGAGGCCATCCAAGACATTGATGGGTTTGTTTTTTCATCTGTACAAATTTTATGAAGCTTAGCATTACATCCATTGCTCACCAGTGTATCCTAAGAGCCCAAACACCTAACAAAAACATAACAGTAGTAATGACCACACAATTTTTTTGCAGGGCCTCACATCTTGTTGATTTGATCATTTTATCTAAGAATTGACTTCTTGATGCACCATCATTATCAGAAGAATCAGAATGATCTGCCCATTTCTACCATTTTCTTCTCTCCACTCTCTGAGAAACCATGAAGAGCAGTTTTGCATTAACAGGAAAAATCTCTGACAGCCTCAAGTGCCATCATATCTTGCTAACAGGTTGAAATCGTAGATGATTGCATGAAACTCTGGACGTGATCTTTATCAAACTCTCTCCCAACTCCAACTTCCTCTCATAGCTTCAATTGCAACCTGACAGTGAAAACGAAGTCTCTATCTAGAAAGGCATGCTCTTAATGAATTATTAATCAGAAATCCCTAATATTATGCAGAAAATAAAATGTTTTGAGTCTCATTGCAATTTGCCATGCAGTTCAGAAGTTCCCTCTTAATTGTGCCTTCCAGTCTGAGGGCTGGATATGGTACTTCACATCTCGAGTAATCCCATCTGGATGTCCCTGCCTGACAGGATGGGGCATGCAGCTGCATTTGTAATGTTGCATATCGAACTTCTCTTTGCTCCCCAATGTGTGCTGGTCCTCATTTATTTCACTCTCTTACTGTTAAAGAGCTGGAGGTCGAGATGGGAATTAGTTGGCATAGAGTAGACCGTTTTAACTCTCCATTTCTTGCCTCATAGCTGTCATGATGTTGTGTTGCCTGTTACAAAATAATACAAAATGTTTATATAAATATTTATATTGAGTTATTATTTAAATAAATGTATATACTCTCTGCAAGATTTTTAAAGGGTTTCATTCACCACCGAATGAAAAGTCTGTCATTAATTACTCACCTTCATGTTTTTCGAAACTCAAAAGACCTTCGGTAATCTTTGGAGCGCAAATGAAGATCCTTTTGATGAAATCAGATGGCTTTTTTGCCCTCCATAGACACAACTGAAATGTTCCAGGATTAGAAACATAGTAAATACATTGGTAAAACCGTCCATGTGACATCAGTGCCTCAAAGAAAGCAAAAACAACAGAATTTGCATCTTCCGCCATTTTAGAGAGTATCATAACCCATACGCACACTTTCCTCTAAATGTAAACAACCGCAGATTACGTTCATGTGCTCGTTTTCTCCCCGAACGTAAACAACGCTGATTACATCAAATACGCTAAAGCGTGCATATGCGTCGAATAAAAGTATCAACATCATCAAATCATTTACCTACCCCAATCTTTTATTAGTTTTACGTAAATCTTTCAAAGTGCAGGAATTAGGCAATTTGTATTCTTTGTGTCTGTATATAGTGTCTCAAAGCAATAAATCTGTCTCACCTTGTACTTTTCTTTTACCAGCATCCAACGCTAACCAGGAGATGAGCAATTAGCACAGATCCGTGTGAACTTTTGCTAGCTCCTGTCCCGCTACATCCAAGACTGCTAATTACTTTCACATCTGAAACTCAGTCGTCCGAAGGCTCATTTCATAACCGCCACGAAAGGGTGGTCTGACACCTGGGGAGGGGGAAATTGATTTTCCTGTCAGAAAGGGCGTTATGATAGGAAATCTAGCTCGCCGTGGCTGGAGACACCTGCTCTCTCAATGGCAGCTCTCCAGGGAACGGAATCTAAATTAAACAGTTTTAAAGTGTCAGTACAAGGATTAAGGCCCTCGAGGGGCCACCTTGGCTGGGTGCTGGCTGCTCCGTCGTGCCTGTGTTAATTTGCGAGGGTGGCATATCAGGGCCAGGGTAAAAACGGAGCTGTCAGTGCTGCGGGCATAATCACAGGGAGAAGATTTTCTAAACTCGGCCCTAAAGGCCACCTGTTCTTGCAGCCAGCAGAAAAGTGCTGCTCTCGGCCCCTGATTGAACATGCTGTCCGAGCACAGCATCGATTGGATGGAAAAATGGATGGGCTGCGGGCAGCGTGCGGGAGGACGGTTTGGACAACACAAACACCGAGGTGACAGGAGGGTGCGCCGGGGGCCACGGCGTGTAAGGATATGAGACGGTGAGAAATGAGCCGTGTTGGGCGGCCCTGGTGCATTTCGCTCGCCGATTTGAACGGAAAAAAATGTTCCGAGCATTTGCAACCACCTCGTTTGTTGTACAGAAGCACCTCCAGCTGATGGTCATTTGGCGGCATTCTAGCGCCGTTTTCCTGCCATCAGCGGCCCGCGCGGCAGTTCAAACAAAATGAAACGCATTCGTCACTCTGCGTTCTCGCTCGCGCGTAATGTCAGCGGCGGGTCGGAGTGTTAACTACCACCGGGTTTTTTTTAACAAGAAAGAGATGCCCTCCTGCCCTGGTCTCGGAGTTGGAGTGGAGGGATGGAGGCTCTCTGGAGGTTGAAAGTTCAGCTTGGATAATCAGTGGATTGAGGAGCTCATTTCGAGGCTGCGGCGGAGGTTTTCTGCCGTCTGTGTTCGCGGAGGGCACTGAATTGAATGGAAATGAAGAGTGATTAATTCTCTCTAGTGGAGGCTGCTGGATGCTTGACAGTCAGGCTGTTTGAAGAGCACGAGATACTGAAGCAGAAAGAAAGGCGAGTGGGGACTAAACCCACCATTTCCAGATAGCAGGAAACAGTCTAGGTTAGCGGGACAAGGTAATGCACGATGTCAGAGAGGGTCTCAGAAGGCAGTTTTTATCCGGCCAAGTTTTGAATGCGTTTTGTCTGCAATTTAGGTTGCCCATTCATTTGGAAGATGAGGTGAAATAAAGGGTTATTAATAGTTAAATCAAGGTTATCTTGTCTAGCCTGATGAAATATGAATATCTTGCTGATAATTTTACGATAAGGTTCCATTTATTAATGTTTGTTAATTATTGAAAAAAACTTTTAAAGCATTAATGTTTATTTTAGTGTTGTCAAATGATTGATAATAGTTTATATTTGCATAATATATGTGTGAGTTATGTGTATATTTATTATGTTAATATAAATGCACACACGCACAGCATATTTTCATGTATGTAGTTATATAAATTACATAATATATATTATATTTAATATATAAACTTAACATATTTTTATTGAATATATACATGCTTGTGTGTACGTTTATATAAAGAGCACACATACATATATTATGTAAACAAAAAACTTTTATGGATAAAAGGGTAATTTTTTGACAGCACTAGTTAATTTCAAATATATATGAAGACATTATTGAAAAACAAAACCTGTCACCTTTATTTATGCTGATTGTTTCAAAAGTACTGCTTTATTGTTTCAAAAGTACTGCTTTTAATTACAGTAAAATAGCAGTAATATAACACTTAGTGAAGCAAACTTCTTCAAATATGAGAATTTCCACTTCTGCCATAAAGCAGCTCAGTTTAGTTCAGTGTTGATTCAGTTCAGTTTAATGACTGTATTAAAAAAGTTCATTCATTTTTAAACAAGTTCAATTCAGCTACTGTATAAGCAGCTGTACAGTTATGAGATGAAGTTGATTCAGCTATAAAGCACAGAAGAAAGAAGAATAGTGCCATCATCTAGCTCGATTTAGCACAAGTTTTGTTCTCATCCAATAGCGTCAGTGCTGTCAAATCAATATTATTACTAAATATTAAAAGGACAGTTCACTCGGTCGACAATAGCCATTGACTTTCTATAGTATATTTTCCATTGGTTATTGATTGCAGCTCTTTAATTACCAGCATTCTGAAAATATCTTTAACTTGAACAGGTTTGGAGTAAATGATGAATGAATTTTTGGGGTGAAATACGAAGTCCAAAGGCAACGGTGGTTAGAATCCCGAAGGAGAAAAAACAAAAATGATTAAATGTTGTAACAAACGTGTAGCTTTTCTCATGCATTAACTGACATTAGCTAAAGGGTCCTTATTGTAAAGTATTGAGGAAATGTGTATTGTAAATGGTATAGCAGAATATAGCTTTGCACATGTATTTAAATTCAGTCGGGCTGGATCCTTCTTGCCTCATTCAGCAGTGCAAAGGAAATTTGTGGAAGCTGCTCTCCAAAGCCACCGGTTCTAATGGAAAGAACGCACATTACATTAATCTGACTAATGATCTATCACATTGAATAAATAAATCTACAAGAGCAATAATGTATTTTAATAAGAAATGCTAAAGGCCATTTAAATGAAAAATTACCTCTCAAAACTGTTAAACCACAGAATAAATCAGATTTTCGAAAATTGTTGACAAAGGGAGCCATTTAAGGCTGATTTTAATAATTGATCGTGTGGAAGTGCTTTAAGAGATGCTAGCTGAATCGAAAGACAAAGGGTCCGACGCGTCTGCGCGTTCGCTTGGCTAATCTCACGTATAAGATCTGCCACATTAATCTAACACTCGTTGTGATGCTTTGATAGACAGTCTAGTTAATGGTTGAACTATTTAAAGACTATAAATCACCGATGTTATTTCTGTAGCCTGTTGCCAGTTCTGAGCTGAATAACATGCAGCCTGTTGCACGTTGCGAAATGTCAGTTTTTAAAGAGTCACGCGATTTGGCTCCAGAAAGCTCATAAAACGGCATAAATGGTGCAGCTGTAATTTTCGGTAATTAGCGGGGTAATTTCCTCCCCTTTCGCCTTTAGTTTCAAAAAGAAGTTGCGCTGAGAGGCAACAGTGTTGCAGCTAATTTGTCATTCTTCTTTAGCCACTCTGCATTTGCACTTGTGTCATCTGTCTGCGCAATCTGCTAGTAATTTGAAAATGAAAGAACAGCTGTCCTGAAAGGAGCCCGAAATGCCTTTTTTTTTCTCTTTCTTTTTTCTTTTTTCTTTTTTTTTTTATTAAGTGGACAATAGTTCCTGTGAAGCCACATCGCCAAATTCTCTATCTCGCGATCCAAAGGATCAGACCGTCTGACGGCCTAGGATGAGACTGCCTAATTGAATTGCTTACTTAATAAACCAAATTAATCAAGCTTTCATCTACTATTGCTGTGGTACGTTGACGGAGCACCGTCAGGTTCCTGTCTGATGTTTATTACCCTCCACAATAGACTGTGATTGTAAAAGCACTTGCTGTTTTAATGGCTCTTGTTTTGTTTTATAGTTGAGGAAAACACAAGCAGATACGACTTTCCCGTCCTTGTCACTTCAATCTTGATGTTCTTTTTTATACCTGTAAATAAAGATTCTCAAGATTCAATAAAGGCGGCTTTTCAATTAACCGATCGAGATTGTTGTTAGGCCTCATGTGTAAGCGCCCGACTAGTCATCCAACAGCTTGCTATTCAAGTCGAGGACATTTTAGCATCAGAGCATTTTCTAGCATGCCGGGTTAGGGTTAGATTAAATACAAACAAACGCATGCATATATTTAAAAAAAATGTGGAATGTTTATATATTAAATATATTTATATGTAACATAACAGTATCACAATATAAGTATATCAATGTACATATATTTATAAATATAAAAAAATATATACTGTATGTGCGTGTGTATTCATACTGTATATACATAATAAATGCACACAAAACACCTACATGTATTATGTAAACAAAAACTTTTATTTTGGATGCGATTAATCATTTGACAGCGCTACGAACTACATATTTGGGAAGACTGATTTAAAAGAGTTTATTTAATGCATAACTAGATTGTTTTGTACACCGTTTACCTTGTTTGGCAGAAGAATATAGAAAAAGCAATTTGTTAATACTTGCAATATTTTATTTATTTATAATTACTTTTTTCGTTTGTAGAATTGATAGATTGTAGAATTTATTTTTTTATAATTGTTTATATTTATTTATTTTTGGCAATTGAAATTAAACTAACATAAGAAATCAACATTACATGAAAAAACTGTAAAATTACTGACTAAATTACTGCTGAAGCATAAAACTTACAATACAAATAAAAATTAAATCAAATATGGTATTGTACTAGGGTAAGTATATGAATATACTGTATAAATAATATCTAGTATAATATAAGTGCATAAATAGTAGCGTGAGTATACGAATAATGATAAAATGCAAAATGCAATGTGTACTGTAAAACAATATATCACAGTATAAAACAAAATGTACACTGTAAACAACAGACAGTAGGATACTGTTAAACAGAAGCAGAGTGACGGATGGTTTGCCAGATCTGAGCGTTAGAAAATAGGCAGTTGTCTATTTCAGTCGTGGGTTTGCTGCAGGACATGTATAAATCATCACTGTGGCTTGCGGTCTTTCACTGTGGGATCTTCTGCCAGACCCTGTGGGGTGAACAGACTGTGACCTGGGTGGTTTGGATCTCGTAGTAAAGCATGGGATTTGCCATGGCAGCAGTGACAGGAGGTCATGGAAAGTGTCCTGCGTCTCTTTAGTTTTTCCTGACCTCCTTGTCCTGTGCTTTCAGAGTGCTAGACAGTAAGATGAGACAGTGACGCCACGGGCCAGGACACTTTCACTGGTGTTGGGGTGGAAATTTTCACGTGTTGGCTTGCTTACACCAGTCACTTTGAAGCAGCACTGGAAATGGGGACACTGTTGTACCTTCCTCAGGATGTGCTGAACCTGAAACACTCCGTTCCCAGAGTCCCCGTCTTCCTCCATAAGTCAACAAGTTCCACATTCAGAGCCGGCATTGTGCCAGCTGCATCAGCAATGAGAATTTAGCTTTAATTTAAATGTATCAAATCCATCTGTCTATCGAATATTTATATGCTGCATTTATTTCATTCATAATTAATTAATATTATTTTTTTTAAATGGAAATCTTGATGCATAAATGTTTTTTTCTTGTTTCTTTGATAAATAGAAAGATAAAAAAAAAGTGCATTTATTTTTCACTTTTGGATGCAATTTAATGCATCCAAATTAAAATATATATTTTTAACGTTGCTTAATTTGCTTATTTGTAAATTGTAGTGTATGTGCATTTAAATCCGGTGGTTTGTGGTTTAATTTACCCCACCTCTAAATTATGCATACATTACAAAAGAAATGATTTAAATAATAATAATAAAAAAATAATAAGCTGTTGTTTATTTGTCCAGAAGTTGCAAGAGGACTCCACTGCTCCTTTGCTAGATCATGAAACTCTAGATGGTGCAGGCTGAATGGTTCTAAATCAATCTGATATAATTATATCATTATTCACATGGTGCAGATGAATTCATGACATTAGCAGCCAATGAATTCTCAACATTCAAATTTTTGGCTAGTGCTTGCAGGGTTGATCAGAAACGCTCCACCTTCCCCAGCTGATTCATGCACGTTATATGGGGCTTATATCATGTATGTTATATGTGCGACAGCAGTTTGTCTGTAAATCTCGGCACAGCAGCAGCATCAGCGTACAGTATCAGATCGATTCCTCCGAGACCAAACGCATTAACATCGCCATGCTAAACTCTCTGAGAGTTGCAAGGACAGAATAAAATATTCATATGCCACGTATTCACATTTACATTAGTATAAATTAGTTTTTTGCTCAAGTGTGGTAGATTAAAATGTAGAGACTTCCTTTTTCTAACACTTCTTGAACACACATGTAACCCAACCCATAATATTAACACAACAAAACAAATGCAAATTTACTTGAAGTAAATGGAATTGTTTTGTTGCCAAGGCAACTCGATGGGTTAGCAGTAGGAATCGGCTCTGTAGGTGGACCTGTTGAACTGAGGGCGGTGAGTCTTTAATTCTGCTGATCTCAGTGTGGCGTCTGCAGAGAATGGCTGTCTTTCCCACAGCTTAGTTCATAATTATTTACTCATTAATTGGCTGCAGACGTTGGAGATATAGGCTGGCAACTTCGCACCATCATTACCTAAGCATGCCTCTCTAATGACAACCGAGAAAAGGAATATGTTTTAATTAGCAATGTTGTGATAGTTGCTGTATCAGAACGGCTATGCTTTGTTTAATTAATAAAACATAATTCAGTGGTTTATTTTTACTGTTCATTGCCAGTCAAACTCTGAAACAATACCGTAGTGCTACAAGGGTACCGTAATGTGACAGATGGTAATATGATGGTACTTTGATATTTACTAGGGATAGATTGAAAATAGATTTATTGTACGTTCATTTTTAGTTTTTTAAATTCACTTTAAAATTACAGTTCTGTCATCACTTGCACACCCCAGTCTTCCCAAACCTGGAACCGATTAACTTAAAACCTTTTATGTATAATTCATTATAAAACTAGTTATAATACATTCATTATGACTTGTAATTAACCTTATAATGCATTGCACAATCTGATGAATAATTGTAACTACAGTTATTATAACTACATTTTACATTGGGTTCTTATATCTTGTCCTAAATAATTACAACACACATACTATAACGAATAATTATTATGCATTATATAATTTAATAAACTTTTCTAATGCATTACAAATAAAAGCTTTACGCGTTGCTGAAGATATTTTGAACAGCAACAAGTTTTGGTTTCCATTGACTTCCATAGTATATTTCCATATCATGGAGGCCAATGGGTACCATCAACTGTTTGGTCACCAACATTTCTTTTTTTCTAGAATAAATAAACACCATACATGTTTGGAACAACTTGATGACATAATTGGCAAAGGTATTTTACATTTAAAAATATAACACATGAATTTGCTCAATTGAATATGAAAAATTTCTGATAATGGACTACAACCTATAAGGCACCGATATATTGTGCATTTCTAATATGAACTATAATCCTGAATGATTATCTTTATTCATATAACATGATATTTAGGACCTACACTTCAAAGGTACTTTATAATCAGGAGTGCATATTTTTATTTGAAAATAAATATTTAATGGTCGTGGTTTAATGTGGAGTGTGAACCCTGAACCGAATCTCCAGGAGATCTAATGAGAACCAGACTGAAAATCAATCAATCAATCACTTATTTATATATCTCTTTTATCAATACAGATTGTGTCAAAGCACTGAACGAGTACCAAATAGGAAAATATAGTGATAGTAACGTATAACGACAAGATTAATACTTAATTTTTATTAAATGCATAGACTCTCTCTGTGATCAAATCAACAATAATCGCTAGAAATTAAGTGTCCCCAACTAAGCGAGCCTGAGGCGACGGCGGCAAGGAACCAAAACCCCATCCGTGACAGAATGGAGAAAAAAAAAGCCTTGGGAGAAACCAGGCTCAGTTGTCTTCTGGCCGGATAACCAGCAATTCATTTCCAGTTCAATTTTAAACGCAGCTATGTCAGATTGTGTGAAGGATTTATAGTGTATGTGTGCGTCTGTTTCCGGTGATCTGTTCTGGTCTCAGATGAAGGTCATCTCTTGATGCTGATCCACCATCTGGATGCGAACTGAGAAACAGAATAAGAAAGAAACAGACTAATATTAGCGTAGATGGCGTTCTTTTTACGATGCACTGAGTACATTGTGTGTTACGGGAAGTGTTCCCCAAATCATTGCATTATTATGTTGTTAGTTCCATCTGCTTGTTTTATAGCCTTTTAAGAAACATGGAGATCTTTTGACTACGTTGCTCACAGACAGCAGTAATCTCTCCCGGATTAAAGCAATAAATCAAATCACCTATCTTCTTCTTATTTGATGGTCTACTTGGCCTTTCCCTATGATTTACAGAAGCTATTTTGTCACTGAAATCCTATTCAGTTCAGCCAAAAACCAGAGGCTGCATCACCATCGCCATATATTGGATCCCAGCATTTCTTCTTCCGCACAACACCCCACTGAGCCGGTAATTGCAGCGTTCATGCAGTGAAAGGACAGGGCAATATTTTAAAGTGATAAACACCACTTACTAACTCCACTTCCCTTCACATTAGCATCTGCGAACCTCATAGGTTGCTCCGTAATGGCTGCCAGGATGATTTGATTTCCATTTTAGCCGGTAGACGGGTCATTTTGTTGGAAACGCTGTGAGTTTCGACCGCCGATGAGGGCCACTAATCTTGATGTGGTAACAAAACTGCCACTTGATACCCCAGCCAGCCTGCGGAGAACACGTCGGAAACATGTTGCTAGCCGTTAACGGCGTACATTTGCTAAGGTAGCACACGCTCAGATGATGTGTTTGAGGAGAACAGCAGCGTGTTTGTCACTTCAAAGGCCGCCGGAGCAGCTCATCTCCCTCAGATGATGGAGGCTTGATATCTCAGAGCTGTCTGCGCTTCCATCACATCAGTGAAAGATCTCCGGTACGGAAATGCTCTGCACCTTGAGTCAGGGAGATTGAGCTGTTAGTCACGCCACGGCTGCCCTCACTTAACTAACATCAATGTTCAAACTGAGCGCCGGCTTCTCTGTCAGAGTCAGCCGGCGGATGCCCGATTCTCTGCTTGCTCTCAATGGGTGTCAGCTCTGTTTTACATCAATAACTCTAATGCAAAATAATAAAATCTGTCGTTTGCTTACCTTAGTGTTATTCCAAAGCTATATGGCTTACTTTGTCGGAAACGATGATTTTGAAGAAAGCCGTGGCCAGAGCATTTGAGGAAGTTTCAAAAAGGACACAAAGTGTTTGCGGACTGGTGTTTGACTTTTTGCAGGGTTTATGTGTGTTACGCTTTTGGCAGACATTTTTACATATGCAATTAATATTGCTAGCACCATACTGTTTGAGCTACCGGAAGGCTGCGGAATTGTCGTTTGGGAATTTGGCACAAAGGAATCTTGCTTCAGAGAACTTCGGATGCTACTTTGTTTCATATTTTTTAACAGCTTTAGCTTTAAAGGATCAAAAAGGACACTCCAGCCCTACTCGGATGATAATTGTTTCTCATGTGGATGTCTGCAGAAATACATTTCCACGGCACCTCAGCAAAAACACTCATGAATCCAGATAGCGATTATTATTACGCTTGGAATAATAAATTCATGTTTAATAATATCCTGTATATTACAATATCAGTATATAATATATAGTCTTAAATATAAATCTTCTTTAAAAAAAGTAAGTGCTTTAGTTTAAATGTTTTTCTGTCTTGCACTGGATCTCTCAAAATGATGGATGTCATTAAAATGTGGAGATTAACCGAAATAAATTGATGCAACCTCTTATTTACATGAGGTAAACATAAAGCTGCTCAGTCTATATTTTTAGGTATTTTTATAATGGTATATAATACATATTTTAGTAAATTATAGGCCTTTTGCTTATCTTTTGGTGCCATTTTAAATGTTTACAGGCTTTCCTTCTCTTCGCTCTTTTTGTCATTAACAGCTCCTACTCACGATGATGGAGAAGACCTTAGATATTGTTTTTGTATACTTTGCTCAGGCTTTCAGTAATAAATGTGCATGCAAACTACAGTGAAACCCAACAGTTACCGTACAGTGTTTGGCAGGTCCTAACGATATTTTTACGCAGGTGATGGGAGAAAAACACAGACATCTAAGATTCAGATGGCAATAAAATCACAGTTTACATCCCCAAAATAAAAACAATTACCATCCGAATTGGCCTTAAAACCATCCCCAGTGTAAATGACAGTTATCATTTTAATGTAATTTTTTTTATTATTTGTTTACAGGTGCTATTGAGCTAGTATTTGATACTTTAAGCATGTTTGTATTTATTTATAGTTTTTCATACTATATATAACTTATCATTTTTACTCATGATTTTAGTATTGCTAGCAATATATTCTATATATATTCAATATATGGAGCTACTGGAATTCTTCCGAATTGTTTCCGATTGGTCTCAAAAGTCTGAAATTGGTGGAAATTTGGGGAAAAAATATCTGAATTAGTTTTTTTACTGAGATTTTTAGGAATTTTACATATTTTTTGCAGCAAAACAGTAAAATATATATTTTCAGACACTTATATTTATAAATATGCTGTTCGAAAATATCATTTTGTTTATGGGGACGGCAGGTAAAATGATGTGCAAAGCAAAAATGCGAACTTATGGCCCAGTAGGGCCAGCATGAAAAAAAAAAACCATTGTTGAGCCCTTGGCCATGCAAATATTATTTCACAGACGTCACCTTGAGAAACAATTCCCCTCAGAATTGTGCTTATGTCTTTGGCTTAGCAATCTGATCCACTCAGAAAGCAGAGAGAGATATGAAAGACAAACATCCCCAGAGGAAATCCCTCAACCTTGTTTTCATCAGCACCATCGCGAACACAGGGACTTATTCTTATTTGAAATGGCATTGGGTACTGAATATGCTAAAATTAATAAGTCAATATTGAGAGAGCCGTGATGGAAGCGACTCTGTTTTTCCTTCTTCGCTGAACAGACGGCATGACGCACGGCGAGCGCAGCAGCAGAGACATGTCAGGTGTTCCCATGCAAATCGTCACATCAGATGCAGCTCTAATGCACTGATAATGAGTTGGCTCCATGTTACACACATGCATCAGAGATGCGGCCCCGTCTCGCATTTCACCTGTAACCTCATACCACATACCGAGTGTGGAATACATTACTCAGAGCTGAACTCCTCTAATAAAAGAGCACTGTGTGCTGCCGGGTTTGTTGTTGGCTGAGCGGAGCCCCTCACAGCGAGCGTATGGAGCCGCTCCCCACCTGTCAGATGTGTGTGTACGGGCGATGGGCGGCCCCCTGGGGAGGAGGCACTGATGTGCCAGGTGACGATCAAAGGCCCGGTTTCCTGCCTTTCAGTGAGAGCTCATATGGCTTCCTCACTTTAGACCTTTTTCTCAGGTTTAAGCGCTGAATGGCGGTAACGCGGAGACGAGCGCCATCACCGCTTACACTTTCCTCTCAATGATTGCCCGAGGTCTTCAGTGCATAGATGTAGATTTAGAAAAGGGAAGTTAAAGGATGAGATTTTCGTTATGGGGATCAAATGTCCCCAGAAGTAGACCCTAGACCCTTTAGAGCCTATTTATAAATCATACAGAATAAAGTTTTCTGAAAACATGCAGAAGGTTATATAATTGATTTAATCTGTATAATTGCTGTTTTACTTTACTTTACATTATCATATTATACTTGCACAATTGTACAATATTTTCTAATGTATTTATATAACTATTGTTCCAGAGCAATGCTACAGTTTAAACACTTATCATATTTTAAATAAATATTATTTATTTAGTTAAATGTAAGCCAAAAAATGGTTTTATTAACCTAAAATTTGAAACCTTTTTTATTAATTTTTTCCTTTTTTTTTCATTTTAATTTGAATAATTTCTTAATTGGTTTATGTAACTGTTCCCGAATTAAATTTGTGTTGCATTCATGATTAATATGTAAAGTTTCACATCAAATTAAACTATATATGTATAAATAGCAATGATTAATAGTTTATAATTCAAATAATCCCAAACAGTTAAAAAAATCATTAAACTCCTAAAATGAATTCATTATACGTGTTTTATGATTAATTAACGATCAAATTAAGATGTATTTTATCTTTATGTTTTTAATTCCAGTTCACATTTTTTTCTATTTATTTGCCATCTATATAAGACCCATCCTTTCATATTTATATATACACTGCATCATTCTTTGGTTCTTACTCTATTTCAACAAACATAAAATATAAAGTTCAAGAAAAAAACAGAAAGACAGATTACAGCAAGTGAAACCATTTTTGTTTAATAGCCAGAACATCTCAAAGTGGGACTTTTGTCTGGGGAATATATGTTTTTAACGCCTCTTCACCGCAAAGCATATTCTCTTTTTTTATTTTTCTAGAAAATAAGCTCATGCCTCACAGGGGGTGGTTATATACCTAAATGAGTCTCATTTATAGAATATGTATGATTAGCATGTGAAAAACATGATTAAATAAGCTCCAAGTGAGAAAGAGAGAGAGAGGGAGGGAAAAAAACATAACCGATAGTTATAGCAGACAACACAGACAGCGGGTTATTTGCAAAACGAACAAAATGCATCCGTAATAGAATACATACATACGGACTGAATCAGTATTCATGATATGTGTGTGAGCCGCACTACATCTGATGCTGAAAGCTAATAAAGAAAGCGCTTGTGTGTAAATTGCGGTGTGCTCTGAAGCAGCAAAGATGTATATCACACTTCCTGCGTGTCAGAACCTAAATGACAAACCACGGATAACACAGTTTTTTATCTTAAACGTGCCCCACTTGCCACGTCGTCGTCCAGCATTCTGCAGCACTTCGGTGATCGTCCAACCGAAGCAATGAATTCTGGCAGACGCTACTGACTTTATGGACCAGGCTTTAAAACCTTATTTTAGTGCCATGGCTTTTGCTTAGACATATTTCTCAGTCACACACACTCACACACACGGCGACGCAGAAGCCAGATGGAGGATAAACACTAGCTGCTGAGCACCAGGCTTCTCGCCAGTCAAATGTGATTGCCATCAGTGGCAAATTAACAACAAATTAAGCAAGCGAGTTGGGTAATTACACAGTCAATCAATAAGACATACTTTACACTGGCAGCAGGTAAAATGGAGCATAAATAGCAAACTGGAATGAATTAATATTGATTTGAATTTCCTCCATAAGGACGAACGACTGTTGTATCTGCACGGTTTGAACTACTGTTAAAATTGTTGATTTTTTGATCATCGTGCAACATATGCCAGGCAGACTTGAAGAAAACGGTTCATTTCAAAATGTGTACTGCAGAACACCAAAGGAGAAATTTTGATGCATGTTATTTGCATGTTTGTATATTCGTTTTTCCTTTTTTTTTTATAGACATTAATCCTTTTAATCAGCAAGGATGCATTGAAATTAGTCCTGTCACACTGAAAATAAAGTTTTGTGTGTATGCTGCATATATATATATATATATATATATATATATATATATATATATATATATATATATATATATATATATATACACAGCATATATTTAAAAAAGTATATTTATATTTAGATAATTTATATCATATAGAAAGAGCACACACAAATATTATGTAAACAAAAACTTTAATTAATCGTGATTAATTGTTTGACAGCGCTAATTTAAATTGATTAAAACTGACATTTATGTTAAATAAATAAATAATGTTTTAATAAATAAAAAATAAATAAAATGTTTTAAATAAATTACGTTGTTCTAAACTTTTTGTTCATCAAAGAATCTTAAAAAAAAGAGTTTACGCACAAAAACTTTATAATAAATAAACTATGACTGAGATCAATTCAATAAACTCGATACATATGTCCATATTTGTATGGGCATCATATGAAGACTTTAATGGTAGACAGAAAGAAAAATTATTGTAATTCTTATTCATTCAGAAATTGCTATTAAATTTGATAAACTATTAAAAAAATGTAGCAAACTGAACAGGTCTATTTTTTAAAGTAGAAAAGCTGATGTTGTATTTTCTTGTGAAGCTTACTCAAATAAACGAAAATGCATCATGTGTGTTTGAAACTACATTAGAGCAAGTAAATGATCAATCATGGCTTTTATGCAATTAGTTTTAGTATTTAAACCGGTTTTAAAGCCGTAACTATTTTGAAGTAACGAAATTGATTTAAGCCCGTGAAACATGAATTATGTTTTCCCCGGGGGTTTTTTAGCACGAGGTCTCCGCAGCACAAGGTGAATCATTAAGCTGACACATAGTTTGTCAGGCAACTTGTTTGCGTCATCACGTCCGCTATGATGCATGGAGAATGGAGCTCGCGCACACTCCGAAACGTTAAGTGACTGAATGTCATTTTTTCTTTTAATATAGCATAACATTCCCAGCCATTCGTTACAAGTGGAGGAGCGCTACATTACTAGCGCAGTCTACACATCATTTAGTCATAATTCAGAATGATTAGAATTCAGACACAATACAGCGTGCCGCTGTTTAATATTCATACGCATCCAAACCGTATAAGCCTTTGAGACATGGGCTCAGGTGTAAAATAACAGTTGTGGTCTGCTTGTGCGAGGGAAATGCCACTCAGTCAATGAATGCCTTCGGAGAGAAAACATGTTTTGGAAATATGAAAATTGTTTATTGCTTCACGGATCCTTTTGTATGCTTTCTACATGGCAATGGGAAGTTTCATGTGGCGATGTCAGATGTGAGGCTGTAACAGCCCACATTCTTCTCAGGTCATCTGAAACGCTTTAAAGACTCTTTGTGAGACACGCTGGTCACAACACATGATAATTAACAGTCCCAGTCCCCATCATTTTCTTGTCATTTTACCAGTTTCTTTCAAGAGCATGACAGCAAAAGGCATGTAATTCGGTAGCTATGAATATATAGAAGGGTGGACTATATATTCTACCATATAGTGCCATATTACAGTATATTTTATCATGTACACTGTAAAATAACAGAAAATGGACTGGCAGCTCATTACACACAACATTATACTACAGAGTATTACAGATATACAATATACAATATTACAGGTAAGACAAATAAAAAAATAAAATTATATATATATATATATATATATATATATATATATATATATATATATATATATATATATATATATATATATATATATATATATACACACACATATATATATATATATATATATATATATATATATATATATATATATTTTTTTTTTTTTTTTTTTTTTTTTTCTTTTGGGAACCTAACATCATAAATGCCTTTATTGTCCCTTTTTCATGCATCCCTGCTGAATAAAAGCATAAATTAATAAATAAAAATATAGAGAATTATATATATATGTATATTACAACAATTTCTTTTTTATTCTACACATCCTTTTTATTCCACACAAATCATTTGGCAATGGTTAAATAATATATGTAGTTAATTAAATAAGCACATTTGCTTTCCTTTTAATAAGTAAAGATATTTTAATGTTTAATTTGTTATCCTGGTCAGTAATATTGCGCGGAGCCGAACCGCTGTAGACGCACAGGAAGAAATCTCTAGTCGCCTGTGAATAACAACAACTAATCAAACACTTTATTTTGCATCTCCTCAGGGGTGAGACTTCATTTTCAGAAGTAGAAGGAAAAGGAAATTAAAAGGAAGAAAGTGTCAAAACAAATATTGTATATGTTTAGTTGGGGGGGAAAGGTACTAAAGATTTTTTTATGCTCTGATTCATGTTTTGTAATGTATAACAAATACTAAAGATAAATGTTAGATTAGCTCCATTGGTTTACGACGACCCTGTATACTGTGCAGGGTTAGAAATGCTTAGCTCAGCCACCTACATGAAGGATATTAGCCAGTAAAAAGATATTATCCACTGTCAAACCAGCATACTTGAAAATTGTTTTCCTGCCGCTCTTGTTTTGTTTGTGACCTGAAAAAAGTCTCTTTTATCTCTTATGTTCTGTGAGCGTTTCTTAATCCCTGCAACAAATATACAGTTTGGGTCCTTTGAAGCAAACATTAGAACAAAAAACAATAGCCTAGAATAATGTGAATATTTCCGGTTAGTAGTTCCACTTACTGATATTTAGTATGTTATGAACTTAAATAATTTACTAATTGGCTGGACAAATTTAGTCTGAAATGTAATTAAATATTGTTTAAAAGCAATATCATGCGCTTTTGGAAGCATATTTATGCAAAATAAATAAAATCACAACAGTATCTGATCTTTAATTTCTATCTCATAATTCTAATTGAACATCCTGGTCTCTTGTAGGGTTTTGTTCTTTTTACAATTATTGTTTTTGTTTTATATATATATATATATATATATATATATATATATATTTTTTTTTTTCTGACATTTAATGATGTGATGAAAGTACATACATCATAATTCTGGCTTTTTTCTCACATTTCCGGGGGTTGTAATTACCTTTTTGTTTGTTTGTTACTTTTTGTGTCTGAATTGCTAGATGTACTGTTCGGAAAACTCAGAATTCTGAGAAAAAAAAAAATTGTAATTGCGAGATAAACTTGCAAGAAAAATGGTCTGAATCGTGAGGAAATTACCTTCCACGTCCTCTTTCTCACGTGGGATTTCTTGCAATATGATCAATAGGAACTAGACACCGGGACCACCGGGTGAAAAATCATCCGATACGCTGTAAATATTGGGTCTCAAATAGAAAGTCAGCCGGAAAGGGACCTTGACCTGCCAAAAGTTGAATAAAAGTAATTATTAGCGCTCCTCGCGGTGCACATTTCCTCTGATGCTAGACAAATGAAGGCTTGGTTAGCCGAGATGTTTGCTTCATCGTTCATTCCCCCCACCCACAGCTGATTGATTGCTGTGATTTTATTAAGAAAAGGAGAAGGGGAAATTGAAAAATGCTGGTTGCAGTGTGGAAACACAGCGTTGATTATAAACTCTTAGGCGAGACAAAGGGGCCACCTTTCTATTTTGTAGCCCAACAAATAGGCAGCAGGTGTTTTTGACAGGTGTCTGATTGCGTGCTACAAAAGACATTAAAAAAGCAAACAAATTGATGCATTTTTGTGCCTCTCATGGTAAATGGAGTTGGGCCTGATGGATGCTATTACCCGGGGATCTGATTGGCGCGACGCAGTGACTGAATAGCACAGGTGTTTTGGGGAGAACAGTTTGTGTATCTGTTGAACTGAGCGTTCTTGCTTAAATCGTGATCTTCTGAAGTGTGTCTGTAGAATGGTTCGCTATGGCAGTGTAATTGGTTTAACCTTTTAAACGGATAGATGATTTCCCATAGCATGACACTTATGATTGAATTATTATATCTATAATGAATGGAGCATATGCAGCCTCTCTTGCAAAATTGGACAAACCTATATCGGCGGTTCTTAAATGGTTTCACTTCAGGACACAGATTGGTCATCAATTGAGCATGACGCGGTACCAAAAATTGCTTATTAGACAAAAGGAAACATAAATGTTCTTACAATTGAACATAGCTTTTTTCTCTTTATTATACAATTTTTCTTAAGCGCAGAGGCAAGACACTGATTCGATTCATTAAAAAGAACTGACATATAAAAGGCATTTGAATCGCTACGCAGGTTGTGTTTTATGTGTTTGATTCGATGTAAAGAACCATAGAGAGTCATGGCACAGATTTTACGAATCAATTAATGTTGATTCTTTCGGATATATTTCAAATACAGTATATTTACGTTTTTCTCTCTCTTGTAAATTGGAGCGATATGTACCGGTACGTATTCCGTGTCTCGCTAAAAATTGCACCCAGGTATGTTTATGATATGAGACCGGAGCCGCTTTTCCAGCATCGAGCTGAACGGTTCTCTTTGCATAACCGTTCCATACAGTTATGGTTTCGTTTTCCACTGCGAGGCTGATAAGGGATCGCCTTGGAATGCAGTTCAGATGCGTCAGTCATTGCCGTGGTAACACAAACGTTCCCGTACGATATGAGGTGTAAACAATATGAAAGATAATCAAAAGATTTCTTTAGATATCATTACTAATTTGTTTTTACATTGCTCAAGATAGCACGCTTAGCAAGCTACGGAGAAACTAGCAGCCAGGCAACAGACAAGTGACAGATCCCGATTGGTGATGTTGTCTGAACGTACCTGACGGATCTTCGAACCGTACGGCCCGATACAAGCGTTTAATTTACTAAGAAGAACTCCAAAGCGAAATCTGATAAGCCTAGTTATTTTGCTATGCAGAATAGAGGTTCAAAATATGGATTTTGATTGAGAATCGTCTTCCTGCAAAGCGAAGTAATTATCTTGCGGTTTTTGGAGATGACCGATTGCATTTTCTCAGTATTTGGAGAAAGTCAGAGTGGACCATGGCAGGGAGATTTTTAATGTGAAGTCCAGGTGGGTGAGCGCAGGTTTAGTGACTGTTCTGTGACCTGTGTTCTGTCGGTCGTAGTGGGAGGATGATGTCCCTGTCAGCTCCTCTCACCCTTATGTTCTCATTATCCACCTCCTGTCCCCATGCTCCAAATGACAGACTCAGGGACAGGAGCACACAGCCATCCGACACAGATTATTATATAAAGAAATAGTGCATTATGGGGAGAAGGGAAGAATATAAGCTAATAGGTGACCTTCCTCAAAATAAGCACGGGTTAAGCTTTAACTCTTAAGCTGGAATAAATATTACCGTTTATCTTGCATCCAGTGGAAAATGGCCAACAACAGAGCAAGAATAGGTTCTTTTCACACTCTCTGATAACTATTCACACATATCTAAGAGGCTGATATCAGTACATATGCCGTCTGGAGAGAGAAGCTCTTTCTGCTTGATCTCATGGAAAGTCTATACAAATGTTTCTTTAGCGCTATGAGTGCGTGACCATGCAGAACACTTACAGGCGATAGTGCTTTCATTTGTTTCTCTGGCTTTAATTATATTTTATGCTCAATGGGCATTAAAAACACAATTGGTACTGGTGAAGGAAGGGATTGTGAAATGAGAAGGTGAGGCAAGACATGAAATCATAATGCTTTATGACATGATAATTAAAACGGTGTGCCATCATTTACTCACCTTTTTACATTTTTTATACATACTTTTGTGAAGAATTCATTTTTTTAGGAACGTTTTTACATATAAAAAACGTTTAAAGAGACCAGAAGCTGTTAGAGGATCATGATAATATTATTAATAATAATAGATTTAGAAAGTGGTTCCAACTAATTGAATTATTATTACTAAATTAATTAATTCTGTCATATTAGTGAAATCATGGCCATATTGTAATAATTTCTTCCCTAATTGTAATTGACTTAAATAGTTTACCCAAAAAATTTGATTTGCTTATCCTCAGGCCATCCCTGCTGAAAAAAAAACTTCATATGCTGGTTAAGTACATTCTACGTTCTGTACAAGTATGACAGCAGGTTTAAACAGATCCTGGGCTGGTTATGAGCTAGTTTAAGCTGGTTCTGGGCTGGTTTTAAGCTGGTTTAAGATGCGCTAGCCCTAAGATGGTTCTAAGCAACTAGCTCCCACTCAGGACCAGCTCATAACCATCTTATAACCAGCTTAGGACCAGTTTAAAACAGATCATGACAAGCTCAAACCAGATGCCATGCTTTAAAACATACCTAGCCAGCATATGTTTGTGTGTGTGTTTTTTTCGATACAAAACAGTCGAGTTTGTTGTCTTCATCAGAACAGATCAGAAATTTTGTATCAGTGTTGGGAAGGTTACTTTGGAAAATGAATAGATTGCAGATTACAAGTTACCCTATTTAAAATATAATGAGTAGTGTAACTATTTCATTGACTTTATTAAAGTGAAGTAACTGATTACATTTGATCACTTTTCTATATTTTGAATTAATGTTATTAATGTTACATGTAACTAGTTACTCCTGATAAAATGTTGGTGACATAATGTGATATAATGCTTTAAATGTAGCATTTATTATTACCTTGTAATGGAGAAGTTGGGTTGAAAGTCTGTTTGCAGCATCATATAACGTTTTATAAGGCACTATTAAAGCACAGAATCACTTTCACAAATGGACCAAGAAAGAATGTCATTGTTTTCCAACCGGGAGCTTTGTGGTGGTCGTAGGACCTAATCGTGTGTCCTTGGGCGCACATGGCATGCACAGATTTTTCCATCAGATCCCCGTTAAGGTACGCTTTGAATCTCCACCCCTACCCTTTTAATTAAATGAAATCACAGCGGGTCACATGCAAGCTCAAAGTCACACCACAGAAACGGACAGAAGCACATAGCATTGTTCTCATGGTCGGAAATACGCAAATATGGCTGCTCAGCGGGGTAACCAGAAATATAACTGTGAAATTAAAGGGGAAATGGGGCTGAATATCTGCAGGGCACAATTCGGAGGTCAACTTTAGCTCCTAATGTGATTTACTAATGCACATATTATAAATAAATACACTAGCTCGATCTTAGCTACTTAATGGAATAGTACAACAGACAAATTCTTTATCTGCTGTTCATTTACTCGCCCTAATGTTGCTTCATACACGTATAACTTTCTTTCTGAGAATTTCTGAAGAAAGTTTTGCTTTCTGTTTGCAGGTATTAGCAAAGAATAGTGTGTAGTGCTTCTGGAAATATCATAAAAGTGTCCTGCATGACTTGTGATCTATATTTCAAGTCTATAGCTTACAGTTAGTTGTAGCTCACTGATATATTTCTCTTCAGCTGGCTATTTACTGTTACGATTAATGACGTTAAGCTGAAATGATTCAGTCTGTTTTTTTTTATGTATTCAGGCATCAGTACTTTTTAATACTAGTATACTAAAGTAGTATAAGTCAAGTATGCTAAATTGGAACGACTAATTTTGCGTTTAATGCACTTTAATATAATAATCATATAAAAGATACTTAAGACACGGTATACTGAAGTATATTTGATTGTGCCAAAGTGGAACTATTGCAAGTATACTTCAGGTGCACTTTGAATGTCTTTAATTTATTATTCAAAAATCATACAGTCTTCTTCAATGCTGATATTAAAACACATAGCACTCGAAATAAAGTTATTAAATAATTATAATTTTTATATCAGTAAATCTCGAGCAATGTCAGTAAATATGTTAAAATGTCTAAAATATACTTAGTATGGAATAAATGTGTTTTAAATTACTTTTTTTTACAAGGGATAACTTAAAAAACTGCTCCTCACGCAAAGGTTTTTTGACATTTTGACATTTTGGAGCTTGACAGATAAAAATGTTTGAGGTACAAGTTTTTAAAATATTGTAAAATAAATAAATAAATAAAATACATAAATAATAAAATAAATAAATAAAAAATATTGTGGGTATTTTTACAATTTAAAATAACTGTTCTTTTATTTTTAATTAATTAATATACACGGCCATTACACCAGTCTTCAGTGTCACATGGTCTTTCAGAAATCATTCTAATATGCTAATTTGTTTCAATTACCATTTCTCAATCTTAAAAACAAGGAAACTTTTTTTCGGATTCTCTGACAAACAGAAAGTTCAATGAAAAGCACTGATTTAAAACAAGTTTAATGCACTTAATTTATATGAAAGCAATGTTATCTTCCTGATTATAGGCTTTTGAATTATGTTAATCCCATTATTATTTCATTGTTGATTTTGCGGCCACTCTTCTTAGGCCTGGGGGCAATTCAAATGTCAAAACAAAATATTTTATGATCTTTTGAGTATCACTGACAGTCATTCAGATCTGCAAGCACATAAGAGTGAGTAAATGAGGATGTAATGTGATTTACCGTAGTCCTTTCCTCAAATCCTAATATTTGCCGCTTTTGTAGTTTTAACATATTGCACAACTGTTGTTTGAGAGGATCCAGCTTTCAAAATCATCCTTTTTGAACGATGCCTTGCTAGCACAGCTGTCTACACTCGGATGGCATCAAATGGGCTTCTGCTGAAATCTGACCATCAATATCTTGTAAGAAGACTGACAGCGGTGACATCTAATCACTGCCCTACTGACATGCCATAACTCCCGTCTGATACACGTCAGGCTGAGGAGCTTATTGACATGAGGATCCTCTATTTATAGCGCTGTATGTCTGCTGTGAGAAGCTGGATAATTCGAGGAGACTTTTTACAGGACTCATTAGCCTCATGCTGTTTATCATACACTGTCTCCATATTAATTGATCTGCTTACAATCTTGAAATGTCTGCAAACCTGATTGTTAGTTGGATATGGAGATCTTGGACATCTGTTGGAGTATTTGAGATATGTTTAATTATAACAATGCTAGTCCTAACACTAATTTTGTGGAAATTTCCCTCAAGGCAAATGATGGGAGAGAGCCTGCAGATTCAGACTTTTCTAGTGAGTCATGCAGAACTCTTTATAATAAGAAAATAAGACTTGTGGAGGGTGCTGACATATAGCTACTATAGAATGTTTTAATTTTAAGTTAAGTATTTCTTTTTGTATGTACTTTATATGTACATTTTTTAGTAAATGAGAGTAAGATAAATGATGATAGAAATGCATCCATTATTTATTTTGGCTACTTTTTAAAGCTATTTTTACTAGATTCATGCTAGAATTTTATTCTTTTATTCTTTTATTATTTTATTCTTGCTTCAGACTTTCTGATAAGAAAGAAAACTTGATAAAATATAAAATAAGCAAGAATAAAAAAAAAAAAAACACTATAACTGCAGAAATGCACACACGTAGATACATATATATATATATATATATAAATATATATATATATATATATATGAAAATGCAGAGACATTTATTTAAATATAAATAAAAATCTAAATAAAAAAGATAAATAATATTATAAAAATATAGTTAAGCTCGAAACAATGAAACAATTCAGATTTCATTGTGTTACTTTTAAGAAGTCAAAAGCAAAGGGAATTCAAAAGAGCAAAAATGACTTGTTTGAACTAATTTGTTTAATTTACTCTATGTTTGCCCTACTCAAAGCAATTTATTATATCTGTGTTAGGACTGACAGCACATTACACAGCATAACATTATTATTTCATTGCATTTCACACACATAAAATAGCAGCTGTAAAATTAATCTTCTCCAACCTGCACATTCGGATAGAGTTGAAGTTTGTACTTGATAACCGGCAGAGGAAACTCGCAAAGGTTCTCAAAAGGTGTACATTTACATTTTAGAAAGCGTCCAAATGATTCTGAACATTTCTGTGTCTATTCAGCTGTACAAAAAAAAATGTACCTGCACACTTTACAGATCCCTACGAATACAAATGAGATCACCTCGCCTTTTCAGCCAGGATCTCTCTTGTCTTTCTGTTCTGTCTGTGATGTCCAGCAGTGGAAACTCTATAGCTCTCTTTCTTCTACAACAGTCTCCTTGACTTTGACAGGGATGGCAGTTTGCCATCAAAAGAGGACAGTGTAACAAAGCTCTTGAAGGAAATGCTAATGTGGGAAAGAAAGAAGTGTGTGATCTCACCCAGTAGTGTCATGTCATCTAACATATGCTACGAGAAGATTAAAATCCAGGCTTGAATGAAATCTGATGCATGCAAAGTATCTGATGAAGTGAAAAGTTGAAAGTTTCCTGCTTTAACACTGCTGTATGTGTCCTGTTTCTCCTTACGCTTGCTCAGGAGCCGCTCAGACCATATCAGGTACTGCTTTTCTTCTTCCTTCTAGTTCTCATCACCTTTCAGCGTCTTCCTAGTCTGTCTTTTCTTTCTTTGCACGTTGTTTTCCAGTTTTGCATGGTTTCACAGCTGGCCGTTGAGGCAGTCTGCATGTTTTTTAACCTTTAATGTGTCTTTTTTGTGATCCTGCGAAACTGCCATATTTTGTCTGCTATTTTAATCTCTAAGTTATTGATATTTTAGAAGTTTTTCATCAAACCGCTTGCGCTTTATTAAAACACCCGGGACCAGGTGCGTTTCAGATTTCCATTGAATAATTCTAGATGAAACTCGTGGTTGATTTACACAAGACTCATCTTTCTGAACCTTTACACTCTCTTCCCACATGAGTTCCTGGCCAAGTTCTTCACAGATACTGGGAACTGTTACTCGAAAGAGTAATTGTACTTTATTCATGCATTTTCTACCTCATTCAAGTGCTCTTAAAATGGAATATTTCAGCTTTTTTAATAAGTTTTTGCAAACTGTGTAATTTTGTAACCCTTATCATAACCGTTAGAAGTAATTCTCTTTCAGATATGTGTTAAAGTGCATTTTTATCTGCATTTTTTAATTGGTGTGTCTATTTAAACTAAGTATAAACACAACAAAAAATATAACTCCACCAACCAATGTTTGATTGGTCTATAGTCAACACTACAAAAGACTCATAACAGCTTTGCCTATTTTTTAATCCCTTTTTAAATCTCATGTCACATCAGAATGGCATTTGTTTTCAGTAAAAATGAAGAAAATAATCAAAGTTTAATATAATGTTCCAGGTAGGGTTAAGGGTTAAGGGAGGTGTAAGAAGGGCTTATATTGTCCCAATACGATGGCATCCATTTAATAATTCAAATTGAATTAATAATTCAAGTATGTTATTATTACATGCTGTTTAATACAATTATGCTAGTTTAGGCGTCAATAGAATGTAAATTAGTGTACTTAGTGTAAATAAATAATATATCGCTAAGAAAGTACTGCTGTTTCACTTAGTGTAAGTAAGTCACTATTGCTATTTACACTTAGAGAAAATAGAGATAAAATGAAATCACATTTCTTTTACCTAACCTGTTGTGACGGCGGCACACACAACTTCTATTTCATATATTGTTTCTATTTTTGCGACGTTGGAATCTTGTTAGGACAATGCCAAAGAATGCAATATGCCTAAATGAAGCTTTTTTATGACCATTATTTTTTTCTTAGACAGTGACATTATTTAACGACATTTCCTTCAATCATCATTAACATAATCAGATAAAAGATTCTTGTATTTGGTGTAATGTGAAATTTTATTTAATTTTAAGAGCGATAGAGATAAATTGAAAATACGTGTATCCTGCTGCCTGCTTATTCTGCTGGTACTGCGTTCATTGCACAACAGTTTTGTTTAACTGTTAAAACTGACTGTTGACTGTTAAAATTACTGAGAAAATGATCACTTAACATAATAGGAATAGTAAAAGTTACCATCAGGACAGATTATGGTAATGAGTGCTGGGGTAAAAATGTTCCTGAAATAATGTCAGTTTTAGAAATCTTAATGGTTTTAAATGCAGCCTTTATTTTCTTTTTGCAAAATATAATTTGTTTTTCAAATCTTTTTTTTTTTTTTTTTTTTTCCGTGGCAGGCTTTGTGACGTTCGTGCAGTGAAGAAAAACCTGGAAACACAACAGTTGTAAAGGCAGTGACTTTGAGGAAACCGTTTTGTAAAGAAAAAAGGCATAAAAGAAAATTTTCTAGTCATACAGATGGGTTTAAATTCAGACATGTAATCTATTTCAGATGACTTCTTCACAAAGACGTTCACTACTGCACTCTCACGCCTCCACACTCTGCAGTCAGTGAATCAGTAATTCTTTCATGCCTATGCCATTCTGACAAAGCCGGTTCAAAACTTCCTTTAATAGGGGCATAGTTCAAACCTACCGCGTGCGTGTGAATAGGTACGTCTGAGATGGTAAAGTTGTGCATTCAACAGAAAAGTAGCGATTTCCTTTCCCACTTGCACTCAGTTTCTCTGGGCTGACAGGAAAGGATCCTGTCTAAACAGCTGTCGGACAGGTTTATGTTTGCCTAACAACTGCGTTCCATCGTCTGTTTTCAGACGGTTTTACATCAACCTGTTGGCAAGCAGCCATGGCTTGGAAGTGCAAATGAAAATGAATATTTGAAGCGAAGAAGCCATTAATAATCTTTCTTTAAATGAATTATTAAGGCAACTCTCACGTTAAGATGCATATATAATAATTAATAGTACTAATATAATATAAAATTAATAAAACGCGTTCCCAGAGTACCTTTTCGTGTGTATCAACCTTGAGGAGTTCTCGCTTCAGGAAATGCGAATATTACCCAAGGGATCTGTTCTTTAAAAAGGCTTTGAGAATGAAAGATATGCTATTACCATGAAACTTCACATGAGTTAATTACATTTCCGAGTCACGTGACTCAACCTGTAGAGCGCTCCAACCCTCCGAGCACCTATTACATAGCATATATATTCGCAATAAAGAGCATTTTTGTTCAAGTACGTGGCTGCGTGCCAAAATCTAGTGTTTAGATAGGCAGCGCGCTTGGTTTTAGGGAATAATCATATAATAAGTGCTGTTGAGGGGAGGTCAGACATACAGCTTGTTGTAAATGTGAGGGATGGACACCTTGGTGAGGTTATGGGGCAGAACCGAACCAGACTGTCACGGCCTTGAAGGCTAAATGAATGAGTTAAATCACAATCAGTCTTTTAGCCAATCACATTTTGGCTTGCTTGAGGTGACATTGTAGATGAGGTAGACTGCAATTGCAAAGATAAAACATGCTCGTGTGACTGCAGTCTATTTGTCATGTTCACCTACAGGTTCCTCAGAGCTTCTTTGTAATGGCATAGTTTAGCACAGTGAGCAGTGAGCTGGCTATATTACTGTGTGTGTGTGTGTGTGTGTGTGTGTGTGTCTGTGTTTCATGCATATCATTGTTTTGGCTTTTAAAGTTGAAGTACAAAACAAAAAAGTTTGTCATTTTTGGATACTTGAAATGTATGATATTCAGTCCACCGCATAAAAAAATAATTCCCAAAACATTTATTTTTGCCGTGATATTTATACCCACTAGTCTCAAGGTGATTTTGAGTGAATGTATAAGTCAGTATTTGTGCTAGAAGGGTAAGCGCGAAGTCTCTTATGCTCTGCATTTATTTGATTAAATAATACAGTGCAAAGAGAAACAGTGCGATACAATACAAATGCGGTTAAAACGGTAAATTAAATTCAATTAAATTGAGCAAGTATTTAAATTAAAATGTGAAAAGAAAAAGTGAAAGACATTGATAATGTTACAACAAATTACTTTAAATTAAAGTGCCCTAAAAACTGCATTGGAGTTTCCACAACACTGATAATAAGTGACATTAATACATTTTAAAATATTTCTAAATGTTATGTAATTCATTTGTAATAATATTCCACAATATTACTGTTTTCGCCGTATGTTTGCTTACATCAGTGTAGACACGGTGAGCATAAAAGCCTTTTTTAAAAGCTTTTTTCAAAAACAGCATACAGTACATTCACTAAAAAGCACCTTGAGACTAGTAGCTTGCATGCAACCGTGAAAAGAAAAGAAGACACAAAAGTTTTACAGGTTAAAAACAACATTAATGAACATGAATGAACACTTAAATGGACAGTCCCATTATTTGTCCAAACACGTTTTCGGGGCTCACTTACAGACGTCCACCTTCCAAAGTCTAATATCACTCGTGACCTTATGCTAACGTGGCACGGCTTCATAGCTTTTCAAAAACAGCTGAATTTAAAGTGACATTTCCTCGACGTACATGCACTGCGACTCTTTCTTACGAGCCCTTTCAGTTCCAGCCATGCCTTCCGGCTAGTGCTTTTTTTTTTCCTCCCTCCTTTCTTTTGTTTGGCGTGATTGCGGCAGCGTGAAACTTGGCTTCACGGATGTTTAGCGTCAGCCGTGGCCTCGGATTGCGGCGGCCCAGCACCTCTGTGGTCTCACAAACACTCCCAGCATGCCTGTCTGCTAATGCTCCTTCATGGAGTGGACCATGCTTTATCATCCCTAACGTTCACAACTCGGGAGGACAAGCTAAATGTGTTGTTTCTCCACGCCGATTTGTTGCTCTTGACTGGGACGCGCGGGGCTGAGCCGGACACAGTTGTAGCGGGGGGAAATTAAGATGTTTTTCGGGGTCTCTGTAAATGTCATGAGCGCTTGAAGGCGTCTGATTGCTCAACCGTACAAATTTGCATCGGGTGTTGTCTCACGCCGGCGCTAAAAGTAGTCTTTTACTCTGCGTGCGAGGAGACAGTGTTTAAAAGCATTCTTTGGTCATTTTTTTTATGCCTCTCGGCTCCGCGGATATAAATATACAGCAAGGTGACTTTTGCTTTTCTGCTGTCTTCACCTGCAAGGTATAATGGATCCCCATTTTGAATGTAAACCATAAGGGAGTGATGCAGCCTCTAATTATCAGCTGTTACTGGCTTGCAGTGGAGTGTATCGGATACTTTGTGCTTGCCTGTGTGTTTGCAGAGCTTCGGGTCCGGGTATTATGCTGTTGAGAGTCGCTGTTGATTGCCAGCTTCCATCAGCTTGTGTTTAGATGGAGAGGTTTGATAAAGTTCTGCCGTGAGCAGCAATTACCAGCCTTCCCCTCTCGGTTGCTGAGAGCTGCAGTCTTGTAACCGGGGTGTTCCACGCACACACACCGCAAACACACAACGCTGTAAAATCAATACGTCCAAACCGAGAACCCGGCCGCTACATCTTAACATCGCACGCTTGCACGACGTCTACATGCTTCTCCAAACGCTGTTGCTTGTTACATTTATTTGCACGTCACTCTTAGTTTCTTTCACGCCCTGCAAATGTATGCACGTTTTATGCAAAAACATCAGTATTCAAAGGATTCCTCATGAGGATTCGCATTATCATGGCAGTCATCTATTCAGCTTCAGCCTCAACTTTCACAATTTCATGATACCGGAGTAGAATGAAACAGGATCTGAATTGTAATAGTATTTCCGGCGGGCTTTTTTTTTTGTGCTTAAAGAAAGAGTGTCATGATTGCCTCTCTGACTGAATAGCAAGGCAACAGCCAAATGAGAAAAATTGTGTTCAGTGGATACATTGTAATTACAATCCAGATTGTGATAAGACATGCCAAATGTAATAACCTTATTCAGGTATGGCAGTGATGTGCACTTTTTTTAGCGGCCTTGGCTCCGGAAGTGGATTTTTTATACATTTTTCTCCATAAGGATTTCAAAAGTTCTGCAATAAAAAAGCAATAAACCAAAGCGGTGGCCTTTGAGATGAATCATAGAATGGCAAATGAGAATTTTCAGCTAATAAGTATATAAAAAATTGAAGGTACAAAGTTTGAGACTTTTTTTTAAATATTTTCAAATTATTATGTAATAAAATAAATGTGATGATAAATGTGTTATCATCAAGTACACAGTAAACCTCAAATATTTTTATATGTATTTTTATATTTTTATATATACTGTGTGTGTGTTTATAAGCTCTACATTTGTATGCAGATAAATATATATATATATATATATATATATATATATATATATATATATATATATATATATATATATATATATATATACACATAATATTAACTAAAATTTGAAAAATACATTTAATATATATCACTATATATCACATTTAATGTCAAATACAATTTTATTTTTGTGGGTGTGTGTGTGTGTACAGGGACTACTTCAGGCAAAAGGGAATATTCTCATATGCAATGAGAAGTCTTTGCTGATCATGTCTATTACTTTTCTTGTTTCCAAAAAATAGCTTATTTTCTGATTAGTTGGTTTCTTTCCAGGATTATAGGCTGATTAGTTCTTCATTAGAAGTCTGGTTGTTTTTTGTTAAACAAAATATTCAAAATCACACTAACTTTCTTCATAGCTCAATCACTCCAAAGCATCTTTCTCTAAAGGTTTCGATGTTATTCCATATGATGAAAACGAATGGGATTTGTACGTCTGTTGCTCTGTATTGTAAGTCTCGTCTGTTTTCTCTGGCTCACAGCGCAGGGTCAGAACCTGGTGACGAATAATGTCTCGGTGGTCGAGGGCGAGACGGCCATCATCAGCTGCCGGGTGAAAAACAACGACGACTCAGTCATCCAGCTGCTCAACCCCAACCGACAGACCATCTACTTCAGAGACGTTAGACGTAAGCAGTGCTGACTCTTTTTGTGTTCACGGCAGAAAATGTCATAATCCGCCCAAAGCCTGCATTGTTTTTTTGCAGAACATTCTGATTTTCCGCACCAAAACGGCCCTGCGACCCCATGCAAATGCGTAATTCGGCACCTGTGCGTAACCGAGCGCGTCTCCTATTGTTTAAAGGAGCAGTAAGGCATTGCAGTGTTGACAAGGTCCTTTTCGATAATTGAGTGACAGAGTGTAATTGTGTCAGGCTGATTAGAGTCCTCTGAGCGGACCGTTTAGATTCTAGCCTTGAGATTGTTTAGAAGCTCAACGGCGCTCGGCATGCAAAGCATATAATCTCGCCTTCCCTGCTAAATAAGGGCCTTGATGAGCTGCTAAGTGACGGTCTGACCCCGTGATCCGAACCTAGTTTAACTAATGCGTGCGAATAACCCTCCTATGAAGCGTTCTCCATGCGAATGCCTCCTGAGGTATTCTAAGATGCATGTGCAGATCGACGTTTTCAGAGGTATGTTCCATGACATTTCGAATGCAATTTCCACGTGCGACTGGCCCGTCTCTCCACGGGATCCCGTATCCTGCAGCTTGAGTAAATATTCAAAGACGTTTGAAGTATTTGTAGACGTCTTGTTCCCCTTGACAAGTAAATGTTGAAGTAATGCTCCGATAACAGCGGCGTACTTTGCGAAAACAGTTGTACGTTCTCGGTTGCTATTGGGATTAACGCTTGTTCTTTATTTATGCACGACCATATGCCTCTAATGCTTTTTTCCAGTTCTGCTCGACCTTTCGGCCAAGATTTCGTGGCTTCGGGGGAAACTGGGTTATTTTTACACCCCCTTTCTTCAAAGAAACACGACGATTGAATGTCGGAGTTAGAAACACATTTACGTTGCGTTATAATTCCGCCCGCTCTCTCTTCTCAGCATTCAGTCTGTTGATGAAAGGTCAGGTTGGAATTTTGTCACGACTTTATCTAATTTAATTAATGCGCTGGTGGTACCTAATTCTCCCAATGGGCATATTTTAGTGGCGGTTACCCTCGACGTAAGCTTTCAGGTCGACGCGTACAGCGTGAGAGGGAAAGGCAGGATATGGGTCGGGGTTTAGGGGAGGAAGATAGACAGAAATAGAGGGAGAGTGAGCGTTCTCGCCTCAAGCTCTGACATTATTTCTATGGATGTGACTGGAGGGATGCTCAGCCTTCAATCTCTTTAATGCTGTAATGTATTATTCTGTCTAATGTTTACTGGGCTGCCAGCTCTGTTTGTGAAAAGTATGACCACTTGAACAATTCATAGTTTTATCCCTTCAGCACAGATGGCTGGCACTGTGCATTCAGAATGACACAAGAATGCGAATGTGTCTTAGCGCATATAGCATGCACCTGTGGATGCCGGCCGATGATATATTGCACGGTGCGTTTCGTTATATATTAGCATTATGATTCGGCGACGGTTTATTGTTGCCGCCGTGGAGCGATGGCCAAGGTTTTATCACATTACATTCAGACCGCTATTCTCATTTCCTGTCACTTACGCTAGAGCTGCTCTATAAGCCTTTTAAGAGCAACTTAGAATTAAACAGTGACTTTAACAGTGACGGTCAGAGAAACTGTCGTTTTCATTTTCTCAAGACTTAATGATATTCGCTACAAATTACATTTCCCCCGCTCAAAGATATTTTTGTCACTCTTTTGGTGAACTTCCTTTTCAGTACGCTCAAGCGAGCTAAATTATAATACTATTAATGCCAGGAGGATGATCACTGTTTCAGTGTTGTGCTATAGCGTCCACTGTACGTATAGCGTACTGGTATTCTCTTGTTCTCATAGGAAATTTCATTCACTTGGGATCTTTGGGTAAAATGTAACCCACATTGCAGGCATTAAAATTTCATGACTTCATTATTAGGGTACAACAGGTCTCACCTAAAGGAAAATGTGTTTTTTTGATTTTTTCCCTAAATATTAAAGAACCTTGGGATGCAACTTGTCCTATTTCTCATTTGTTTCAATCATATTTGGCACTTTGTAATATTGTGTATAGTTCAAAACCCCTTTTGCCTTGTTCTGCTATATTAGTAAATAGATTATATGCATCTAACAGATACAGTGCAGATAGTTCGAGAACATTTCACAACCATAAAGTCCAATTCTGACTAGCTATTTGTTGAGGTACTACAAAGCACTGTAGTGTTTTATTCATTTATTAATTAGTTCATTCATTGATTCATTTCATTTAACAACCTCTTGTAGTGTTTTAGGAGAACACTATTTTAAAGAGCTCGAAACTATGCTGCTTAAATTTGCTCTTTAATGAGCGCCTAAGTGGACATGGTGACATGAGAAAAATATGATGGGCAGAAAATTTCATTTAAATGCATTTTTTCAAGTTTTGTGAAACAGCAAAGACACTGAAATATAATTTTTCCTACCCTTTGTTTTTTTTTTTCCTGTCACCATATCCCTTTACAGGCTCTGCAGCTTTAATTGTTCTTATCTAGATATTTTTTCAATGTCTCAAAGTCTCATCCAAACACAACATTTTACAGTTCGTTTCCTAAAACTGAAAAAAAAAAATCGAATAAATTGGAAGGCAGCAAAACGGTTCATACAATATGGGGCCATGTAACACTCATTACAGACAATATGTTCTTTTACATTGCAGTCCATCAGTATAAGAAGATGTATGCTGTTTTTCGAGATGATCCAATTTGTATTTGTTTCATCGAACATGCTACATGTAATTTCCTGTGCCCCTTCTCTTTTCATTCTCCAATCTGTGTGTCAATTTGAGATAGCAGCCTAGGACAGCTGAAGAGCATCTCGAGCCAGCTGGGACACAGAACAATCAGATTCGCTCACTGTCAACCTCTTACGGACTCTGATGCTTTAGAATTTATAATGCGCTCTAATGATCCCCGTTCATGCGCAGGTTTGCTTTGCAGAGATTTATATCCTTCATATTCTCCCAGACTTCTGCAGCACTTCTACAGACGTACTGTACTGATGTGGAGAAATTACTGTCCTCCGGCATTACCTTAAGTCTGAAGTCATAGATCTGTTTGATGCATAGTGCATAAACTCCCCATATCAATTGCAATTCAGTCCGAGCACTAAGAAAATCAGGCCTTTCATTCCCCGCCCACCATCTTTCTGCTCAAAACAAGCTGGCCTCATCATTATTCTTAGGAAGGAGACTTACAAATGCTTCCCAGGTTCAGGGTTGGGATTAAGAGGAGGTTCTTAAAATGCACCATCAAAGGTCTTAGACTTCTGATGGAGTTGCTCAATTAGAGTTTTGACTTCTTGAACTTTGAGCGTGAGTTTGCTCATTTAAATGAAACTCTCCACAACTTCATGATATAGTATTATATTAGTTTTAATATCTTAATCTGATTGGCTGAATGGAGTTCCTCTATTCAAACTTGAACTCTGCTTAAAGCTGCGGCCCATAATTTTGCCTCTCTGTCGGCATCTATGCTCGAAAACCTGGTATTGAAGTTCCTCGCGGAATTATATTTCATGCGTGGGTTGTACTGCAGCGCGGCTCCGGCGCGGATGAATCTAATGTTTTGAAGCGAATGTGTAGCCGTCAGTCATGTACTTAGTAATCACAGATTCTAGCCTGCGTCTTGGAATATATGACCCAAATAAGACTTTTCACTTCGTATTGTCATCTGAACAAGTCAGTCTGCCATGCTTTGTTCTGATGGAGGAAAAAAGCATTATCATAAATCGCTCTACTGATGGCGATTGAATCAAACGACCAATTAGCTCATATCACATCAAACACTGCATATTATTGCTATTGTTATACTTTGTTCTCACATTTTTGACAACATCATGTGTATTAGCGTGTAGATTTCAATTTATGTACAGTTTAATCTCTGATCGGCACATCATTCTGATTTCATATTAAGAAATTCTTTTAACCCAAAACTGGTTAAACTGGTTTTCTTTAAAAGAACAAATCTTGTGTAATCCCAGGCTATCTGCAATCAGAAGCACATTTAAAAGCTGAAACGTTATTTAATTTCATTCGTTCCATATAATCCTTTCTGGATTACAATCCACCATTAAAATTTATTTTTGACATGTAATAATTCCAGCTGCTGTGAGAATAGGATAACTTGTAATTAAACGATGCGCCTCCTGCAGGATCCTCACAGGTGATTAAGAGGAAAACCTACCCGTCCACTCAAATTGGAAAACATTATTACAAGCTAACCGCTGCGAATCAAACTAAAGGCTGGTTATGTATTTCCTCAAATATTGATTTTGAATCAGTTTTAACAACAACAGCAAAAAAAAAAGTTACTGATTGCAGCTTTAAAAAATGTTCATACTTAGAAATTGCTTGCAGATTTCACAAATAATACATTGAATTAAACATGAAATATTGACATAAACAAAATAAAATAGTATTTTCTTGCAAAAACATACTTTAATAATCTTTAATTTTTTTTTTTTTTAATTACGGTGCATTTGCAACTTTCAAGACCAGAGTATGTGAGCATTGAGTTTATTTGTTTATTTATTGGACAGACACAAATAGGCAAACAAACTAACATTTCATTTAAAACAGCGCCACTGAAAAATATATTTATATTATTATTATTATTATTTTGTTTATCGAACCCTTCAGTAAACTACTTTAAGGGGCTTGAAACAGGATTATGCTTTCAAATATATATCAAATATTGAAAATTAGATTCATGGATTAAAAAAAATAAAGATAACTGTTATCTAACTGTTTTTGTTTTATATGGATCAAATGGAACACTTTTAATTTGAACACTTTTAGTATATTTTCTACAACAATTTGATTATAAAATTAAATCTATAAAGCGTGCTGAACGGTGAAAAGTCATACCTGTTTTATTTAACCGTTTAGCAATACAGTTCGTTTGGTTGCTTTTCAAGGGGAAATGTAATGGGGAAACGAGAGGAAAATTACATTTAATTACAAACTCAAAGTTTCTCAAGAGAAACGCTAAACCCGAAAGCACTGAAACATGCAAAGTGAAAGCGAAAAAGCTTAACATTTGGATTCTGTTAGGAGCTATTTTAGTGGGCGGACAAACAAACCGGCCAAGTTTTCGTCTTACGCATTTCTCAATGTGAGCTTCTTGTTTATTGAGCTATTGTTATACTGTATCACACTGACGACTGATTTGTCTGCTTCCTACTCATGCGCGTCTCTATGTTTTGTCAGCCTTGAAGGACAGTCGGTTTCAGCTGGTTAACTTCTCAGACAACGAGCTGCTGGTGTCGTTGTCCAACGTGTCGCTCTCGGACGAGGGACGCTACGTGTGCCAGCTCTACACGGATCCCCCCCAAGAAGCCTACGCGGACATCACTGTGCTGGGTATGACGTCTCCCTTCAGAATGCTAAAATCCAGATTATCGATTTACCTCATTGATTCCTTCGCTCAATTGAACTTGTCTAATTGAATCTCACCATGACACAATATCAACCAATTACTCTCATGCCGTTTCCAATAACACAAGCCAAACAAAAAAGGAACAGATGTTGTGCTATTGATATTGGTAGATCGCTTTTGGCAGGCGTATTGACTGAATTCCTCTTAGATGTTGAAAAGGCTACATCGAGCGATTCGGGAGTTAGCTTTGTGCGCCTCTTGCGTTGAATGACACTAACATTAGAAGTTTATTATGCGGCGTATTTGGACATCCTGGAGTGCTGAATGGAACTGAGTGCTCTCTAAAGTAGCGTGAGTTTTATGAGGATATGCGTTCCGTCACAGCATGGACTCTTAACCACAGGACATGAAAGCATGAGGCAAGATATTAGAAAAAAGAGCCCTCAAACTGCTGCTCTCGTAAGCGACAGACGCTTTAGTGCCATCAGCAAAGCACCATACGAGTTAATGTGCTATGAAGAAGAGAAACATGAGTAAAACAGCTTGTCAGTTGGTGGAGTGGGTCCGGCACTGTCCAAATACACAATGAGACCATCGAAAAATAGAAACGATTGCGTGTGTGCCACTGAATGCTTCAGAGATAGCTGAAGCCATTGATTGTTGATAATCTAGCCCTGCTGTTCATCAGCCTAATCGAGCCGGTGAAGCTGGTCCAAAACACCCAAAAACCAGTGCAGACCGAGATTAAGGTGGTATCCAGCCGTCTGGCTGTTTTCATCCTGATTATTTAAAAAGCGCCCCAAACCCCACCGATGCTCGATATACTACTGAAGACAACCTGCTGAAATCAGCTGTAGATGGTAGTTTATGGCCTTTTAGCTAATGTTTTTGATGCTCGACAAGGATGCATTTATTTGTTCAAAAATGCAGTGAAAGCAATCATTCTGTAAAATATTATTACATTTGAAAATAACAGTAATGCTGCGTGAAACATTTTTGTGAAACCTGTGATTCTTCTTCCTTTCTAGATTATTTGAATCGAAAATGCAAAAAATGTGTTTTTGAATGGACTAGTGGTTTTCACAAAACATTAAGAAGAAAATATTTTCAGCCTAAGAAATGTTTTCGAGCATCTAATCAGCATATTGCTGTAAATTATGAAGGATCATGTGACAATGAAGACTGGAGTAATACATCGCAGGAATAAATTATTATAATAATTATTATTACTTTTATTTTAACTGCATTTGTGATCACATACATGACTTGGTGATAATATGAGAATTATTTCTAAAATATTTCAAACAAACCTGTCGATTTAAAAATGTGCATTTCATTATTATTTGTGATACAGAACTGAGTAGTAATTTATTATATTTAATCTGGATTACGCAATCAGATTCTAGCTATCTAAAATGAGTAACCTAGAATACTTTACTAATTTCAGCTTTCATAATGTGTAATAAGTAATTGTCAAGTGATTAATAGCATCCTAAATAAAAGTGTTTGTCTGCTGTTTATATGTATTATGTATATATAAATACACACGCCTGTATGTATCTATTTAAGAAAAATATGTAATGTTTATATATATTTTATTGTTTATATATATTTTTATATATATATATATATATATATATATATATATATATATATATATATATATATATATATATATATATATATATTTATATATATATTATATTTTATTATTAAAATATTTTCAAAATACTGTAATAAATATACACAGAAAACACACACATATATTTTTATTTTAGATGTCATCAATTGCTATTCATTTTTTGACAGCACTAGTAACAAATCTACCAAGCACTGTTTTATATTCAATTATTTCGTCCACAAAAGCTCTGCAAAAATAGTACCTCACAAAACCACACTGAGGCATCCACGGGCGACCGTGGCAACCCCCTAACATGGTTAGGTGGTTTGAGGTAGAAACCTAGCGAGGAACCAAAGAAGTCTTGCTGGTTTAGCTTGTTAAAATGCCTGGTGGGGACACCGGCACACCAGCAATCAATGCTGGAGACCAGCATCCAAACCAAAACATAGACTATAGGGTATTTTCAGATAGAATGTTGAGAAGAAAAACCAAGATTGTCACAAAAACAACACCTTTTCCACCACAGCGCGCTTCATTTCTGAATTGAAGTTCTCGATAGTCATCGGCAGATCTTAGTAAAATAACAGTTTGTCCTTTAGCGAGCGCACAGATAAAAAACATTGATCCAACGCTGAAGAGCTGTCGCACCATCTCTAATCCTGCTGTTGATCTTCTGCCAGTTCCACCAGGCAACCCAATCTTAGAGTCCCGCGAGGAAATCGTGAGCGAGGGGAATGAGACGGAGATAACCTGCACCGCCATGGGCAGCAAACCTGCTTCCACCATCAAATGGATGAAAGGAGACCAACCACTGCAAGGTCTGACTCAGATCCAAGGAAGATTGTTCAGATAAGTCTGCTGTGATTACTGATGCCTCTGATCTGCGCACAACACACCGTGGTCTAGATTCTGACTTGGTAATGACTTTTAATTAAGCCTTCAAAAGGTGTATCCGGTGAATTGACAAGAAGCTCACAACAAGCAGGTCTCTGAAAGAGGATTTTTGGTGCTTTCAGTCAAGCTTAAATAAGTAGCTTTGAATGAACTCCAACTGTTTACCTCCCACTCAGCAAATGCTGCCCACATATTAGTTCTCACTGGTTAAGGCAGTGCGGGCTGGCATAAAGGAGTGTGTGCGCAGGCTGGTTAATGTGCTTATAAACAGCTTTTCTCCATTAGACAGCAGGGTGGGACTGTTGAATAACATTCAGATAGACTACCTGGGGAAACAGAGGCAAACATGGCAGATGATATGGCGCATTTAAACAGAATCTAAGTTTGATGTGTCAACTGTTTATGGATTACAAACATCACAGCTTCATTAACTGCAGTGAAAGCAGTCAGACAGTGGCCTAAGGCAAGAGATTTCGTCTGCTAAATGGATCAAATGCTAGCTAGTACGCAGTAAGGATCACGGAAAACGCACATTAAGGTAGTAACGACTGGTTTGTAATTAAAACGTGTTACTCCGAATCTGTTGTCATTACACATTGCTTACAACATCGCTGATTGTAAAGCTTTGCAGCATATTGTTTTAAAGCGTAAAGCTCGATTTTGAACCGACAATAAGTGTTTTATTTACCAAAGATCATATACTGTGCGCGAATGTTTTACCATAAATAAATAATCTGTATTTTAAGGTTCAGTGCTCTTTATTAACAAATCATTAACTATAACTTTTTCCTCAATAAAATCCCAATTTGCTGCTTAATAGGGTGGTTGTTAAGTTTAGATGTAGAATATGGTCATGCTTTATAAGGACTCATAAACAGCCAATATGTGAATAATAGTCAGGATGTTAAGCAGCTCGTTAGCTAATAGTCAGAACTGGTCCCTGTACTAAAACATTACCATTTTAAATGTAAACTTTACTAATAACATCTTATCATTGCACCCTGGTCTACAAATTTCAATGATCTTTGTTTCTAAATCATATTCATATGCAGTATGAATGCAGTATTTGTATTATTATTTATATGTAATTGTGATGTTCAGCTATTTGTTCTTTATTTATTTACAGATTAAGATATAGTCATTTTGTGCGATTTTGTTATTTTTATTAGTGTTTTTTATTTTTATTTATTTTCAGTAATTTTAGTTTGAGTAATTTTAGTTCCTAAACTTATTTCTAATTTATTTATTTATACATTTAAAATGCATACATAAATAATTAAATTAATTAATGAACCTATTTGTTCTTGTGATTTTTACGATATATAAGCAATTCAAGAATCAAATGTTTAGAGTCGACTTTATTTCAGCTTTATTGGAGTTACAAAAGACAGTTGTAGCTAACAATACACACAAGCATTGCGATTATCGTAATTCTATTTAATATTTGAGTTTTAAAGTATTTTATAGCATATAAAATATGTAAAATAATATAAGGAAAATTAATATCATATTTTGAATTATAATGATTCATTGGTTGGTCCAAAGATTAGTCTGTGTAAGTGTGATGATAAAATGCAACAGTCAAAATTGTCCAAAACCCTATGATCGTTTCCAATAACTGGAAAATTATGGTTTCTGTGTTGTTGTTTTTTCACAATTAATCAATTAAAAACTAGCACAATCCTTGGTGAAAGGTCTTTGTGTGCTCATTAGCTGAAAGATGATCATAATATCAGGATTTAAATAGTCTTTAATGTACAGCTGATGTATTTTTTGGCAACAGTGCCTCAGTATGCGCTGACAGACGAGAAGGGAGATGAGCTATAGGTCAGATCCAAGCTGTAATTATTTCCCACTTCATTAGGTCCAAGTAAACCGTCATACTCTGTGCTGCAATTAGCTCAATGCCCTTGAGTCTAGAAATTGTCTCAGGATGAGGGCTAACATGATGGGCAGTAACCCTACAGGCAGCTACTGACCTCAGAGCCGCTTCCTATGAATTCATCATGGTCACATGTCCTGAACGTCCATCACAAGCACTGCTAATCAAGGGGAATTTTAGTTACATTTTATTTCATCTTCATTTGTTTATTTAAAATGGGTTTTTTTTCGTATTAGCTTTAACTGCTTAGCAGTAGTGTCTGGTTCTACAAATAGCTAAGCAATTAGTCGAACTACATTTCTTAGTATCAAGTTGGTAGCATCGCTCAATATCAGTATCAAAGCTATATTTTTCAGTAGCAAGGTACACTGTTGCATTTTCCTTATCAATATTTGAACAATCAAGTCTCGTTTCAGACGGTTTGCTCACACACTCAATCATTTGAAGCGCTTTTTCCCATTTATTAAGACGGTAAAAGGAATATTTTAAAACACAGAGGACAAACAGAGCACTGGATGCAGCAGAATATTTACCTGCAATCAATTGGAGCCAAAGCTGCGAATGCATCCTATGGTTTGCCAGCAATTAACAAGCTCTTTATTAAGTTCAGCACCTGCAGCTTGTGAATGCCTCAGTAGTGCAAATAAAGACATTTTCTCACCAAAAGAGTTTTGAAACAGGTGCACAAAACACCAGCAGTATTAGAAATTACCTTAGCGTTTTTGAAAAGAAAATTTGGGGATATTTTAGTCCATAGCACTGTTTCTTGTAAATAAAACTCAGCTGAGTTTTTATGTTTTCTGCTTAAGATATTAGATTGAAACATTCATTCTTAGAAATTTTAGATTTCGAATACTGCTTATAAAAATATGCAGTATCTTAAAAGTTGGAAACAGCTATATCGTGTAGCTTGTAGTATAATAGTGTAATGTGTAATTTCAGTGAAATATGTTGACGAGAAAAGGTAAATAATCTATTGTCATAGCATAACGTTGTATAAAGTATTGCTTGCACAAGTCACTTTTAAACTAAGCAGCTTTATGTTAGCAGTGTTGCATGTCGCAGTTGCATGTAAGGCAATTATGTAATTTAATTACAAAATAACACTTTATTTTAAGGTGTCCTTGTTACATGTTACACGTACTTACTATTATGATAACAATAAATGATCAAAGCCAAACCCTATTTATAACCCTAAACATATTAAGAGGGTTTACCTGTAACAAGTAATGGACTCTAACAAGTACACCTTAAAATAAAGTGCAGCCCTAAATAAATGTAACTGTAATATCTCACGGTAACTACAATGAGTAACTAAATTACTCTTACCTAAACGACTATGATTACAAAAAGGGTTAAATCTGAATATTTTCTCACACATGCAGCTTTAATTGATTTCTCTCCTAAAAAGTCACCAATGTTTCAGGGGTTTAGGACAAAAAAAATGGACGAATGCTTATTAAATAACTGTTTTATTTCCAATTGGGTTTAAGTATGCTTTATTTATTTATTTATTTATTTATTTATTTATTATTATTTTTAAGATTAACTGTTTTTTTCCAAGGCGATGTTAGATGCCAGTGTTTCCTGTGATAGCTATGAAAAGATTTGTTATCAAAAACAGTATCATAGCTATTTTAAATCAGTATTTAACCTGACTGATCTCAAAGAAAAAAAGAGGCCCTGAAGTCTGATTTTGTGGTGGCTGTACTTAATGATTAAAAGTTGAAAACACTCATTAGGAATTTAGAAAAGTAATCAAAACGTTAGCAAATATAATCAGTAACATTGCAATAGTTACACTATATTTTGAATGGGGCAATCTGCGATTTGTAATCATGATGATTTTGCATGATCAACATGAAAGCTAAACCTACAAATTACAGTATTTTGGAAATGGAAATTTTGCCGAACAAAAGTAAATGTAAAAATAATTACCCACCAATTCCCACCAAAACTTGAATAGTTATGAATTGCCATAAGATCAGATCTTGAGACTGAAAAACCTTTTAAACCTGTACAGGTTAAACCAGTTAAACCACCTGGAACCAGCAATGCTCACAGCAGTCTGACTCCTGTCATCGATAAATCAATGAAAGTCACAAACCTCCAATAAAAAGCATTTAATTTTCACACGGTGAACAAACTGTCATGCAACCCTGTGTTTTATGCCCCGCTGTGATGTTTGGATGTCACACACGTGGCTCAGAATGTGCCGTGCACACGCTGTATTAAGCATGACCGCTCTGTGTGCACTCAAAAGACCTGTCTAGCACAATAAATGAATGTGAAATTTGTCTGGAGGTGACGGTATCATTCCTCGTGACCCTCCTCCCTCTCTTGGTGACACTGTGTTATTATGAGCAGGCCGGGATGGAGAGAGCTCGCTTGTTATGGCTGACATGTCACTCTTTTGGCCGTTCCCAGGTGAGGCGACTGTCGAGGAGTTATACGACAGGATGTTCACTGTCACCAGCCGGCTCAGGCTCACCGTCTCTAAGGAGGACGATGGAGTGGCCGTCATCTGCATCATTGACCACCCAGCCGTGAAGGACTTCCAGGCCCAGAAATACCTGGAAGTGCAGTGTGAGTCATCTCAAGATGAGGAGAAAACTTTCAGCTGTAAAATAGCCTCGGTTTAATCTTCCCACCTGCATGCAGGGGTCAATTTGACCGACAATGTAATGAACTAAGGAACCTTTTTTTACACAGTTGGATGTTTACGAGGAAATAAGCGGAAGTGAGGGCCAAAATAGTTCACCCAAAACTGAAATTATCCACCCTAATGTCACACTTGTTTTGTTTGTGGAACACAAAAGGAATCATTTTTAAGCATCTTCAGGCAGCAATTTGATTGACGTTGAACCTTTTGTTCCACAATTAGACCGTTTATAGAGAAATTATCAACAGTGAAGCCAAGACGAGATAAGGTTAAACGCTATATTGTATTTAACACAGATGAAAACAAAGCTGAGAGGCACAGACTTGCAGTCTTTACAATAGCACATTATATTAAAGAGATGGTTCAACCAGAAATAAAAACTCTGTCATTAATTACTCATTCCAAACCTGTAAGACCTTTGTTCATCTTCAGAACACAAATTAAGATATTTCTAATGAAACCCGAGAGCCTTTTGACCCTGCATTGGCAGAATTTTTATTTTTGGGTGAACAACAGTACAATCCATTTAATACACTGTACTTCGGTCCATCACAGCCTCATTTCATTCCTGTTAAATGTAGCCTGACTAAGATCTATAATTCACATTTTTAAGCATCTCTGTGCAGCTGTTTTCCATAAATTGCAGTTCATAGTGACCACACAGCTGTTAAGCTCCAAAAATGAACAGCAGCAAAGTGGTCTGTGTAACTCATACAAAATATCATTTTATGTCACATGATAGCTTTATGCTAGGAATACACTGAAATTTGTTTGATTGACAACCCTCCCTTCCAGTGAGCAATATAACCTGATAAGTTTAGATCAGAGGACAAATCATTTTTCAGTGAAAAGATTCTTTTCAGTGAACCATTTTTTTTTTCAGACCGAACAATTTGTTCATGAATCAGTGTGACTCTGTGATTCGGTCAGTGTTCACAGCTCACTGGAGGGGATGATTATGTGAATAGAAGGTTAAATATTTCCCAAAGATATTACATGGATTCAGAAGATGTAGTCCACGAATCATATGGATTGTTCTAATGGAGCTTTTTAATGCTTATCTGTCAGTGGTCATTATAAATTGGAGAAGATCCATTTGTAGTTGTTCTATGGTGGAAATAGGAATTTGGACGAAAGAAATCAAGTGAGTCAATAATGGCGGAAATTCAATTTTGGAATGAACTATTCCTTTTAACCCGGCCGAGGTCTAGGCATTTGCTTTAATTAAAACAGACCCTTTCTTGTTATGCGTAAGCATGAAATGCTGTCCGCCAAATAATGCATTGATTAAGAGCGTTTGCCGCGCGCTTTTTTTGTGGCACGGGAAGTCCTGGAAAGGTTAACCTACCCTTTTGTAATCTTGGCAGAATATTAATTTATTCAGATAGCTGACTGCTCAGGGTGACCTTTGAGAAGAAAAGGCAGGAGGGATCAGCTCAACTGTAACAGCTTGACATTTTGACTAACATAGATAAAAGAGAAGACGAAAAAAACATTTTACAGTACTGTTAAATTGACTGTTTAAATTCATAGCAGTGTCATCCTTCCTCACACGTTTTACCCAGGCTATAAAAATCACGTACTGTCATGTTCGCACTCTTTTAGGCTCACTGGGCTGACTTAATATAGTGCGGCGTGAAAAGCGAAGCCCAGAAGAGCAGCTAAGATCTGCTGCCTTCATTATACAGGTCTTTGTATTAAGCATGAATGCATAATACACATGAACGTAAATGTGAATGCGCAAATGATGTCCAAACCTGCCGGGGATGTTTTCTAATCAGACTGAGAGGCAGGTATGTGGCCTTAGAATGATAATTAGATAGATACAATAAGGGTACCGAGCTGAATCAACGTACCGCGGTGCAACTGGAAAATGAGTTTGTGTTTGTGTCTTTGTTGTGTCCAATGCACAGATAAACCAGAAGTGCAGATTGTGGTGGAATTCCCTGAGGGTTTGACCAGAGAAGGGGAAAATCTCGAGCTGACATGCAAAGCTAAAGGAAAACCGCAGTGAGTCCGACGCTGGGCCCTCAGGCCACTTTACTCATTTCCTATGAATTTGTTTGGTTGCTTTATCATGCAGATAATAATAGATGATAACAAGAATTACTCGGATAGACGGACAGGTATGCAAATGTGTACATGGTTTGGTGCTGAGATTTCGTACTTGTTTTGTGTTTGTTTTCTTTTTGACAGACGGACAGACATACACACACACACACACAGATAGATAGATATATAGATAGATAGATAGGTATCAGCCCATATGTGAACTAAAACAAGACTTTGCAGCTGGGCTTTCACAGAATCGTGTTTGTTTGTTTGCCCAGGTGTTGATTTTACAGCAATCCTAAAGTTGTCCTGAATAAAGCACATTATTCTCTCCTCTCTGCCTCTGTCTGAGCATTTTCACACTGAGCACTAAATGATTACTCTGATGTTTTACAGGCCTCATCAAATTAACTGGCTCAAAGTGGATGATGATTTCCCCTCCCACGCCGTGATTACTGGCTCTGATCTCTTCATCGAAAACCTTAACAAGTCCTACAACGGAACGTACCGCTGTGTGGCATCTAACTTGGTGGGAGAAGCCTACGATGATTACATCCTTTATGTATACGGTATGCACTTGAACTTAATCTGCGTCTGTAAACAACAATCCATAAGGGCAGCGTTTCCCAGACAGTTAAATCTATAGTCTTGGACAAAATGACACTGTTAATGGTTAGTTTTCAATATCAGTCTAAGTCTTGGCTTAATCTGCGTCTGGACAGCCAGCCCTTGATGTCTACATGTAATCAGCTGCGTAATGTTGTGTTGTGACTAAAGGGTTTCAAGTTTCATATGCATTTGCGTTTCAAAGAAGCTTGATGTTTTGTTGAAGACAGAAACATTTAACCCTCTATTACACAATCTTGCCCCTGGGTTTTCCTCATTTGATGCTAATACAATAGTTAATGAAGGGAATTTTTTGGTCACACAACATATTTTTCTGGCATAATGCGCTATGTGGGGTGCACATTTTTGCTTTGGAAAGCCTTCATTACAGCATTTTTATTGATTATTCTTGTATCCATCCTTCAAAAATATGATTCATATTTCTTAGCGAGTAGGCTTTATTTTAAAACATTTAGAAGCACATCAATTATTTGTATGTTTTGAGGAATTGCTTAAATATGTTTATTGCCCCGAAGCAACCTCGTGCGACAGTGGCATGTATATGAGCATCACTGTAGTAGATATGGATCCACTCAAACGCAGTTATTATTTTAGTTATCAGCCTTTTTAGCATGTAATTTTTAATGTAATAATATAGTTGAATAGCTTTTGTTTTACTATTTCCAGCATTTTTAGGACTGTGACGGGTGTTCAAGAAAGGAAACAATAAAACAAAATGTCTCTAAAAAGAAATATTCACAAATACCTAAATGAATAAAAAGCTGTCTTTGAATAATTTGCTTTTAAGTGTCGCACAGAATACCTAACAGGAAACTACCCCCATCCCAAATTTTTTTTTATATATATTTTTTGTATTATTTGTGTTAGATTTTTCTAATGAGGTCCATTTTATGCAAGACAAGTGAACCAGAAATGTCTTTTTCAACATTGTTTTCAATAAGCATGCAATAGAGGGTTAATTGTTTTATTGAATAGGCTTCACCTGAGAGTTTTTCATAGTACTAGTCTTATTAACACAGGAAGTGCATTGTGTTCGGCGCATGTTTAATCCTTAACAAGGGCTGACAGCTGGATTTTTCAAAGCTCAGGCAATAATTGCTATGACAGTGGCACTTGAAGCCTGGGATTTAACAAAGCTTTGCTTTGCTATAGAAGAATTGAAGTGTTGTTATTGTTTAAAGCAGGTTGTGCTCGGGAGCGCTAACGGCCCGCCAGCTGCAGCTATTACAGACCGTCCTGTCGAGCCCAAGACATTAGCGCTGAAGAGATGGAAAAGGGTGGCTCGTCATTGAGCGGTTATTAGCGTCTGATAATGCTGATATCAGAGGCAGGTGTTTGGGAATGATGTCATCAGCGTCCCATCTGCGGACGGGAGAGTTTGTGAACGTCACACGCCTGGAAGCAGTTCCACTTCCAGCTTAGTTCGATGTCTGTCACCTCTACCTGAGCGAGAACCACCTGCTGATTACTACACTTCCTCTCATTTCACAGGCTCGAGGAGTTTGGGTCTATTTGCGCCAGAGTGGGCGTCTCGGAAAAAGTGGAGATTTATTGCCGTCTGGCTTGGCATAAGTGGCGGTTTTTAGTTATAATCTCCCAAGCATTGTGTAATATGTGAGTGAGGACTTTGCAAATTATTTTCAGCCATAAAAAGCGTTATTATAATGGAAATGATATGCATTTGTAGCGTTACCCTGAGAGTTGCATTTCTCTTTAGTGCGGCTCAAATCGTTCATGCTTCGCAGTAAATAAAATCGTTGTCTTGTGGTGCATTTCTAAATCAATTTACACTGGCAATTGTCGAGCATGCCCTACCTCAGAGGACCGAAACAAGTGGAAAGACCTCTTGTAGCTTGATAATCCTGGGCACACTATACTTCTCCAGCCTGTCAGAGTTACTTTTAATGCTGCTCCTCGGGGGGATGGCAGCTTTGCTTTTGCTACAGAGCATTTCCTTTTACTGCCACAGTAAAGCAGTGGCTTGTGTTGAGCAAATTCTTACAGCTCCTCTGTCTTTTACTTCGTTTGATTTTTCATGAAGCGTTGAAAAGGAAGATGTGGTCGTGGCAGACGCTCATTTCCTAAAATCTCAGAAAGCGTGTAGTGTAATACTGTGCATGCAGAGACAATGGCGGCAGTGTAACAGTTTCTCCATTTACACCATTACTGCATTCATGGCCTTCACAAAGGGGAGTGTTTTGATGTCAGATCAAATGTTTTTGTAGGCTAATGTGAATTTGCAATGGGACAGATACATGTCACAACCTGATAAGCTTAATATAGCGGAGATGGTGAGAGGGAAAACCCATCCTGTGTTACTGAAGCCTCTGGCACAGATAGTACTCAGTTAATTTGCTCAAAAAAAGGCTTTATTTGTTTTGGAACTTGGAATTGGAATTGGATGGGAACAACAAATGTAGTAGTAATAATAATAATAATAACAACAATAACAATAATTATGTAGAAAAAAATAGGCAGGGTATTATTTCTGTCTGATAAGAAATGAAGCATATTTTATGGATTCTCAAAGGCAAACCCCTACAAAAAATATAAATAAAAAACATGCATGTGCGTATGAAAAACTTGATTTTTGTTGAGAATTAAGAAAAAAATTGTTATATATATATATATATATATATATATATATATATATATATATATATATATATATATATATATATACTAATATTTGAAAATGTCATTTATTCCTGTTATTGTAAAGCCACATGTGTGTATGTCACATGATCCTTAGGAAAACATTTACTATTATTATCAATGATGAGAAGTTTTTTTTTTACTGCAATTTCCTAAAAAAATCATTGAATCAATAAAAAGACAGTTTAAAATAACAGCATTTAGTTGAAATAGAAATGTTTTAAAAATGAAAAATGACCATGTTTGATCAATTTAATGCATCCTTGCTCAATTAAAGTTATATTTTTTAGACAATGAATCCTACTGACCCCAAACTATCAATATAAACTGAACTAAATGAAACCATACAGTTATTTTAAAGAGTTATTTCTACCTGCTCCGACCTTTTAAAAATTAGTTTCATGAGTGTAACCTAATGCAGCAGGTTGATTCATCACATGATAGAATTTTTTTAATATGAATAAAACCATTTACCACAGCTAGCACTTTTTAGGTTACATGACGAATCAGTTTTACATTGTATATGCTTTGATTTGTAATGATACCATTTTTTATGTTACACTAATGCACCGTCATGATTATCCTCAAATTGCTCTATTCCATTTCATAACCCTTTGTCCCTCTAGTCCCAATTCAAACAAAGGAAAATCTAGGGCTGCAAATCTAGTTTAAAAGCTTTGTGATATACAACTAAAGTCAACTCCAGTTCAAGAAAAGGACCCAAGTAATATCTTCTCTTTGGTAAATGTGATGTAACTGCAGTGCTGGAGGGGATGTCTATGCCATGACTTTATAAGTATTTTTAGGGGTGAAGAGATACAGGGTTAAAATCCAACTTGATCCCAGTTCTAGTGGTTGTGGGTGGCTCAGTCCGGAAACATCTGCACTGTGAATTGGAAGACCAAGGCTTAAGTCCTTCTAAAGCCACTTTTGTTAGCTATTGTGGCCTTGAGCAAGACACTTAACCTCCTTTCTCCGCGAGGGCACTGGCCTTCATCTCTGTTTGTGATCACAAATATACAGAAAAAAGTCGATGCAGTTAACATTTTTAACGTTAAAAGCAACTTAAAGAAAATGTTCGCCTTCATATTCCCAACTAAATGGACTTGAAAGCTTTTATGGACATTGCAGAATATTCCTCTACGGAGACCTAGCAATGCCTTCTGCCAGTCTTAAAACACTATAGATCACTGGAAGTCAATTGTCCCAGTTCTTTAAACTAGGTCACTTACATCTTTTCGGTTGAACATTTAACTGGAAAAGGACATAGAGTATTTTTTTTTTCTCCAGTAAATGTTCAGTTTCATGGTCTTTTTACTTCAGAAAGATACAGGCTAGTTGTAATGGTTTTCCAGGGAGGTGATTTTGCCCGCAGGATGGTTCCACCGACAGCAAAACCTGCTGATCGGGTACTTCTTTAATGCAATTCATGTGCGTTTATCTGCGTTTATCATTTATCATGATAATGAAGTTGTTTAAATTATCTGGAGATTTGGCAGTTGGGAATATGTGACGCTGAAGGAAACGACACGTCATTTTAAAAAGCTCAAGGTCTGCAGCCTTGACATTGAATTCATGCTCCAATCCTTTGTATCATTCTGTATACGTTTGCCTTCATTATCCTTACTTTTCCCCTGAGTCTTATTTCTTCTTTGATGTAAATGCAATTTACATCTTGCAAATCCTTTAGTGACTTGTTACTCTTTATTAACAGAAAACAATATACAAAGCGAAAGTATTTATAAAGCTTTAGAGATTTGAAAGTGTTAATAAGAGCTTTTAATTACATCTGAGGCTTCTTATGTTGACCTAAAGCATGTTAAAATTTAACAAAAATAACTAAATACACGTTGGTGCTCACAAGAGAATTGATTTCCACCACTAATCATGGCATCCAGATTAATTAGTGTGTATCTATTAACACCCTCTCTGCATTTTTTAAGTGTAGCATTCACAGTGGAATATTGCTTGCAGGTGTAGTTCAGGCAGTGCATTTAATTCGTTGGTGGAGCTAATCAATCTAGTCTAGCTAATTGCATGTTTGCTTTTTAGTCTGTCTCTAGTTTTAAATGGTGCTGTTCAACTGTTTTGAATTTCCAGTGACTGGATTATGATTTGAAATGGTTTAATGTAATTCAAACGAGAAGGATACGTTCATAGATAAACATTGTTATCAATAGCAATCAATCATTGCTCTATGACTTAAGAGTTAGGGCTAGGATTGACCCATTGATTATTATGCATTATATTATGGCTGTTTCTCAATATGCGTTCTTCAGCGATCTTGCGTCCTTGTGTTCTTGTTCTACGTCTTCATTAACTGTCGAAGTTCGGTTCCAACTCTCAAAAATGCAAGTACAGAGAACGCATGGAAGTGCCTGATGTGTTCATGATGTCGAGGATGCATCAAGTTCAAACTTGAGAGAGTCCCAGAAGATGCTGCGGGCGGTTGGTGTACAAAGACCCATAGAAAGTGTGCAGTATTTTATTTGCATATTAAAAAAATCATAGCATAGTCGTAGTTAAACATAACACTGTAAAATAAAACGATACAGTATACAAGTAAATATTACATAATAGCATGTTTAAATTAAGTTACGATATTTGTTTGTTATGTTATATTTATAGTTAATTGGCTACTGCTTATGGTGAGACTATGCGGTCAGTTGAGCAAGAACGTGGTACATCTCAATTCTCGTGAGGATGTGCTGTGTTTTTGCATCCTTCCGAGGTCTCCACAAGAAGTCCGTTCTCTGCATTCTTGGAATTGAGAAACAGCCTATATTATTATATTATATTAGTATCATTTTCTAGCATAATATTGCCAATTACTTTGTCGATGTTTGATAAAATTTACTAACCTGTCTCTGCAAAATATATAGTATTGATGTTCCTGACAGAATCAGAATTTTGAAAACAATCTGTTTGAAAAAATCGGTTGAACAAATGATTCAGTGACTCTATAAAAGTAACTTCTCGCCATCTACTGGCACATGAATGTAAACTGCAGAGAAAAAGAAATATATATATTATTTATATATTTATAGTTATTATTATAGACCTCTTTAGTGCAAATCGCATTTTTCAATAATAAATGTATGTTTTGAATATTATTTTAATAGAATTGTAACATAATATAATAATAACACTAATATGCTTTTACTATTAATTTAATACTTTTAATTACATCTATGCCTTATTTGTTCATGTTAGTTCATATGTTAACAAATGACACTTTATTTTAAAGAGTTACCTTATTGTTAGTTGCATGATTTTTGTCATTATTTATTTATTCCATTAATTTTCCTTATCTCATTTATGAATGCTCATCACTTTACATTACATTTATATTCATTTATATTCGTCTGAAGCAGATAAAGTTCAGGCTTTTATGGTATTTCATTTTTGCATTTTCCATACACCACTGACAGACTCTAATGTGTGTAAACCTTTAAACCTGCACCCTATGTCTTTCCACCTACATCTAGGTTGGCAGCGCTGTTATTTACCGCTCTTTTTAACCAACGTCTCTCCCAGTGGGAATTGTGTGTGTTTCAATTACAGTCACTTGATGTTCTGTGCGAAGGCCTGTTGGGAGAGAATAAGTATCGACACAGACCATGTCCAGCATTAACCTCCATATTCAGGCTCCTTTGGGAGATGTTCTCTCAGCAAAACGCATGTAACATTCGCTCTTGTTAAAACGCAAATGTAGACTCGGTGTCACAGTGTGCCTCATACAATCTTATCTGCTTTTTCTTGACTGCCTCAGATGCTGAATGACTACAGCTACTCTGTAATGTTTGATATAAGGCCAAAGTTTCTGTCAAGACTGCTAATACGTTGTGTGAAAGCTGTGTACTGTATGTTTGACAGTATTAGACAGCCTTTCAACCGCTTTAATTTCTGCTGTGACAGCGTAATACATTTGACATTGAGAACAGGATTGATACACCACATAAAGGGAGCCACTGCGTATGTTTAAGGCTTTTCATACATTAGCATAGATAATTTATCATGCACTCAAAGGTTTTTCGTTTGACTGGGACGGAGACCACAAGGAGAGCTCTTTAACGTATTATTAAAGTAATAATAACTATTTTTATCTTGCGCAAGTGATCAGTGTATATTTTCTTACTCATTTTTTTCTGTGGAGCACAAAACCTTCTTTAATTCCAGATAAGAAGAGTCAGTGGGGTCTGTTTGTTGGAGAAAAACATTTATTCTGTTTAAACACACTCATCAGCCACTTTATTAGTTGCACTTGTTTAGCTGCTCATTAGTGCAAATATCTTGTCAGCTAATCACTTGGCAGCAACTGGAGACATGGTCAAGAAGATCTGCTGAAGTTCAAACCAAGCATCAGAATGGAAAAGAAAGGTGATTAAAGTGACTTTGAATATGGCACGGTTGTTTGTGCCAGATGGGCTCGTCAGAGTATTTAATAAACTGCTGATCTACTGGGATTTTTATGTACAACTATTTCTAGGGTTTAAGGAGAATGGTCAAGAAAGAGAAGATATCCAGTAAGCAGACGTTATGTGGGTGCAAGTGCCTTGTTGATGCCAGAAGTCAGAGGAAAAATGGCCAGACTGGTTCATGCTGATACAACAGTAACTCAAATAATCACTTGTTATAGCCAAAGTAAGCAGAAGAGCATATCTGAACTCACAACCAATAAGACAGGGCTAGAGGAACAGAAGATCTTTGATTCCAGGTGGAACATTAAAAAAAAGCAACAAAATCCTGTATAATTCAACCAATCCAATGTTGACTTGGAAACTCCTGAAGTGTTTCCACTTTTGTTTGCCATATGCATCAGACGTTTAGACAACGTCTGATGGGCGTGACGTCTGAGGCTGAGAATACCATCCCTTTATCTTGTGATGGCTACTTCCAGCAGGATAACACACCATGTTACAAAGCTCAAATCATCTCACACCAGTTTCTTACTCAAATGGCTTTTACAGCCACAAGATCGGAATGGGAGATTTGTATCATGAATGTGAAGCTCAAATCTGCAGTAACTGTGTGATGTTATCAAGTCAATATGAACCAGAATCTCAGGAGCACCTTGTTGAATCTATGCAATAAAGAATTTAGGAGGTTCTGAGTGCCTGGTACTACCAAGGTGTACCTAATAAAGTGGCTGGTGAGTGTATCTTCTTCAAATGTTCCATAGAAAAAATAGAAGGACATACAGCTTTGAAACAACGTGTGAACAACGATAAAACATAACGTTGACTGAAATGTTATTTTTGGAAAAACTGATTGTGTTATCTGTTTTTCTCTTTGTGTTAAAAAACCATGAAGATAACAAACTTAGTGAGATGGTCACAAATCCTACTAGATTGTGCTATAAATAAGGAACTGTACCAACTCTTCCAAACAAAATGAATAATTTTCCTTCCTTCATAGGACATAGTTAAAAATATGCCAAATATATAATAAAAAGGACACATATGTGGATGTTCCATATGTTTTAAAATCATAGTTTATTCAATCAGTATGTTACTGTCATCATAAGAATCACAGTCATTGGGGTGGTCTCACCTGCAAACAGGTCTCCTGGTGTGATTTTTCACCATAAATAACAGAAAATAAAGGCAGGTCGGCCTGACTCATGCCGGCTCAGCTTAAATCTGGACCATTACCCAGAGATTCAACACATTCAGCATTGCTGAGAGACACTGGAACAGAGCCAATGGGTTTTATGAGGACACATCTCGCAAGTGTTGTCAGGACAATCCCGCTCTCGATAAGTACTCGTATCGTCCATTTTCTCACCGCGTGATTGGAATTTCATATTTCCATCCTTCACATACAAATGGAAATATTGCACGTCCAAACACATTCGCATCTCGCCGCTCATAACATCGAGCCAGGAGTCACCCAGCCTGCAAATTGCCCGTGGAAAATTCTTGTTTGCTTGACTATTATGCATGCCACATCCTATTCAGACCTTTGTGTTGGCCGTATCCCCTGCATGCACAATTTCAGCCACGGGACTATGACATTTCCAAAACCCGTCTGCAATCGGTCACGGCGCGCAAAATCCCTGAAATATTTTCATCAGGCGATGCGTCTCCCAGCATCTACATTCAGAGACATTATCCTGTCCTTGATGTTTTATCATTAGTTGGGAAGTGTTTGGGCTCCTACAGAGATCTTTTGATGGAGCGCAGACAATAAAGTGATGGAGACAGCCAGCCAATTTTGCCTGCTGTGACTGTTCCCCAGCAAGGCGCCTGAGTATCTGTGCTAAAAAGTGGAATGATAGTCACATCGCACAGCCACAGTACAATAGCTCGGCCGCATTTGCCAGCGCCCCATTATTCCGCTGATTGTGCGATGGCTGTATCCAATATGACTGTGTGTTTATTAATAAATGATTCTCGTAATGTAATTTTCTCTTTCTCCCGTTTCCATGCTCGCTGCATGATAGGAAAGCTGCCTGAAAGGTTTGAATCAAGTCGAGTGGACCTTTTTGGTTTTCCGCACTGCAAGTAAATCCCATTTGGTTTTCGGATGCAAACTTTAGGACTGACCATCCGAGCGATGAAATCGGATCAGTTTGTTTTGGCCTTGTAAGTCAATATCTGCTACATCTACATCAGTTGCTGTAGTAATGATGTAAGCGTCAGCAAGATGCCGTGAAGCTTTCTGAGTGCAGCTGTCAGAGAGGACGGAAAACTGGGAAATTTTTGCCTCTGCTCACGTCCATCACCGCAGAGCTGAAATCACAAGGCACCTTCGTGCAAATGCTGCTGATTTATTCGCTCATTCATTATACCGTGCACTCGGACACAGCTGCAGACTGCATTGCATACTTTTGTGCGACGTTACGTGCACATTGTGTCGGAAAACGCCGATCGGATGCGTTCCAAAAAAGTCTGATTTTAATCGGATTGGATGGGGTTTGGATCACTTTGTAAACATCGGATTTCATGTGGGTTTTTTTTCTCCGTTCAGTCTACAAACAAAACAACTAAACGGATTTGAGTCAGATATGCCAAAACGTCGGATTTTTGCTGCCTGTCTGAACAAAGCCTTTGGCACAGTGCGTTTTGTTTAATCACGTCGGCCAGTGTCATGCCCATTGAAATGCAAGCTTTATACTGTTGCTTGGACGTCTAATTCTATATTACTTAAGCTGTCGTTTTCTATTCTATTTTTCGATTCTGTAGGTAGTAAGCCCATCATTTCAATTCAAGTCATTTTCTTTACATGTTTCTTACATTACATTTGATCAAATATCTATAGCCGGCCAATTTGCCTTTAGCTGTTTCAATAACGCTGTTTTGCCGGAAAATGCTTCACAGTCAGACACGCAATTTCATTCAAAAGCAAAATGACAGTCCATTTTTCGTCTCAATCAAGGATATTTTTGAGCTATTGTCTGTCTTAAGCCCCTTTACATTTAGACATTCTTTTATACTGTGGCAGTATGTTTCAATAAAAGTCAACCTGCAATTACTCACATAAAACGGAAAACACTACTTGTATATTACACCAGAGGTTGCACAAAATGAGCATGTGCCATGCGAATATCAGAATATAAGACATTAATGCCTAGTTTAAAACATTTTATGCAATTTTGACGGATTAAAAAATGACATAAAAAATTACATTTAATTACACATTTAATTACTTTCAAAAGTTTTGAGTCATTGACATTTAAAGAAATTAATAACTTTTATGTAGCAAGGATGCTTTTGATTTATTAAAAGTGACAATTTTAAATTTCAACAAAAAATGTTCAGCATTGATAATACAGTTTATTGAGAACTAAATCAGCATATTAGAATGATTGCTGAAGGACCATGTGACACTTAAAAAGGGAGTAATGATGCAGAAAATTCAGCTTCACAATCAAGACAGAAATGCATTTAACTTATTTATTTAACTAGTTATATAAAGTAATATTTCACAAAATGACTGTTTTATTATATTTTTGACCAAATAAATGCAGCTTTAGACTTAAAAACTTAATTCGTCAACCCTTCATGGGATTGTAGTTTACTCCCTCATTAAAGCCATTAAATACATATTGTTTTACAATTCTCCTACATTTCCCTTTTTGTCCAGTTTTCTAATGCCTTTTTGTTTCAAATCAGACTTTTTGATGTTTTGATTAATCTCAGAGCTGGTTGGTTTGGTTCACGCCTTTGAACCCTTTGATGAAGATTTTTTTTTTTTTTAAATCCCTATAGAATAAAAAATGAATGGAAAAAAATATTTCCGGAACCGAGATGGCTTAACAAGTGGGCAGGCACTGTTGCGCTCTATTGCATTTCCCTGCTTTAGAAACATTCCCACAGTAAAAGGATGCTAATAAGGCTTAGAAGTGAGGAAAATGGGAGACAATAAAGTTTCGAATCGCCCCTGCGAGGATCTGGATAAAGAAACAGGATATTGTTCATTAAATTGGATGACCAGATCATAAAAACCGATAAAAGAACAGCATGTTGGAAAATGTACAAATCATTTCATCAAAACGACAGATACTGATTATATTATGCAGGCAAGTCTTGGAAAACAAAGATTTTTTTGCCCCGGTAAATGTAGTCAGGTTTATGATATGATGACAAAAATGTTCCCATGCAGGTGTAAAGGGGGTTTTGGTAAAGAGATGTTCCTCTTTCTTTCATACTAACATGATGGCTTTTGTGACTTCTCTCCTTCATTTAATACCTCTTATGTGTGTTTTCATTTTCTCCATCTAGATGTTCTCACCACAACCCCCCCACCCACCACTACCACCATCAACGCTTTCCAAGGTACAGTATCCCATCTGAGCTGCAGGGTTCTCACTCCATCTCACCCTTTTTTACATTTTTCCTGTGTCCTGCTGTGCTTGTGCATCTACGTGTATGTGGGTGTGAGAGAGTGTAAGTATGCCGCTGCTGCATGTTACTGTCCATGAGCTAAAAAAGACAGCGGGTGGAGGGTAAAGTGCAGGGGCTCGTGCAGAGACGGGTGGGTCGTCCTAATAAGATCTCCACGCAGATAGTGGACTCGGTGGCCTTGCGGCGCCTCGCCATCATTGTCACTTGTCAGGTTGTGCTTGTCAAATCCTTTTCTGTCACTCGCTTGATCTTTCGCCGTAGAGATTCATTTTGGAGCAAAATCTTATCAGGATCTCGATGTGTCCGTGCCTCAGATTACGATTACAGATATCCTCGGTCTTCCATAAGAATGACATCAACACATCCTTGAAACGCTGCGACCAAACACTGTATTTTTTTTTACAGTTGTCAATAAAAACAAAGATTACTGTACCCAGCATCAGAATTGCTAAATGCAATCCAATACTTATTACGGGGTGCTGATTCATTTGCTCTAAAATATGATGCACTTTGTAGCAGTTTTGCTTTCAACAATCATTTGTAAGCTGAATAAGTCTTGTACGGTCATTTAATAACCAGAAAAATTGCCACAAATACGTGATTTGTATTTTTTGATCCAGCCTACTAATAATTTTTTTTTTTTTTTTTTTAAGGCTGATTTTAATGTGTACAATAGAAATGATTCTTATCATACAGTAAAAAAAAAAAAATTATCTTAACAGTAACTGAAAAAGATAGATTTTTTATAACTTGGATTTAATAAAGTTATGTGACGTAAATGGAGTATTTCTATTCCTTTAAATATTGTAAATTACATTATATATTTTAAATACTTTTTTTGTTGTGAAACGTTTGATATTTGGCTGATTTTGATATTTTAGTGCATTAAGGCTGATATATTGTATAGATTTATAAGTAATATATCAGGTAAGTTAGCTATATAGAAAGTTATATATATATATATATATATATATATATATATATATATATATATATATATATATATATATACATACATACCAACACACACACATATAAACATATAATCAAACAATATTCTCTAAAATTCACAAAAATTTCTCATGTAATACTGCATTACTTGCACTGCTTGCCATTTCTTTGTAATCATTTCTGAATTAACAAGTAATGTCAAAGTGAAACATTTTTCTACACCACATTTTCAACAGTGTATCAACCACGATTTACCGTATTTCTTCATAAATGCTTCTGTCAGACGTCGCTATCAATTTTCCAATAGCTGTTTTATACTGACCCTAATGAGGTTTTCTTGAGCTCTTAAAAATACCAATCCATGTTTATTAACATGCAAAGGAAAGCTCAGGACTAGGAATTCCCAGCAAATAAATCAATGGCAGGTAATTGGTGCTATATAGAAATGTAATACATTTTTGATGAGCTGGCAAAGAGTGAGAAAGGATAGGGTTGCACTCTACTATCAAAAAAATCAATTAAGCCATAATGTCTTGCCGAAACGCTCAGTAGCTTTAGGGGGTGACATTTAGAGATGATTGCCATTTATAACACAAAATAAATGGCTAAATGGAAGCACCGATAGTGGCACCTTTAACAGATGCCGCACTTTCTCCTCTTTCGCAAAATCGTCATGCACAGCGAGTAGGAGCGTGATAGTGTCAGCCTTTCAGAGGAATCATCTATGCTCAGGACTTTTCTGTGATCATCAGGCTGAACTAAGTCATGTCTGGTTTTCGCTCGGAAGAGCCGTTCTCTTGTGTTCCTTCCCGAGCCTAACTTCTCCGCATGCAGAGTAAGCATGTAAGAAGTTTATTGGTGTAACCGTCTTAACCTCGGATTACCGTTCGAGCAGAACTTGCTTTCAAGCAGACACGACGGGTAATCCACTCGCGGTGAGTACAGGAGAGCTCGGGGGACCCGCTAGACATCTGAAACAGTCATAGTGTTTTATCTGATATGCAGCCTGGTCTTTAGGGCCCGTGGACGGCTACAGTTGGAGAAACGTGACCCTGGGTTCTGCGCATTTAGTCTGTGGGTGTGAGGGGTCAGCTCAAGGGGATTGGAGCTGCTGTGGATCAGCGATTTTAATATTGATAGGTGAACGAGTGCCAAGCTGGGTACTGTGAAAGGGCAAAGAAAGTGTGCCATACAAGTCGATATATTGTATGAATGCATATAGGTCAGCCTCACAGCCTTATGGTGTTACATATGGTTGATTGTATACTGACCTTACATAATAAAAGCAGCACATTATTTGTGTGTGTTTCCTTTTTTTTTTTTTTTTTTTTGAGTAAAGTCTCTTTTTGTCCTGTACAGTTAAACTGACTGCTGTCTTCCCCAACAGAATTGTTTGGTCTTACAGCATTTTTGTGGATTTTGAACCCTTGCCAAGAATGACTGTATGATTTTGAGATCCATCTTTCCACACTGAGGACAGCTGAGGGACTATTACGAAAGGTTCAAATGCTCACTGATGCTCCAGAAGTAAAAGCGGTACATTAAGGGTAAAGATCAAGGTAAATGTAAGTGTAGATATAAATGTAATGTTATTTTGCCTTCTGGGAAACGTTTAAGTATCTTCTGTAGCTTTTGAAAGGCAGTACTAAATGGGAAAAATGTAGACAAAATAAGGAAGATTTTTCATCTTCTGAACACAATTTAAGATATTTTGGATGAAAACCTGGTGGTTGGGGTATCCCTTTAATGCATGGTTTTTCTTTCTGGAGCATCAGTGAGGGTTTGGATTTTCTATAATTGTTGCATATGAGCATTTTTTTATTATTGTTATTAAGTGCAGTTCTTTTAAAACTTTCTTGTTCAAATAATCAAGACAAAGATATGACACAGAATGTTTTTTTTAACATTGATAATCATTAGAAATGTTTCTTGAGTAGCAAATAATGTGCAAAAATGCAGAAAATTATAAAATGAACAATTTTACAGGGTTTTGATCAAATAAATGCAGCCTCAACTTAACAAAAAATCATTAAGAACGTTTAAAAATCTTACCAACCCCAAACTTTTGAACAGTAGTGTACTTCCTTCTATTTTTTACCTTTATAACCTCACCCATACTTACAAAAAAAAAAAAAAATACAGAGGAAATACATAATGCAATCAATATGTGTCTTTCCCAAAATTGCTGCAACCCTGGTAAATATACAATGCTTCAGCAAGAGTGCAGTTATATTTTGTCTGTACTAAGCTACCCAAAATAACAGAACTGTCTCCATCAGAGGTACTACTACACCCACACTCGATCTTGACATACCATTCTTGTGGGAGGGTCTCTCGAGGTTTGCGTTGCACCGCTGACTTGGTCTGTGAGTTTAGTCTATGAGTATGAGAGGTCAGTCAGCATTATTTGATTTCGAGGGGATTGAATCTGCCATGGATCAGAGATTAATATTGATAGGTGCAAGTGTGTGCCAAGCTGGTTTCCGTGAAAGGGCAAAAAGTGTACCATCCAACTGGATATATGGACACCCTGCTGGGTATTGATGAAATATAAAACAATGAAGACAGCTGAGCTCTAGATCAGGTGCGCCGCAGGGTGGGTCTATATTTTATAAGATGGTGTCAAGTTAGAGCAGAAAACTGCTGCTAGATGCGAATGCACATACTCATCAGCATCTGTAGATGTTTTTTTCTCTCTCTTCTCGTTATCCGGTGGTGCCACCTCAAACTTTGCCGTCCTAGAAATCTCCTCCATGAATCTCCCAAACAATCCAATTAAGAGCGGAACGTGGAGACAGGCAGCCGGACGCATCCGATTGTTGACTCAGTCACTTTCAGCAGACGACGCAGACATTTAAAGGTTACCAGATTTGCTTTAAAACCCTTTGAACAGACAAAAGATGATGTGTCCTTGCTCCATATGTAGACATCAGCAATGTTTTCCTATATAATGAGTTCCTCCTCAGAAATTTTTCAAGGCCTATCCAATATGTCCTAGCTGAGCTCACTGTGCCTGCAGGTAAAGCGGAGGGTGCTGGGCTCATGGATCTGTCTGCTGAGCGTCATTTATGCAGCTCTGCGTGGGAATGATGGAGTTGCTGCCGGCCAAACAACACACTGAAGACTTTGTGTATCATTAGTCTTAAAACAAGCTCTCCAGCTTTGGCTGTAATTTAATTTGTCACCGCAAATGTACTGCGTTCCTTCCCACCTTAAAATCTTCTTTCACAACACAATGCCAGAGAGGGCTAATTTTAGACCTTTCTTGCTGTTTGTTGACTTGAGGCGCATAGTATCTTGTTTTCTAGCATTGTTGTCAGCTGCATTTATAATATGTAAGCTTTCGGCTCCTTAGCTGACTTAAGCGTGATGCACGCTTTACCGTTTCAGAGACAAATTGTGGGGTTCGTACAACGATGGCAGAATAGACAGTCTTTGATCATGACTCCCTCGATTCTCTCAGCTTCAATTCTGCTAATCTGTTTATTTCCGTTTATATTCGTTTTTATTTGATTCTGATTCTTTTGTGCGTACATCAGTTATAATGAATTATAGTTAATCTTGCTTACATTGGGGAAAAATACTCTTTCAGCTGTTTTTTTTACGTATTCAAAAACTGCTCATTGCACCGAAGGATGAAAACTTCACAACCTGGTCTCATAAAATTCGTACCTCCATACACTTTTTATGTGACACTGGTTTTACGTACCTTACTGCACATTTTGCCACAGTTTCAAAAAGTAATGTCCACTGAGTGGCGCTAATACACAAGTTTAATATGTGAACCCTGGCACATTTTAGCCCTATATTAGGCTGATATAGGTATGTATTGCGAAAAATTAATGCTCTATCATGCTGGAAATATGGCCTACACCAAATCCAACCCTAAACCTATAGTGTTAACAGATGCAAAACTGATATAAAAACACATTTCTTGATGCAACTGTGATATTTCCACTTCTTTTTACATAGATTTAAACTGTTTTTTCAAACTGTAATTACACAGGATTTGACCCAAGTGCGTCTCTGTACTCCGTGAGCTACCGAACAAATCTACCGTCTATGAAAACCCATAGATATGAAACTGGATATGTGTGATGATAATGTTCTGTAGCATCAGTTTTCAAGTAAGTGTGCGAAATTTACACTTGGAAACCCTGTAAAATTGTTTAAAAAGGAATAGAAGGTGTCAGAGTTTTCGAGTGTTCATTTCTTCTGGCAACTGCAGTGATATGTACTTGTTGGTACATATTTTGTGTCTCTCAAAAAAGTGCACCAAGGTACGTATGCCATGAGACCAGGTAGTTAAACTGGATTTATGATATTATAAATAACAATAAAATACTCCATTGCTGAAACTAATTATAAGTTTATGTTCATTCAGTAATGACTCTGATTGATTCATTGACTGATTGATTGATTGATTGAGTCTTTCTGAATGATCCATTAATCATTTGTTCATGACTGTGTACTGGTTGCACTGTATGTTTTGATTTAATTCACAAGCTCTCAATTCCATTACGATTCAATTTGCTTAGATTCTGATTCAGATCTTTGCATTTTACAGTTATTACAGTTAATTATAATTTGTCTATTATGCTTACATATGAAACAAATATTAGCTAACGGTAAACTTTATAACTCTTAATTAATATATGAAGTTAATTTTTCTATTAACAGGAACGTGCAGTAAAATAAGTTAACTTTGAATTTCTTTAAAAATAAGTGTAATGTATTTTATTAAAATATTCCATCACTGATAACTTGTTCATTACATAAGCATTCTGATGGATTTGGCTAGTTCATGGGTCATCTTGAAATCAATAATTTATTTGACTACATTGCGCCGTATGTTCCGATTTGGTTTAAAAGAGTCATTTGCTCATGAATTGGACTACACTGGAAAAGCCCTAATTGTGTGATTAACTGTAAACTTGCAAGTTCTGACCATGTTATGAACATTGATGCTAGCTTCTCTGTACGATATGCAATGTAATGATCTGCTTATAGATCATTCCCTTTCCGTATTAATAGTAGTACTACAAATACCTTGAGTTTGCTTCAAATAATAAACAGCCCGCAAATTCACTCTTTCATCAAGCCATGACAGACTTCAACATTAGCACAATGGCTTGCTTGAGAAGTGTCAGAATGTGACACAGTTGATAATGTAAAACGCCCAGTCAACCCTGTCAATTGCGACCAAAGCCCTAAGACTGACATAAAAGAGGGCTGATGTCGCACAGTCTGCTCTGGCTTCTACCCAAGATCTCATCAGGCTCGTGTCGCACAGTCTGACAAGCAACAAACGCAAAGGACAGGGGGAAAAAAGTTACACAGTGTGCACTTGGCTTTAGACAAAACCGAGTCTATTAAAGTTTTTTTTTTAGAAAAGCAATGCACAGCGGTGGCTCATTATCAGGCGTCATTCATTGTAACAGCATGGTGTCACACAGTGCGCTTCACAGTACCCACATAGAGTAAATCACTGTGAATTCCCTCCAGATGCAGTTGTACTAATCAGATGTGAAAACACTGTACCAGATGTTGCCTTTGGTCACCCCATATGAGCTCCTCAGAGAAGTTTCCTCTGTTGATTTTCGGAGAACAAAGAATGGTATCAAACGCGAAAAAATGCCACAAACCGTGCGGCCTCTTTCAGAGCCGAATCCACTGTGATTACTGCATGTGGAGTGACGGTTAAAAACCCTTCGTTTGGATTTTACTCTCCAATGCTCTCATTAACTGATGCATGTAGATGTTCTGCTGAAAGTAGGCTATAGAATAGAAAATGTGTTTAAATAGAATATGCAGTACAGTTCAGTAAAGTATGTACATATTCATAAAAATACCCAGATGACCTATCTATATCTATTATTCTGTTCTCGTATTCATCTAATCAAAATAGTACCATTTGATGTAACAAATAGAAAATGTATCCAAACATCTATACCCAACAATTCTTCGCGTATTCTTTTTTATGGAAGTAGGTTGTGTAATGCATTTTAAGTTGTCGATAATGTATCTCGTTGTTTAATGTATTATTTCACATCTATATAGCGCAACATGCACTATGCTAAATCCCATTTCAGACGTGCCCGTGGCTGAGCAGACCACCAAATTCATCCGGTCCCCCCAGTCCCCTACCCTAAACCTTTATACACTGTTGTTTGTAAAGTTGCATCGTGTTGTTTCGGTGCATCAGTGGGCTTTGCCCAGTCTGTGTTTGTTGTTTGTCCTGTTTATTTTCATCTCATCTCTTTTTGCACGCTCTTTCCTCCTACCTGCCTCTTCCCTCCTCTGCCCTCCTCATGAGCCCAGACAGCCCAGCGTGCTCAGAGCCGCTACCCCTCCCGCATACATCCGAGCCGGCTCTGCGCTCCTGCTGCTCCTGCGCTTTCATGTCCGCTCTCATAGCCCACATTAATATCGCAGTCTACCGTCACGCCGCAGTCATACATGTGCGAGAATGTCACTTTGCTTAAACATGCTGAGATGAAAGCCCCGCGAATCAATGCAGTACAGAAAACTAGTTTCTTTCAGCGGAGGAAATAATGGGCGAAAGAGCTGCCATCAGGGGCCGATGAGAAACGCGACGCGCGTTCGTGCCGCAGTGCGTTCGCTGAGAAAAAAGAGCCACCTCGGGTGCACGTGTTTCGAAATACTTCAAGTTTGTTGTGCACGGGGAAGATAAGTGATTATCACATGTCTTGTAATTTCCTTTCATGCATAATGGCGAGCTGTAGGAGGCCACGTTTCGAATCACAGGCTTCAGTGAGTTTAAGGCCTTTTATTATTATCTGAATATATACATGAGCGAAAAATATAAAGTCTGTGGTTGTGAAAACTCTGAATTCACGAAGTGACATCCTTCGGTTTCATAAATGTACACTTGAAATGAATTGCTACAGGCTGTTGAATTGGGATGACAGGAAGATGCATTTCATTTAAATTCCAAAAAATCTACACAACGTAGGAATTTCATTATTTTGGATGTTATAGTAATAAAGTGACAAAACATTAGTAATTATATGTTAATAATAGATATCTTATTGTATTCTGTGATAAATATGAGAACTAAATTATTTAATATATAATAATGTAATATGGATGGGGAATATAATATAATATAAAAATGTCTTTGTATATTTTACTGTGCTTAGACAGATGATGGATGGATGGATGGATGGATGGATGGATGGATGGATGGATAGATGGATAGATAGATCATAGATCTCATAGATAGATAGATAGATAGATAGATAGATAGATAGATAGATAGATAGATAGATAGATAGATAGATATATAATATCTGTTTCATCTTGAGAATGACTGTTCAAAAAACATTTATATAAAATATGTAATGTGCACACACAGAGACACATAAGAATAATATTCATTAAATAGTATTGAATAGTAAAAATGATCACTCGTTTATATATATATTTATTAAATAGTATATTTTAATACCATTCAGTGTTCAATATAATATAATATTTAATAAATATATAAATGCGTGAGCATTTTTCAGCATCATTTTAGCACAGTAATGTTTTGTGTGTGAGTAACACTCTATTCATTGAAGCCTCTGCATACTTGATTTTAATTGAGGTTTCTTTACCGGTGTCAAACAGCACACCCTCCTTTCGGTTTTGTCACTGCTACGCGAGACATTTAGCCTTTCATTCTCGCAGTTTATGCTTTCGCACCCCGAGTGCACTTTTCTCTTTTTTGATAAGTGTTTTATTTTCAATCCCTAACTGTGTAGCCTAGCAACAGGCAGCAGGCAACAGTTCAAGGCCTAAATATGGTTTTCTATGGAGGAGGAGCAAATGCCACGGTGAAGTACACTTAGTAATTTAAACATCTCAGGAACCAAACATCTTTTGCAGTACCTGCCTCTACAATTTGTTTATTTCATTTCCCAGAAAGCCCCAGGGCTCAGCAAGCACACGAATGAGACAGGCTTTTGTCCTGTGTTTAATACTCACACAAAGTTGGAGCTCTTTTTTTTTTTTTTTTTTTTTTTTTTTGCCCCAGAGAGACCAATCACCTGTGCTCTGAGGACATCGGCTTCAACCAGACAGATAGATCAAATCCCCAGTGCTTTTACAAAACCCAATTCTGGGACCTCACCTCACAGCTTCTGCTCCGGCTGTCTATTTCTAGTCCGAGCAGATTTCCTGCAGATAGAGATTTAGATCCCTCAGGTGAGGCGGAAGCTAATTTCTAGACAGGAAAGGTGTGATTGTGAGATACACTGATGATGGATAATGGTGAACCCTCGGCTAAGGTAAACAGTCTCTCTTCTTTTTCCTCAGGAAGTTGCTGTGTGATCCTTTCCTAGTTATGTTTTCTTTTTATAACAGTCCAGATTGTGAGTCGCTACTGACACATGGATCTGATTAGCAACATTTTCTATGCCAGTTCAGTTTATTCACAGTTTTTTTTTCCACGCTGTTCGGTTGAGGTTGGCCTGCAGGTAGCTGTGTCTGGTAGCAGATGTTTGGGTGTCATGCATTTAATTTAGCATTTCAGGCAATTAAAGTGCCGAAGATTGTTCTGGATCTCAAAGTATAGTGCATTATATATACAGTCTTTACACAGTAGAACGTTTTAATGTATTCGGTGCGTTTTAAAAGCCTCAAGGGCTCATTTCTGTTCAGAAAGCGAACATGCGTCATGGGATTTGTGAGTACAGTTCTCTTGGGAGAAATTAAGATATCATCCATATGTACTATTAGTAAAGGGATTTGCTAAAACATATTTAAGGCTTATTCATAAACATAGTGTTTCATTTACAGTCTAGTAAAGGAAGTGGAGGTAAGCCTGACAGTGATAAATCTTTTACCCTGTTCGGACTGGATCTTAACGCAACCGTTGTTGAAGTATTATTTATATTCTAATTAAGTTTTCATTAACAATTTTGTCTTTTATTTTGATTTTATGTTAATATTGTTGTTGTCTTTTTTTTTATTTAAAGTTTTAGTGCTTCGGATTTAACTTCTAACTATATATATATATATATATATATATATATATATATATATATATATATATATATATATATATATATATATATTCTTTACATTTAAGCTATATTTCAGTTAGTTTTAGCCAACTATAACAACACTAGTTTCACACACATACTTGTCAGGATTTTTCCTTACACAACGGTAAAAATAACAGAGCAAATTACTTACTTTTTCCCTGTAAGAAATCCAATCCCATCTGGATTGAAAAGTCTATGATTGCAGGTATATTATTTTTTCACATTGTTTTTCCTTATTCATTTTGACCTTCGTTGAATACTATAAGCTAAATTTCTCCCTGCGCTGCCTAGTGCACCTTCATTATCAATTTATACCTTCTTGCCAACTTTCTGGGTAAAATAACAGTTGGTGGTTCAGGCACTGCTGGCATCCCATCCGATTTCAAAAGAGAATGAAATCCTGAAGCGAGTCCAATCACAAAAACTGCTCAGAACGGGCAATCTAGTAGCAGCGTCGTGTCAGGCACGATCCTCAATGTCATTAATTCCTTCTGATACGCATATTATTACAAAAAAAAAAAGCACTTGAACATAATCACTCTCAAAATTACAATCAAAATCCAGTACGTCGCATTCGTCCTCTGTAACTAATTAAAATGCAATTCTGTTTAGAAAACAATATAGTGTAAGCATTGTGAGCCGTGGTGCTCATGTGGACGATGCAGGTTCGGTCCCAGCCTGCAACTAAACTATAAGATAAAGGAAAGCGGCCATCTGCAAGTTTTCCATCTACATAAGAGGGCTGGTTAAGCCATAACTAGTCATATCAGACATGGCCGAGTACCTTCTGTCAGTGCGGTTTAACTGAAGTGCTTTCGCTTCATCATGGCACAGTTTGGCGTTCTCTCAGGTGATTAATTTTCAGTAAAACTTGTTCCGGCGTTACAAACAGGTTGCGACCATTTGAGCTCCCATTTAGCAGTGCGGTTTTAATTACGCCTGTCTGCCGAGGGGGAGCAGCAAGCCGAGCGGCTGAGGCCATGACTGTCTGCGAGCCACTCAGACATGGAGCACATATGCTGCACGAGAGCAAATGAGTGCCGGGTGCAAATGGAGGGAAGATGAGCAATTCATGGCACGGAGTCAAGTCAGTGCGCCCGGATTGTAATTTAGTCCCTTTTGGCAGTGTTCACCTGAGTGCCAGCACAGCTTACAGCCCCCATCATCTCCCATGAGATGTCATCATGACTCAAGAGCGCACAGAGCCCTCTTCGCATTCCCCTCGTATACTTCTTATTTGTTTATGTGTTCATTTAGGTCTTTGCTCTCTGTCAAGAGTAATTCTGCCGTCTGGTGAAATACGGTGCGGTTTTGGGCATTAGGAGTGCAGTAACGGAGGAGGAGAACGTAGTTTGATGGAGTCGCCTGTTACGAAGAAATGACTTCTAAATTGTTAAGAAAGAAGAGGAGGGAGATTCTGGTTGGTGTTTACCTCGCCAATTTCGGCGTGAATTATAATGTTGCGTTAGTGCCGTATTGTTTGTTGTAGGTCACCTTGGTGAGAAAGCATCTGCTCGGAACAATAAACTCATGTAAATGTTGTGTTTTGGGGGTCCTCGCCAGGCTTCTTGAAGTCAGCACGAAACCCCTGACGTTCTGGACGCCTGTTTAAAAATGCACTTCCAAAAAGCGAAATAAATGTAGCTATTTTACCCAAGATTCATTTGTCAGTTCAAGAACGCAGAGGAGTTTTAGCTTTTAATGATATATTTATTATATATCCATTTAAATGTCAGCTTATTGTGAAAATGGCTTTGGCAAAGTGAGCAAAGTTTTTATAATAAATAATATTTAGTATTTTTTTTTATGAGGGTATGGGTAAGAGTATGAAGTTTTTTCTTCATGTAACACAAACAGAGTTATTATGAAAATGTCAAATCTGTTTTTGTTTTGTTTTTCCATACATGAAAATGTTCAGTGGATATTTTGTTTGGTTTATTACATATATTATATTACAGACACACACACAGGGACACACACATACATATACATGCATATATATAAATAATTTACATTATTTAAATTAATTGGACGTATGTTAATTTATAATGTTTTGACTAGACATTTTTTATGACATAAGACCATAACCCACACCAAAAATATACTGTAAAATGCATGTGTTGGGTTTAATTGCAAAAACCCAAACCAGTCCGGACCACATGAAGTCTTAAATCATTTAAATATTTTCAGCAATATTCGGTTTTAATTGACTCCACAGTTTGAACAACGCTGTGTGCTATGCGAGTGAGTAAAGAGGGATTTCGTCAGTTATTGGTGAAGTTTTTTCTTGTTGTTGAAGAGGTTCCCGCAGAAGTGTCTATAGCCTCCAGAGGGAACGCAACTGCAGAGAATCAATGGAGGATGAATGTACTCATCGCTCTCCTGTGACAATGTCAGTGTCAATGTTTAGTTCCCTTTCTATCACTCTTCTGTCAGAATCCTGCCATAATAAAACACTACTCACACGGCACATCAATGAAAAATGACACTTTACTTCACGACACAGACCACCGCAGTCTGCAGCTGGGATGAATCAAGCGTTATCTGAAATCAAACCCAAACTGACAGAATTGTTTCAAGCATTAGCCGATGTGAGATGAACAATTTTTTTTCTCCATTGTGAATGTGAGAAGAGGAGCGATGAACTCTTCGCTGTGTGCCATTGTCTTGCTTTGTTTGAGAGGTAATTGTGTGTTAATGAGATGAACCCATGAGAGAGATTTCAAAAGCAAATTGAGTTGAGCAGGTGTTTGTTGTCTTGCATGTGCTTCAGTGTTTTAGATAATTAGAATTGCATTGTATTCCAAAATATTCACCCATTCAGTTTTGTCTTTTTAATTTAGCTCAATTGCAAACCGTAAACTAATCTTTTCAGCATAATGACAAGCAAATAACGTACACTTGTGTTCGTGAGCACTGCTGCGGATCAGTTTTGTGTTTTCCTGCATTATCAACAGTGCTGGTGGAGCCACTTTCAAATAACAGCTTGTCAAACTACTCATAAATTCAAGTAGTTCATCTAAAGTCCAGCTACTCCTTTTAAAACGGCACTAAATTACAAGTTGCCCAAAAAGTAGCAAACGATATTGAAGCTTTGAAGGATTTGGAAATATGTGTAAAATCACTATTTCGTATAACTATTATAGAATTTTAAATGTAAACTGCATACATTAATGAAACAGTCAAATTCATGCACAAATACTTATTATAGCATTTAACAAATCTATATTATTTAAAAAATAGATTTTTTTGACTAGATCTAAAAAATAGATCTGTTTTGACTATGGAAAGTGTGTTTGATTGTTAATTTACTAAAAAAAAAATATTTACTTAGATGAATCATACTTTCCAGCACTGCATATGAGAGTTTGGGATGAATTGACTTTTTATGATAAGTTGGTTTATTAGAATGAATAAGATTTTTCTTTGTATGACAGAGTTTAAGATGAATCATTTCATTGAGATCACTTCATTGATTAGAATGAATCAGACTTTTCAGCACTCAGCATGAGAGAGTTTAAAATGGAATGATTCATTGGGTTGAATTAATTCATTAGAATCAAACAGTATTTATAGTACTACATATGAGACAGAATGGGATGAATCAGTTCACAGGGATGATTTGATTCACTAGAATGAATGAGACTTTCCAGTGCTGTGAATGCGAGAGTTTCGGATTCGTTTATTCATTAAAATCATCCAGAATTTATAGCATACGAGAGAGTTTGTGATTAACTGATTCATTAGAATGAGATACATATGTATGAGAGAGCTTAAAATGAATCAGTTTATTGGAATGATCATATTCATTAGAATGAATCAGCCTTTTTTAACCACTCTAAATGAGAGAGTTTAAAATAAATCTTTATTAGATTTTTTAGAATCAACCAGAATATATATATATATATCATATAAGAGTTTGGGATGAACGTTTTGATTACCACCGACTGTCACATTCAAGGACTGTTTGTTGTTGTTTTTCATGTCCCATGTGCTCTGGGTGACCTACTTTCTGTCCCCAGTTGATTGTCTCATTGTGTTCAGGTGTGTCTAGTTAATTTAGTACTTTCCTTTGTGCTATATAAGTTCCTGTTTGTTCTACGTTAAATCTTCCGGTCTCGTCTATGTATGCGTGCGGTTCCCGTCTGTCTACCTGCTTGCCTGTCCTTATTGTTATTTACTCATTTGTGGAAGATTTAAAAACCGTTAAGGGTTATGTTCTCGTTGAGTGCTCCTTCCCGCAACCCCACCGTGACAACAACGAATCAGTAAAAGTTTAGGATAAAACTATTAAACAAACTGAATCAGACTTGCTGGTGCTACATGTGAGAGGTTAGGATGAATCAATTGTAATAGATTTATTATAATGAATTAAACTTGCATTAAATATGAACAAAAGGAATCGTATAGGGTGATTCACTAAAAACAAGTCTTTCATATATTACAGAGGAAGATTTTTTTTTAAGTGGTTTCGGATGCATGCAGACTGCTAAACTATAGCTGTAATCAGACTAAAGCAACTAGGCTGTAATGCCTTTGAAAAGTGAAGTTCACTTTACTTAACTCAAACTTTTTTTTTTAGTTAGTTACACCTCAACACTGATCAACAATCTAAAAGCGCCGCGGCTCTTACATTATCTATGAAGATCCTCCAGTACTCTCATCCACTGAGATGATCCCTGTGGCTTCCGCCTTATTTCTAGCACTTATTATAGTGAGTTTAAAAAGTAAAATGTGTCGACATTTTACACTGTGTCTCTGAACTTTCCCGTCCTCTTCTCGCCCTCATTCAGCAGGCAGTGAATGTGGGTTATAGCACACTCATCTGAGGTGGGGTAATGTGAGGCTGTGCGCATGCTGTGGGGCTTGTGTGCAAGCCAGTCATAATGTAGGCCAGAGCCAGATGTGGAATACACCTCCTACATGCTCTTCTTAATAGCCCTTTCATGAATTATGCATATTACACGTGGTACAAAAAGTTGCAGGGTTTTTGTTTTTGGGTACGAGCAGGGGCAGCCATGCCACTTTTTTCTTTTTGAAGCCGTTATTTTTCGCATACTGCAATGCCAGTAACACTGAATTCATTACTTTGGATTTATTTCACAATTTGTGCATGCATTTGTCAAGTTTAATTAAACGAGTGTATGTGACTGTTTCTCCTTTTGTATTTTTTGGAGATATTCACACATACGTTTCCATGCTAGAGACTTGCTTACTGCGCAGATCTCACTGTGCCGGTAGCAAAAGATGTAAATAACAAAACGAAAACAAAACCTACAATAACGTATCATGTATCCTGATAAAATACATTTTTGTAAGCATAATATATTGAAACGATTTATTATAGTAGATGTTTTGATGTTTGTAGTTTGATATTTATAGAAGACTAAAAGGACTATTCATGAACTTGCCATGCATTCTGAAAAAACCTTTTTTCTTTTAAGAAATAATTTAATAAAAATGATTATAGTAGATGTTTCATTTGTAGTTTGATATTTATAGAAGATGAAATGGACTCATGCTTGTTCGATTCAAATGAGATCAATCTGCATTTTTATTTTTATCTACAGTTATGTGCAGTAACTTGTCTAATGTCTAACTTCTTATTACATTTTCTGTATTTATTTAGCATATCAGGTATATGTCAGTATATGTTTTATATAAAATAATAAATTTAGGGACAGTCTTGAAGAAAAATTAGATTACTAAAAATAAATAAAAATTATTTATTGTATAAAAATTAGTGCTGTCAATTGATTAATCACATCCAAAATAAAAGTTTTTGTTTACATAATACTGTGTACTATGTATATTTATTATGTATTTATAAATAAAAAACACATGCATGTGTATATATTTAAGAAAAATGTTTGTATATACATATAAATATTTTTAAATATATACTGAATGCATGTTTATATATATACATAATAAATTAAAACAGCAGACATAACCCAAACAAAAACTTTTATTTTAGATGTGAGTTAATCACAATTAATAATTTGACAGCACAAGTAAAATAATTTTGATAGCGAAACAAGTGTAATTGTTGTATGCATTCATTTATTTTTACATTACTTATTGTTATAAACACTAACATTAGGAGTTTTACATTGGAGTTACAATTGTGAAAACCTTTTTTTTTATGTGTATATATTAATAATAATCATAAATAATGTAATGTAATATTAACAATGATTTTAGTAACGTTTAAAAACAAAACAGCCCATAATAAAAATTCTAATTGAGTTTTAGTATGCTAAATAGAGCTTTAAAGAGCCAAATGCACTGCAGCAAAGAGCTCTGTTATCATCCTCACCCATGTCAACAGTATTAAACAGAAGCTTTTCACCCAGTAATAATGCATCAGCGTAATGCCAAAATAAAGGTCAGAAATAGAAGCATTCAGTGAAAGTGCGAAGTTCTCCATTGCTTGTATAAAAACGCTACATAACTTCAACACTTCTTTAGTCCAATTGCCAAAGATAGCTCAGCAGGCGGCGAGGCGCCAAAATAAGTCTGGCTGATTTTATCAAAGATGCCACTTCTTTTCATTGTGGAGTAAACGACACGTCTACAGTCTCCCCGGTTCAAAGCCCCTGTTTTTCTTTACGACGTAAAGGACGCGCTCCAATTGAGCGGTTTAGGGAAGAGAACGCACGGAAGCGGCTTTTTCTCCGATCGAGACTTTTCCGCTTTGATTGCGGTGCAAAGGAAATGAATTATTATTTGAAGTTGACTAATGTTTCCTTGTGATTACAAACCAAGCAGCAAGTCACTCAGAAAAGCTGAATGACTGCGAGTTCGATATGAAAAGGCCTCTCACCGACACACACTGTAGACGTCTGCTCTGGACTCTTGGCATATTTATCATTCCATCTACACAATTCAGGGGAAAAATGTCACCAGCCATATGCTTTGTGGCATGTAGCAGGCTGCTTTTAGAGCATATTTTGGCAGCGCTTTGCATTCGCTGACTTCACTATGTGAATGTGATTTAACTCACAGAGAGTCGCAGATAGTAGCAAATGTCTTTGTCACCCCTGTGGCCTGCGAGCTCAATTTAGAGACTCTATCAGGAAAACATGCTTCAAAGACTCCACATGCTCAGGGTCCAATCTTTGTTTGGAAAGGTCTCCCTTTGTACCCCGGGACCCTGGTCCTTTCTCGGGCGAATCCGAATGAGTTCGCGTTCGGCCTCTCCTTAATGTTTTTTTCCTTTTTAAATCTTTTCCGGCGGAAAATCTGTCGTTCAGTGCCTCAGTCAAATGGCGTGTGATTTACGTTTCTTAGCCACATTGTTTCGCCTAGGTGTCCTTGGGTGAGCGGTGATTTTGTTTAAAAAGAAATTTCCCTTTTCATTTCATCAGTGTGGCTTTCTCTCGTAGCCCTGAGACGAAACTCCAGGGAATGACCTGTACGGAAACTCGAATCTAGATTTAAAAATCCAATAAAAGCGGACCGGCGAACAGATTTGTGAGCTCTGTTCCTGAAGATTTCCCTGATTACTTTTTTGAAGTGCCTTTTAGCGGGAAATGCCAGAAATAGACAGGAAGGCTGTAAGAATACCGCACTTTATCGGCCGGTCACGCGTAAGCCTCATATTCTCATGTCTTCACCCGCTCGCGAGCGCTTGGCCGTTCCACTTCGGTCCGCAGCTGCTGCAATGACAGTGGCCTGCAGTTTAATTAGTCACTTCAGCACAGATGCAGAATGAGACTCATAAAACATGAGCTCTCTGGCCCTGCAGCAGTGCATAAGTCTTCCCCCCGCCTCACCCGGCTGTAAATCAAGCAAAAGTCCTCTTTATTTCCCAATAAATCCCACTCGTATCCCACCGCCTGCTTAACACGAGCACGGTTTGTAAAGCCCACCACGTGCCGTTTACCGCCGGCACGTTTGGACCTGAGCTTCCCCAGTCCAGGACGCACATTATGAAATGGCAGCTTGGGTAGGGAGGTCACATATTAAAAAGAACAATTCATCCAAAAAATTCTTATTTGCTGAAAATGTACACAGCCTCGGGCCGTCCGAGATGTAGATGAGTTTGTTTATCAGAACAGATTTGGAGAAATGTAGCAGAAAATGCATAATTTGCTCAACTCTGGATCCTCTGCAGTGAATGGGTGCCGGCAGAATGATAGCCCGAACAATAATCCTGAAGTAATCCACATGACTCCAGTCCATCTGTTAATGTTTTGTAAAGCAAAAAGCTATTCATAATAATTCATAACATTACCTCAGATGAAAAAAGTTTGAAATCCACTGATATATATTTGTTTATTGCTGTTTTCGACCATTTTGTGCTTGTAAAAGTTGCTGGATATGTGCGTATTTCTCCCCTTATTCAGATAAAGCAACTTTATGGCTAGAGGACTCATGTTTTTGCCAGAAGCAGGACTTTAAAGTTAAAAACAGCTGTCAGCTGTTTGGCACCCATTCGCTACATAGCATCCGTTGGTGAAGGTAATGCTGAATTTCTCCCAAATTAGTTTCCACAAACAAAAAAATAACCACATCTTGGATGGCTTAAGAATTTTTTTTTATTTTTGAGTGATCTATTACTTTGAAGCAAGACACCCCAGATGAACAGAGTAAAATAAAATAAATATGGGTAAAGAAAGTAAATATTACAAATATCAGAATTGTTCCTCCCTGAAATGTCACGTTTAAATAAGCAAGTGAGACTTCTAATTAAAAATATACCAGATTCAAAATCCTATTACGTTTTCTTCAGATTCTAGAGTCAAAGGTGTAAATAATGGGTAAAATAGATACTTCCTAGTCTGATTGATTACACAAAAAATTAAGTATTACAAATATACTTAGTTGTTTAATGTAATGTTTAAATATGCAAGTGTGACAACTAATTAAATATGCACCAGGTTCAAAATTCTATTTCATTTCATTTTGTTGACATACTAGAGTCAAGGATTTTTGACATCTCTTTTATAACCCAAATCAGAAAATGCTGCCTACATTTTCACCATGTTTTTAGAAATAAAATGTTGTATAAAATGAGGAAAATTATATATAATCAAGCCCCCTCTGTCAAAACTGTTTGGTGTATGTAGTGTTACTCAGGGTGGAGATTTCTGACTCATTTTGAGAAAACGGCCTTCATAGATATGCAACTGAATTCGGCAGATGCAAAAAGATATGGCGCAATACAATAAACACTTAAAAGCGTATTTTGCGTGTTTTCTTCCCGCTAGTCTGAATAAGCACATTACGAAAATCCAAATAGCCCTAAATCTCCCGGCTGACCCAGTGTGTGAAAAAAAACAATGTTTTTGCCTGTAGTCCCTTGCCTTAAACGCTAACACGCATGAGCTTTCCATTACACGTGCGCGTTATAGTCACCGAAAATTGTATTCGCCCCAAAATTTCCTCGAGCAGGCTAAGATATCCGTGCCCCTGGACAGCTAATTTATCTGCTGGTGTCAAGCAGGAGGCAGGAGGGGGAGGAGGGGCGGATCCGGGCCGGCGGAGAGCGGGAGGGGGCGGCACTGCGGAGAGAATGGAATGTGACAGTGCTCCTCTCCGCTGTGTTCATTCCTAGTCTCATGCTAATTAGCACTGGGAACAGGCTGCCAGAGCCATGAGAGGTGCCTCTGGTGCAACATGATGCAATGCAGGGCTTCCCTGTCCTATATCAATGCAGAAACCTCTGTAGCTCATATCAAAGCTGCATCTTAGTAGACTGTGTCATCCTGCTGGGCTGGATCTGTTGGTTTGCTGCAGGCAGAAACGGGTTTATCAAAAGATCTTGTTTTCACGCCGGCGTCGGCATTGACGTGTATTTAATGTGCTTGGTAGGCTAATTGGTTAGAGCTCTACGCGTTCTTATTAAATCTAAAGGAACGCTGGTTGCTGATCAGATGAAAAACGGTAGGTCGGTCACTGAAGCTTTAGCTTGTGTTGATTCTGCAAAATGGAAAAGGGCAGCTTCTATCGCTCTTATGCCTGATGAAAGGCTATTGATTACAAAACTGAATGAGTAGTATTGAGGGGAATATACAGTCCGGGTTCTGTTGAGGCACTTTCAGTGCTCGCTCTCAGGTCTGCATTCTTTCTTGCGGTTCGGTTGCTAGGCACTTCATCAGGAAACTTAATGTGTAATTAGAATGTGTGCAGGGTTTATTTTCTGTCTGTTCTGTAACAAAGCTTGTGTTCGACCGTACGAGCCGCTGCACCAAAAGCTCAAATAAAGCTCTTTTGCTACATACACGAATGGAGAAATGCATCAGCGAACTATCAACAGAAAATTAAAACACAAAATACTAAAAGCCGAAGGCGCTATAAATGCCTCAAGCGAGTTTTTTAAAATAACAAAGTTATAATTTTGAGATTTGCTAAAGATTAGATTTAGAAACACTTAAATTTTTTTAAATGCGCACCAATAATAAATCTCTCTAATGTAACCAATATGGTGCTAATATGCATCTTTAAATATGTTATCATTTAAGACTTATCAGTAAGAATACATTTATTTATAGTCATTTTATGTATATTTATTTTTATTATAAAAATATTGTTACCATGGTTTCCACATGCACCAAATTCAAGATCATGTGACACCGAAGCACTTTAAATATATTTGTATAGAAAACCGTTCTAACAATATTTCCTGATATTACAGTTACTTAATTTTTTATCAAATAAATGCAGCCTTAACGAGCAAAAAAAGCCAGTCTTTATAGATGCATATTGGGTGTTTCATCATAGTGATTGGTAGATCTGATATTTGCATTCTCTCTTTTCCAAATGTTTTAGCATGCATATATGCTATATGATTTATTTCATTCAAACCGGCTTAGGCTGGCAACTATATCTCCCCAGTGTCAGTGCTGGCTCAGACAGCTGATGTTTCAGGATCAAACCAAACAAACTGTGTTTGAGGATGTGCTAGTCTGTGTCATGCTATTTACACATTTACAGGAAATGTCACAAACAAGAGCATGTGAAAACCGTCTGCCAGATTCGCTGAGAGGTGTTTTTAGTCTAAATATTGCATTTTTGGGGTGCTATCAGGCATGTGTTAATTTGAATTAGCATGACTGTTAATATATATATTATATATATATATATATATATATATATATATATATATATATATATATATATATATATATATATATATATAAGGAGATGGCATTAATTAATTAATTAATTTAAAGCCAAATAACATCGTTTGGCAAGGAATCTCACACTCAATTCCCATCTGACGTGTTGCCTTCATTTCTTTGCGCTTGTGTTTCTCTTTGACGCAGATTCAAGAGCAGATGGAGCGCCACAGAAAATTGATCACGCCGTCATCGGCGGCATTGTCGCGGTGGTTGTGTTCGCAATGCTTTGTCTCCTGATTGTTCTCGGACGATATTTTGCAAGACACAAAGGTAAATCAAAAAGCACGATTCTGGCTTCAGCTTGATTAGTTTTTTTTTTAGCCTGTCCTCCAACAAAAAATGACCCTATAGGTAATTTGTGCAAGCACCTTATAACGACCTTTTATTTAAAAGGAACGCTCCACATTTTTGGAAAAAAGGCTCGTTCCATATCCCCTAGAGTTAAACCAATCTCCGGTTCTGGCAGTAGCACTTTAACTTAGCTTAGCATAGATCATCGAATCTGACTTCTTCTTCTTCTTCTTCTTCTTAGCATCTCGCTCAAAAAAAAAAGAGTTTTTCCGATTTAAAGCTTAACTCTTCTGTAGTTACACTGTGTACTAAGACTGACCGAAAATAAAAAGTTGTGCTTTTCTAGGCCGATATGGCAAGGAACTATACTCTCATTCTGGTGCAATAATCATCAGTATAGCAGGCCCAATATTACGCAGCAATGGACAAACGACCTATACGGGCGTAATAGTTGGACAGGTTTTTTTTTTTTTTGTTTATCTGTGAAAATGACAAACGTTCCTGTTTTAAGGTACCTACTTTACCCACGAAGCCAAAGGAGCGGACGACGCCGCGGACGCCGACACTGCCATCATCAATGCAGAGGGGGGACACAACAATTCGGATGACAAGAAGGAATACTACATTTAACTCTGACTAGACCTGCTAGCTTCCTGTGCTGAACAGCAAACTGTGGACTGCTAGGTTGGGAGGTAGGGGTTGTGGGATTCAATCAGGCTGGATTCACACCTGTGCAGCTGAAGAGACGGTGAGGAGAAGGTGCTGCCATCGAGACGGATGGGGTGTGGGATGGCAGAGCACTAGGAGAGCTCAATTTTAGACCGCTTCACCATCCAACACCTCCTGCTGGGGCCGGTTTTGTTCAGTTTAAACATTTGCTAAGAATTTTGTGCCTTGTTCTGTTCTTACTGAAGTTCCCACTTTCATCAGGACACCCACAAGCTACTGTCTCTCGAACGGTCTGAACCCACGGTTGTTTTGTTTTCGTCTGAACCCACGGTTGTTTTCATGGATTGATTCCAAGTCATTTATTTGGCAAATTGCCTGTTGCTCTCCTTAGTCCCTTAGAGAAGATAGAAACCTCTTTCGTTGTGACCAACGACATTCAGCAACAGTATTGTGTTGTTGCATTATTTATTAGATATGCTGTATGTGATTATAATCGGCTTGTGTTGATATTAGGGCTGTCAATTAAACACATTACTTCAATGCCATTAAATATAAAAATAATACCACTGATCCAAATGTAAATTTTTTTTCAATGACATTACACATTTTTGTCCAATCTATTTATTTAATCAAAATAATCCAGTTTGCAATCATTAGGCATAATGTTTTTAGAAACATTGTCAAAACCGCTGCACTGTTTATTAATATCTGGGTGAAAAATCACAACATTTTTGTCAAAAATCGATAATAATGTAATGATATTTATGGAATTAATCATTTGTAACGATTATTTATGAATTTATAGGTTGTTTATAATTTTATAATTTATAAATGGTACATTTACCCAGTTTACTTTTGTCATTTTTAAAGTTTAACTACTCATATACCGCAAAATATTGCATTTTAACAAAATGACAAATCCTCTTGTTGTTGGACAGACGAGACAACCTCTAAAATGATTTACTGTGGACTGTGGGTTGATTGATTGACTTCTATTCAATGATATGGAAATCGAACAAACGGTATATTGTCCTCCTATGCCTAATTTGAATTAATTAGATTAATTCATCAGCATACATTTGTAGTTGGTTTGCTTAACTTTTAAACGATTGACAGCCCTAATTGTTCCTTAGATATACTGTATGTGATTATAATCGGCTTGTGTTGATATTCATTCCGGCTTGTATTGCATTATCCATATACCAGCTTCACACACCGACTAATTTATTGTAATTAACGCCCAAGCATTAAAATTGAATGCCAAAGCAAAGAACAGCAGATCGGCTCCTGGCTCAGCTGTACAGGAAGGCCGTCACAAAGATGTCCCCTTCTACGAAACACAACATATCTATCAGAGTGTAAAATAGCTTTCATTTCTAGCTTGTTCTCATTCAGTAGGCTCAGTATGAGGTTGAGGTCAGTGAGTTTCTCCGAATATTGTTAGTGCTTCTGTGCGCTTCTTATAGTGACATAAAAAAAAAAACTTTCGTACTAAATGAAATAGATGGAGCCTGTATGTTGTAAGCCATACTCACAGTTGTGCCCTCCAACACATTTTTGGTTAGCAGCTCTTATTCTCGATTCCTTCAATCCAGCTTATGTGTAGATGCCAGGTTGAATGTAATAACTCTACAATAATGCGATAGTTTTTAAAAGTTCTGTTTCTCATCAAACATGCTTTGTTTTCAGGTGATGTATGCGAGGGAGAATTTTACCAGGGACATGTATTGTGTTTCCTCGCTCGTAAATGTATTATAAATGTATAGAGCGTGGAATTATTACATTATTGTAGAGTTAGTCTATAGTTGGTGAAATATTACACTCATATCAGGCATTGTTTCATATCTTTGGCCTTCGTTCAGCATCCTAGACAGTTGGACAGATGCGTATTGTTTGTGATTAACTACATGGGGGCAATTTGGAGTTATGGTGAGAGTACGGTTAACATTGTAAAATCCTTGTGACAAAATTGTTTGGTCATAGCGTTTACATGAATTTGTGTATTATCAAGTGTTATTTTTTCTGTTTGTTTGTTTTTTATTAGTGTTATTCCTGAGATTATCTGACAGGTGAGCATTATTTAGATTTGAAACGCTAATAAATTATGGTATATTCGTGCGAGGCTCTCGTAGCTAATGCCACTCTTTATACTTGGTTATATGGAAAGAAACTTTCCTTTTGATCGTCATTGTATGTTGTACAGAATTTTGTGGTTTTATACAGCAGCAGATTTATTTAAACATATCATATTCTGAACGCCTACGACACTAAACTGATTGAGAATGAAGAAAATGAAAGTTACATTATGCCCCCTAAAAAAAAAAAAAAAACAAAAAAAAAACGTTGGCCCCAATTTCATACATTACTATTCAAAAGTTGGGGGTGAAAAGATTTATTATTATTTTTTTATGAATTAATACTTTTATTCCACAGATATGACAGTAATGATGTATATAACGTTAGAAAAAATCTATTTAAAATAAATGCTGTTATTTATTTTAACGGTATACTGAATATTTTAAAATACGTATCATAGTTTATACAAAAATGTTAAGCATCACAGCTGTTTACAACGGTGATTATAATAAGAAATGTTTCTTGAGCACCAAATCAGCATATTACAATAGTTTCTGAAGGATCATGTGACACTGAAGAATGCTGAAAATTCAGCTTTGCCATCAAAGGAATACATTAATTTTATTTATTCAAATGAATGCAACTTTGGTGAACAAAAGAGACTTATTTTAAAAACATCAACAAAAAATCTTATCAACCCCAAACTTTTGAACTGTAGTGTACATACAGAAAATGTGCATCCGATTGACATTCCAAGCATGTGAATTTTAAAAAAAGCATTTATAATTGTATATTATATAATTTCTCTCAATTATCATACTGTAATTGTAATGGCATGAAGCTATTTCCAACTTATGTCAAATATGGAGTGAGGGCTACAAAGAGTCATAACATGGTGAGGGTTTCCAGAGTGGATCCACCAACCCATACAGCCAGATCACTCTTTTACTTTCTTTTCTAACGTTTATTTTAATATTTACAAGTGAAATGGTAAGTGATCTAAAACTGCCCAAACCTGGAGAAAAAAAAAAGAAAACATGCACACACAAACATACCTTCAGCGTAGGTTTGATTCTGCCCTGTCTCAGGTCTGTCTATGAATTCATTTTTTGCATCTCAGGTAGAATGCAAAAGTGATGCCCCATATCTGAAAAGACTTTAAGTTATTATCAAAAAAAAAAAAAATCCTGCAGAATAGAGCATGTTCGACATGTTTTATCTGCGCTTCAGATGCTGTGCACTGTGTAAATGTTCATATTACTTTGTATAGTTAGGACACAGCAGATGATAGGTTTATTTAAAAAAAATAAATAAATCTAAGAAGTGAATCTTAGTGCTTACATTTACAATTCATTTTCCATTTTTAGACAACCTGTACCACCAGAGCCATTCTTCATTGTTTTCATAGGTTTTATGTCAGATATTTTTGTCTCATCTCTGTAGTTTGTATTCCTGTGTAATTAAAGTTATTTACATGTTCCCGATTACACTTTGTATTTGACCATGAAAATACATTTTTACAGAAATGGAGCAGTACTGTCTTAATAAAAAGAGGTATTAATGTTCAAAAAGCAGTTTAATTGTGTCTTATACCTTTACTGAAACTGATATCCTTCATGAAGTGTCCAATTAGCGCCGTTTCAGACATGCTTTACACCACTTTATATAGAAACATTTGATTTCTTTCTAATTGCTAAAATAGTCTCATTTGTCATACTGAGGATGGATTACCTGATAGCACGTTTCATCGAGATTCGTGGTTTGGCAATGCTATAAACATATGTTGTGAAATTCTGTGCCAAAGCTAATTACAATAAGTGAAACATGAGGAAAAACTGAGCAGAAACAGCAGCGTGTTAGTGTATAATTGAGCTCGTGTTGCATTGGAATGAGAAGACTTGCCAGATGACTTGCACTTTTGTTCTACTTTTGGCTCCTAAGAACCTTTATGACTAATAAGAAACTATTAATCGGTTTAATCCAATTATAATTAGCAGCGCTTGCTAAGGAAAGCAGTACTATTAGCATTGCTCGTTCTTAGCATTAAGGATTTTGAAGAAACGCAAACCCTATCAGAGCAACCAATCAGAGTGTTCTTGCAACTATACCACCCAGAGACCTTTATCGACATTCAGAATATGTATCAGTTCAAATTGGTCGGCAGTTGCTGTAACTTGTTTAACATGGACACTGTAAAATTTTACAGCTGATATGCTGTAAACAACATCGGCATCGACTCCTTCCTCTTGCTTACTGTGAAGAAAGTGCACATTTGTGTTGATTACATCGTTCAATTCGCACTGAACTCTTTATTAATTTTCTGTGCATTTCATAAGCATAACTGTGGCCATCTCTGCCTAATGAAAAAGGCAAAAACCACCCATGAGAAAAAGCACTGGAGTTATTTATATATACAGTCTCTCAGTTGCTGTTCTTAAGTTCATGCATGAAGTTCCTCTCGAGAGGGTCATTGATTGGTCATAAATTCTAAGGAAGGGTAGGTCAGTGCAAAATACAAGTGTTATAACTTTAATGCTTTCAGTGCTGTGGTAAATATCCTCCTGGGTGAAATAAATGCGGTCTTAATAGAAGAACCACACAGTTTCCTCGTAGCTGAGCTACAGCACTACCGCTTATTTATTACTTGTAAGAGCTACATAAGGTGATTTCTAGAATCATCCCACTGATTCACCTTTGTGTTAAATTAAGTCTGTCAACAGCATGTTACATGCTGTCAATTACATTTATGCATTTGCTTTACATTTTTATTCAAATTGCTTTACATTTTATCAGTTCCATGCTTTAGAATCATAGCAATCATAGTACTATGGGCTACTGTTTGCACTATAGAAATTATTATTATTATTATTATTATTATGTAACTATAGATGATAGTTTCAATGTCCCTCATACAAAAAAGCAAAAAAAACTGCAAATTCGGCAGTGTTTGCAAAATTTTCATGAACGAACTCCAGTCTTTTTAAAAGGAGTCCACAAATCTTGTGTGAAGCCGACAGATTTTGCAACAGGTTCAAATTGATGACATGCATTCATCTTGTTTAAAAAGAAAAAACCCAAAGCTTGTTAGAAAGTGACTTTTGTGTGAGATGTGCTTGAGACTGTATATCGCGGTTTTAAAAGACAATGGACCTTTTTGACTGTGGAATTTTATATGTGCCAAGTCATTGTGCTGCCATACTTAATGTGACGTGTGTTATTCAATATTTTTTTTAATTTGAGTGTATCCAAAGGCTTATTTCAGTTTCTTCAGTGCACCAAGTGATTGAGTCATATGGATTAATTTCTCACATCCAAACACTGGACCCCGTTGGCTTTTACGTGTACGAATATAGAAACATTTCTTCTTTTGCAATAAGCTTTAAAGTGTCCTAGCATAAGTAATGAAAGGTTCATATTATGGTTTTTGGGAGTCCCGAATAACAGGTTGATATGTATACTATGCAAGGTGTAAAAATGGGCACTGCCATTTGTAAATTCTATGGGTATAGCTTCCGATCGTATGCGTCCAGGTTTTTTAGCTGTACAAAACAGTTAGTTTTGCTGCTTGATGCTGAAAATTGTGTGTCTTATCATTTTATTTTAATATATGATCATAATTATGAACACACTGATTTGTAATGCGCACAGTTTTACAGTTTAAATAACATTTTGCAGTCAAAAAGGTCCACTCTCTCTCACAGCTCACAGAAGTCACTTTCAAACCAAGCAGCTTTCTGTTGGCAACACAGAAAGTACAAGTGACCCACTTGAACTTGTTGTGAAATCACCCTCTCATGATATTTTCAGTATGTCTGTAATGAAAATTCACTGAACAATGGTAAATGAGGCTGCATCTTAAAGGTTTGATCATATCAGCGAAATTTCTAGTGTATCAATAGCACAGCTCACAGAAGTCACTTTTAAGCAGCTTTCTATTGGTCGACGCTACAGATCCACATGACAATTTTCGAAATCTTCATGGGTAAATCCATCCGTCTCAATCAAAATTCCAGATAGTGTAGATTCCTACTGAAAATTTTTAAAGGGATAGTTCACCCAAAAATGAAATTAATTACTCACCCTTATGTGTTCCAAAACCGTAAGACCTTTGTTCATCTTTAGAATACAAATTAAGCAACAGCAACAATTACAGCAACTCAACTGACGAGTTTAAGACATAGAAAGATAGCAAGGACATTGTTAAAATCTCAAGTGGTTCATGAAATATCTTACAGGTGTGGAACGACATGAGGTTTAGTAACTTATGACAGAATTTTCATTTTTAAGTGGACTATCCCTTTAAGACTGACTCATCAGCTGAGAACCATCTCAGACTGCGTTCAGATCCAGAACAAATGTCTCACCAGATCATCATGCCCGAACAGAGGAGCGCAGCATCCATCTCTGTTTGGCAACAATGGGTTAATGTTACTTTTAGGTGCGTGAGGAGCGCAGCAGGCAGCTTAGCTGGGGGTGTGCTACTGCCTTGCCCCTGACCCACATTCTCAGACGAAGCAGGCAGCAAATAAATATCTTCATCGCTGTCACTGGCTGTGTGTCTGAGAGCTTGATCTTTCCCATGGCTGCTGTCAGTGGGAGAGCCAGCCTGCCTCGGCTCAATCGGAATACGAGGTTTGCCGGTGAGTCATCTCAGTATGTGATAAGCCACAAAATATCTGTGAGAGAAGAAAGTAAACTTCTCAAAAAACTGTATGGTAATAATTGATACTTGGGGTTACGGACCGGAGGCTACATGAGCTGACACTACAGCGGCCTTTATATTAACCACGAGAAACACGTCTGGGGTGCAACAACGGGGGAACTTCTCTGCACCGGCTACATGTCAAATGGCACGTCAAAAGATTGCGGCGGCGCTGAAAATAATCCTTGATAAATGGCCAACATGACATTAACCAATGCAAGCATTAGTCTCATACATCACTCTCGGACAATGTCCCCCCAGGCATGTTTTATGTTTCAGATACAAGGCAGTATTTCTCAGCTGTAAATGTCACGTTTGACTGTGCAGTTTATCAGCGATCTGTTCCCTTCAGAGAGCGCTAGTTTCGATAGGATGTGGAATTGATTTTATTGAAAAGCTCGTAACCGATCTCTACCTACAGCTTTCCCTGTGTGCGACTCGGTCTAGCGGAAAGCGGCAGGACAATGTCTCACTACACACAAACAGCTCCGGCTAAAAGAGCTGAGTCACTGGCACTGTTATCTGAGATTGACACATCCACTATTGTCTGAAAGTTTAACTGGCAGAATCAAATCTCACGGCGCTTGTATTAACCGCCTATCTTTTAGCCATCTTATTTGGTATTGTTAAAGTCTAATTGGTTTTCAAATTAATTAAGCTTTTAAAGGAAGTATACTTGTCTGCACAGGCAAAGACGGAGTTTACCACCTATAAAGACAGCATTGTTGGAGCCTGTAGTCAAGCATTTTCATTGTGCAGTCGATGCAGTTTCTTCTCTTGTTTTTCACCTAATGGGTTTTACTTGATAACGGTGTTGTGGAAGCTACTTTGAAATAGCTTGTCAAGCTACAAGCTACTCATGAATTAAAGAAGTTCAACTTCAGGCAACCTACTATTCAAAAAAACAGCAGTCAGATGCTCATAACCAAACTGCTTTGAAGCTACATACAAGGGGCAATGTCTCCATTAAGGTGGCAGTCAACTTGGAATGTTACATGTACACTAATAGCTGAATATAGAAAAACATAACGAATGGCAGACTTTAAAGAGACCCCTTGTAAACAAAAGCTGAATGTGTCAAGAATAGCTATCATAGTTTTCTGCGACAAGTACATAGATTCTATTTAAATTATCATGTCCAATGATGATAATTTTATTACCTAAATGATGTCCAAAGTTTTTAACCTGGTCTCCTAATAATATGTACCTCCTGTGCAGTTTTTTGTGCAACACCGTCTTTACGTGCCTTACTCCATGTTTCGCTTCAAAGAATGTCCACTAAGTGGCGGTAAAACACAGGTTCAATACATGATGCCTGGCACATTTTATTACGTTGATATAGGTATGTATTGCGGCGGTGTGTTGCCCTACACTAAATCAACCCCAAACCTACCCAATAGTGTTAACAAATGCAAAACCGCTAAAAACTACAACATTAGTTGGTGCAAATGTGCCATTTAACTTCCTTTTTGCACAGATTTGAACTGTTTTGTTAAATTGCAGTTAAACAGGATTCAAACCGAGCTCTCGCCTCTTAAAATACTCTACATCTCTGTACTCCATGAGCTACCAAACAAACCAACTGTCTATGAAAGCCATAGATATGAATCTGGATACGTGTGATTAGAATAATTTTTTTAAGTAATTGTGTGGAAATTACGCTTTATTAGAAAATTTGTGTAAAAGGGATAAAAGGGGTTGAAGTTTTACTGCCTCTAGTGTTCATTCCTTTTGGAAACTGCAGTAATATGTACTTGTTGGTACATATGTTGTGTACATTTATGCTAATGAAACCAGGTAAAAAGTTTTCATTGTTTTTTCACTGATTTTTAAAAAAATATACTTTAAAATACTGTTCCATCATTAATGAATAACTACACAAGAACACATGAGTAGTGTAATATTAGCACTCTAATAACTTCTACTAACTAACAAGAAACGCTGATTAGTTAGTAATAGTACTTAATCAAAGTGGTTATTCCTTATAATCAGTAACTATTATTTTTTTTCATACCTCCACAAGAACTACTAAGAATTACTGTATACAGGTTCAAAATTAATATTAATAATACATAATGTATAATTAATTCTAAAGTGAAGGTCATGGTAAGCCACTAGTACTGACTCTAGATTATGACAACTCGGTAACGATTTAAATCTAAACTTAAACGAGTTGTCATAACCTTTTAAGTATTTGGTAATACTTGAGTCATTACTACTGGCTTACCATGACCTTCACTTTAGAATATGTATCCAAATAACTAGTAGTTTCTCCAGAAGGATGTAATAACACTTGAGTCATTACTATCCAAAACATACATCTCAAAAGCTTACAATGACTTCAGTTGATATTAGTGAGTTATGATGATTTTTCACTTCAGAATACTGATCCAAGTAATTATTAGTTTCTTTAGAAGGATTTGTTAATACTTGAGTCATTACTAGTGTGTTATCATCATCTTAATTTTGGTATTATTTATTATGCATAATTCACATTAATTATGAACCTGTATACAGTAGTTCTTGGGAGTTCTCCAGGATATATGAAAAAATAATTATTTTTGATAAGTCCAAATATTTTGATTCGACCACCTACAGTAGTTACAATAAATTATATGAATTAAAAACAAAAGATGTGATATTCAGAACACAGTAACTACTGTAATTATGATAGTGGGAAGCTACCCCACAGACTAGGTTTGAAAGAAAAAAAATAGTCATTCTGAAAACATAATTACATTTTCCTTAAATAGAATGTACTCCCTTACGACAGGTCTTAATATTCTCATATATGTATATATATATATATATATATATATATATATATATATGTATGTATATATATATATATATATATATATATATATATATATATATAATATATATATATATATATATATATATATATATATATATATATATATATATATATATATATATGTGTATATATATATATATATATATATATATATATATATATATATATATATATATATATATATATATATATATATATATATATATATATATATGTATATATATATATATATATATATATATGTATATATATATATATATATATATATATATATATATATATATATATATATATATGTATATATATATATATATATGTGTGTGTATATATATATATATATATATATGTGTATATATATATATATATATATATATATGTATATATATATATATATGTATATATATATATATATATATATATGTATATATATATATATATATATATATATATATATATGTATGTATGTGATTATCTGCAAAATAAAAATATGATGTATAAAAAATGACTTTATGTAATGGATATATTGCTGAAAACAATTTAAAGCGGTCGATATGGTTATTACAAATCAAATAATATACTTTAATGCATTATACTTAAAAGCAAATTGAAATGTAATATTTTCAAATACTCAATGTCATGTTAATTGCAATCAAATGAAAATGTGTTATCTGTATGATGAGCTGAACTTTGTATACTGTACATCGATGTATACAGCTAGCTGAACAACTTTGACTTTCTTATGTAGAACTTAAATACATCTTTATGTGTAATTTAATACTTACATCTACTTTCTTTGAAATTTACTGACAACATTTATGGTACAGTAAAATACACTTTTAGTCAATTAGCAATTTAATACATTTACATATATTAACTTACTATTAAAATTAATATTTGATTTAGTATGATGTCAACATGTCAATATTAAGTTTACCTCTTTATATCATGACAAAACCATGATTATTAAAACATGATTTAAAATGTAATTAAACGATTACAAAGTTAATTTTGATAAGAAACTGCAATGAAAGTGAACTTTGGCCTTTTATTTTAGTAAAATATGTCATTATTTACTATAAGTGTACCCTTGTGTCTTTCCAGATCATCATTTACTAAGTAACACTTAGTAAGGGCTTAGTAGTTAACATTTAGTTCATGCATTATATTCTGCACAGACAATGTTTGTTTACAGGGTATAAATATTAAGAGATATTAACTTTTGATATTAAAACTGAACTAGTAAGTTCTAAAATTAATAATAAGCTAATTGATGTGAAAGTATGCACATTATTAGTTAACCAATAAAACCTAACCGTAAAGTGTTACAAATTTAAGTTAATAATGACAAAATTGTTAGGTGAACTATGCCTTTAATCTAAGTTTTATTCTATAAAAGAAGACCTAAACTTCCAAAATGGTTCAAATCTGCAAACTCTGTTCATTTTCGGAATCTGAGTGATATTTCAGTCCAGTAAGGGCCATTTGTCTGATCTAGTCTCATTAGTAACTATGAAAAAACATAACAAAGAAATCCACAACTCTCTAGTGACGTGAAAGTCTGTTGCCAGTCAAACAACGGTTTAAAAATACTTAAAGCAATTGACATTTAATAGACGGGTCTGACATTCCGCCAATTAACAATAAGCGCTTTAGGATATTCAATGATCACAAGGGAATCAGGATTTAGGTCTTGTACACTGTAACCCATTTGCAAGTGCACTGGTGTCTTACCCCCAAGAGCTTTTGGTTTATCTCAACCCATCTTGACAGAGCAGCTCTCTGTGAAGAAGATCGTGACTGTCCTTGATGTGACACCAAAGACTGAGCTCCACACAGCGAACGCTTCCTCCAGCAGATGTTACTGCAACATCTATTGCTTCTCTATAGCTGAGTGCACAGTGATTACCGCTTTGGCCATCTTATTTCTCTCCATTTCTCACTGCACATCACCTCTTCCTGCGGACAATCACAGGACAGGAAAATAGAACGCTTTAGCCCCGAGAGGTCTGCTTAGATAGATGTCAGCCGGGTTGTGCGAGTCATCTTTTTGATCTGTTAGCCACAGCGGGTCTAGACAAACAGACAAGTTATTTTTATATCTCATTGGGGAATCATAAATTGAGTGTCCACTTCAGTATGGTGATTGTTTATTGAAACGTCTGCCACATGAGGTTTATAGAATATCACTGCGCTCGTTGCACTGTGACCTCTGAGAAGGTGAGAGTGGTCATTTGTGTGCACAAGAGCCAATTATAGCAGCAGTAATAGACATCATAGGAAATCATATATTCATTTAAGGATTAAGTACAAAATAGACCATCAAAAATCACAAAAAGCATCTATTTATTTTTATTTTGTAGTTTATTTAAATGTTTTTATTGTTGTCTTTTTGCCAGGACATATAAAGGGCTGCAAGTTTAGCTTTAAATGAAGCTGTCACTTATAAGGGCTTGACAGTTTTGGGAATCAATGGGTTGTATTTACTGATAAACTTGCTTGGCTTTGCTATTTGATATTAAAGGTGCATTCAGGAGTTATTTGCTGTAGCTACTAATGCTACAGTGGTGTTAAACGCTGTGTCTTATTGATGTTAATTAGCTTTTTATGTAAATTACATTTAGGCATATGCCTACTGCTTAGGCTATGAGTTTTAGGGAGCGGTCTGCATAATTAAGCAATTAATTCTCATACCTGTTTAAAAATCAGCAGCTCTCATGACTTTCTGCATCTTCTTTGTACGTTATACTGAATTAAATCCTTTTATAGAAAATCGATTATAGTCTGGTAACACTTTATAATAACTGCACACAATGAATCATTAGTTAAGCATTAAATAGTGAATTAATTCTTTATAAAGCATTGTTCCAACGCTTTAGTAGGTAGTGTATAAATACAGCTATAAATTGTTTGTTCTTGAGCATATCTAGTGTTTAATAATTGTATTATCATACTTTATTAACAACCAGTTTATTCATTTCTACATTATTTACAAACCAGTTATTTAGGAGTTGTCAGGGTTCGTAGTTTAGAAAGTGTGAGTAAATGATCCATAAGCTACAAAAATGTACATTTATAAATCTTCAAATGATAATGGCTGCTCAATGTGTTAATAAACGCTTTATTAACTCATGGTCCTGCTGTAATTCATGATTACATGGTCTGGTAGTTATAAAAGATTTAACAGTTGCCAGCCATCTATTTTTGTGAGCTCATCTAAAGTGAGGACTACTTATACCTCATAAAGCATTTACAAAGGAGATATAAAGGCTCCTTTATGTTCCAAACAGAAAAGTTAAAGACAGCACAGAGGGATACAGAACACATAAATAAAGATGCAAAAAAAAAAGAAGTGTACAGGGTTTTTTTTTCATCTTGAACAAAATATTGAGTTCTGTATCCCCATTTTTTTCTGTTAGGAACTGAAATCTCCTTTTATAATAGATATGTTTAAAAATCAAGAACAAGGCAGTATTTGTAGCTGTATTTTTAAACTGTTAACTAATGGGTATTAATGTTGAGACAATGGGTTATAAAAGATTAACTCACCGTTTACTAATGCTTACCTACTAATTCATAGCATGCAGTTATTATAAAACACTGACTGGACTTTTAGTTGCAGATACATCTGAGAAATTCAGAATTATTACGTCACAAAATTCACAATTAAACAATCTAGTTAGAACCTAGTTCATTTATTTCATCTATTAGTTCTCACAACAACAAAAAACAGAAATTTCTGCCTAAAACTTTTGAAAAAAAATAATAATTGGACACCGAGGTACATCATATTCGTGGAAAGTACCGGCCATATATTAAACCTCTGGTTGAAACGGCCATAATTTATCCATTATCCCTTAACCTTTTGGCAGGCAGTGCTCAGCTCTGGCATACAGAGATATCAGTGGACATCTGGCTAAATGGCTAAAATGGACAGCAGTGCAGAGTTATAAATATTCAGGTCTACTCCATTGTATTACCACAAACTACATAAACAATGCAGATGAATAGTTTTCAGAGGTTTGTCAACTTAAATCCATTTTTCTTGATAGATTTTCACTCCTGGTGTCAAGGCAAATCAGACCCTTGCATTTGCAACTGAGTTATTCCACCGAGGGTAAAAATGTGAATCAGAGCTCGGCTCGTCATAGATAATCAAGCCATCAGCATGCAGATGCCAAAGCCAGAGGTACAATCTCAAATGTATAATCAGGATGAAACGTGTGTGTGTGTGTGTGTGTGTGTGTGTGTGTGTGTGTGTTCAAGCAGCAACTGATCAGTGCAGAATGTGATACGGCATATCCGAACTTCCCCGCTAGAACTTGCTTTTCACACGCCACGCTTTTAGTCCCATTGTAATATGCCTTCTTAGGCTGTAGTGCTGTTGGTCAAATGTTGGCCTTGCTCCGTTCAGATGGATTCTTTTCCACGCTCTAATTGCAGCATTTAACACTAATGACGGAACACAGCAGCAAAGGCCAAAGGTGTCTCTTTAACTGTCCGTCAGCATTGGTTTGGTCACTCAAGGGCACATTAATAAAAAGACTATTTGAACCCTAAGGCCGTTGGTGCTCGTTTTTTGGAACACTGTTATTTCAGGTAAATAGATAATCATGCCGAGTGCTCTTTTATCTGAGTAAAACCGAATGGATTTAAATGATTTCTTCTAGTAAGAAACTTGACCTGTATTGAAAGGAATATATACTATATCTCTATGAATCTCACAAAATCTTGTCAAAAATGGGTTCAACCAAAAAAACAGGTAAAAATATTTAATTGTGTTAAATGACTCTAAAACCGTGTCCGCTTTTAGCTATGATAGGGATATTTAGTCATTTAGAGATGTTTAACATACATGAAAGACATTATAATACATTATAATTGGTAATTTTAAGAATGTGGAAAACTGATTTTGTGCCCAAGTTTGAAATGTGGGGTAGAGATAAGTATGCTTGTACTGAGTGCATGAACTATGGCGCCATTCTGCAGGCCATCGGCTGTTAGCATGAAACTGGTTCCCTCGACAAAAGCCGATGGGATTTCCATAGGTTTTTGGATTATCGCAAAAAATAAGCTCCCTAAAAATAAACGTACACATTTTGTCCATCGAGATAATCTTTACGAATTCTGATACCTAAATAAAAAAGCCACAAGGTTAAAGCTAAACTTAGCTTAGCGAACTACAGCAAAACGCGCGCGCCCGACCACTTTTTCAAACTTATTATTAACGTGTTCGATGGAAAGGATTCAGCCTGTGTATCAATTTGAATCTACGCTACATAATTAACCTTTTCATATAAGCTGGAATACATTACTAGAACCTAACTAAAACTGAAATGAGACGTGTAATAAATAGTGGAGTGAATAAATGAAGCAATCTAAAACTAAAAGACATGAAAAGCACGTATTTCTGTAAATTTCTGACTTAAGCGCATTGAAAGTCAATAAATCCTCAATGAGAATATTTTAATTGAAAACGTGTCTCCACGTACTATTCAATAAAATTATAGTGCGTCTATTAAATAACAGCAGAGTGAGCGGGTTTTTGGACAAAATGCCATTGCATCCTTGCTTCTAAAAAAAACTCAATAAGAGCTTCATATGTGGCCGTAAACATTTAATTTTAGCATGGCTGTAAGCCCTATGCATCGTTAGTTTCACTTTCACGACGACTAAGCCGATAAATGTAGTGTTTACGTGAAATAATCATATGAGTTTACCTTATGTCCAAACCCTGAATCTTCCCACCGTAGAGATGTTTTGCATTTGCATTTGAGGGCATTTATAATGCATTTATAATGTTGTTGAACAACATTATAAAAATGCGGCCACTATTAATTGGCGATTCTACAGTTAATTAAACTATAAATTACACTACGATTGGAAAATACGGAAAAAAAAATCACGAGTAGGATGTATCTGGCCTGTTGTATAGAACAAAAGCTGAAAGTATCTTGAGCTTATTTTAGGGGATTTACCCAAACTTCCATTCAACAAAGCCACTGACTGTACAATGCTAAAATGCTAACTCGCTTTCGGGTTTTCACCTGCAAAGTAACATCATAGTCCCCCCACTCTATTGTAGAGGTCGAGATACATCAATAATAACAAATCTGAAGGATTTGACAAAACATGGGGCCAGGTTTTAGAATTTCTCAATGTAATTGATGCAAAGCGTTCACAGTCAATGACTCTTGTTAATGACAAAAGCTAATAATAGAGTGTGATCTGTATTCATTAATAATGTATTTAAAATAGTGCCTTAAGTATTATTTCACAGTAAGTCAGGATAATGCGCTTTTTTTGGGGGGGGGGGTTTGCAATAATTATCATCATTATCATCATTTAAATACACATGCACAGGTCTAATCAACAATATTCATGAATTCGTATCCTGCTTATGCATTACCTGACCAGTTAAGTTGTAATTTGCCTTTGTATGCATTGTTCTGTCAAAGGTTATTACATTTTTATATTTTATTATTGTAATTATCTTTTATTTTCCTTAGTATCGTTGTCCTCTTTGTTCTGTGAAAAAAGCAAAACACTAAAATAAATGTAAAAAAAAGAGGTTCAGGTTACATTAGGCCGAAATCAAAGAGAGAAAATATAATACTGAGAAATATTATTGCCAATGAAAATGTAAGGAGAGTAATCCAATCCCTGCGTTGTAAAGTGTCATTTTAGACTAACGTTGTGTGTGTGTGTGTGTGTGTGTGTGTGTGTGTGTGTGTGTGTGTGTGTGTGTGTGTGTGTGTGAGAGAGAGAGAGAGAGAGAGAGCATGTGTATTACCTCTGAGTCTGTGCATCCAGTTTTCAACTTTGTTCACTTTCTCTACTAACAGCACCGGTGTTACCTCGCTTGTTAGAAGTCATGTTACGGATCAAGTTGTCAGAGTGGTGCTAACCATAATGGCATGTATGTTAATGTGTTTTCGTATTTAATAGAATTTTATGAGCTCTCGTTTTTATCATATTGATTACTATATTTATTTGATCGGCCCAGTGTCGTTGTGTGTTTTGAAGCCTTTCAAATAATACCAATTATTTGACGAATGATATGGAACTGTAATGCAGTCAAGAGCTGATGTTCTCCGTGCTGTTCCCTGAACGTTCGTCAGCCAGTCAGATTCAAGCAATCAACGGCTCTGTTGTATAAAACATATTAATATACTTACAAATGTAATTTATTCCTGATGGAAAAGCTGAATTTTCAGCATCATTACTCCAGTCTTCAGTTTCACACGCTCCTTCGGAAATCGGTCTGCTAATTTATTATCAATGTTGAAAACAGCTGCTTAATATTTTTGTGGAAAACACAAATAATAATTAAAAAAATAAGGTTACTGAGAAGAAAAACAGGATATTAGCATGCTTTTCAAAGAAAAACTGACAATTTTGCTTTGCCATGACATGAAAAGTACATAAGGCTACATTTGTTACTTTAAGCATATATTAAATTATGATATTTCACAATATTGCTGTTTTGATCTAATAAGTGCAGCCTTGGTGAGCGTGGTGAACATACAAAGTAGTAATTACTCAAAACATTTGACCAGTAAGTTTGTTTTGGGTTTTTTTTTTTTTGTGGCAGAGCTGAAAATGACAGGTTTCATAAGATTCCCTGTCTTATTTTTTGATTCTCTCATATGTGCAAAGTTTTGGTTGATTCATCGCTGTGGACTTTGGTTTTAACAAAGGCACAAACACGAGATCCTTTGTTTGCCTTCAGAATTAGACAGATAAGATGATAAAATGCAAGTTTTGGAGATTTACCAAGTGAACTTCAGCAAGCAGTGTGAAAACAGCACAGAATACACAAGTCCTGCTGCCATCCCAACATTCATCTCACTGTAGAGCATGTTTGTGCTAACCATGACCTAAAGCATTACAAAATCATCAACACACTGGGAAACCGAGGCCATACATTTTCCCCAAGTCCTTGATATGACAATTTTCCCCGTATATGCTTCCCAGCGCTCAATTTACTCTAACTGATGCTGGCAGAGGGAAAACAACTTCTAAATCACCAAGTTTTCTTATGTTTTGATCATTAAGAATACATAATGAGATAATTTATGATATCAAGTGAAGGGAGAGTTGACATAAAGTAAACAAGGTTCAGGCCAGATGCATATAAATTTGGTTAGTCAAGACATTCATCACAGATTAGCACAATTAAAATTCAGTTTCTGGTATCGATGCAGGTTTCTCAAGTAATGAGATGAAATAAATTTGCCCACACACCAAATAACCAAAGCAACCTAAAATGGCTATGTGTATCTGGATATTAGTGTATTATGCATTCTAACATTCATATAACAAAAAAATCTCTTGGAAAAATGTAATGTCTGTCAAAGGGGGAAATGATGCACCACTGCGTTAGATGAGAATTATTCACTGTTTTAATTATTTGATGAATCCGATAATTCAAAAATTAAAAATGAGGGCATTTTATACTGGAAAGATGCATGTGTTATTTCTTTGTGCTCTGTGCATATAAAAACATTATGAACATTTCTGGGCATTCTGCAGCTGAATTATGCCAAGTTATAGTCATCGGCTGTCACTTAATATGAAGCACTATTAGCCAACACAGCACAGGACAAACATCATGTCATATTTTTTCAGAGATGTTTTTCTGCATCCTATATTATTCAAGACTATTGGTAAAGGTGGACAGTTTGTCAAGTCAACATGAGAATAGGCGGTGATGATGACTGAGGGAAAAGTCAAAATGCATCCTTTTTTATGCTGATCACGTGACCAAGTTCATGGACAATTGCATATACTGTATAAACGGATATTGCCAAAATATCAAAATATTGGCAAAACTGATTATTAAATTTCAACAAGCTCACTTTTTTTATTCCGACCCTATTGTAGAATAAAAAATATATATATTACCTGTATTTATTGTTCATATACTGTATGCATAAATTAACAACTTAAAACTATTTCTTTTAAATTTGTAAATAGTTTGACTGGCTGAGTGACTTTACAAGAGTGTTGATGTAACAATCACAGCAGAGTGACTCATTTGAATCATTAGCTCAGCCGATTTGTTTGTCATTCATTTAGAACAACAAACGTTGTGTGTGTGGCTTTGTTCAACTATTTTCACTGATTGAAAAAAGTAATTGGCAATGTTGTGGCTAAAATAAGTTACTCAATACTACCTTGTTTAGTTAGCTGCCATATAAAGACGTTTGTCAAATTATGGATGCTCGAGTATTTTTCACGGCTAAAACAAATTGAGAACCATTATGGTTAGGTACATTGAGCTCTACACACCTTTATAGACCTTGCAATACATTACTTCAGATGTTAACAACTGGATTAATAAAGCTAATCATTGTCAAGCTTGTCCTTGACAATAAGGACACATAAAAGTCATTAACAATCATTCAATAATTTTCTCTAGCACAGTCATTATATTGCTAAAAAAATGCCCATTGAGCCTCAGTTTGGTCCCTTTGGGGAATTATGCCGGCGAAAAGCATCTTTATCCATCGGCAGCCATTAAATAAGTAGACATGTATTCTGATGAAATACAGTTTATTATGATAGATGTTTTACTAGTGCCCAATTTGTTTTTGAAAGGCTCCTAAAAGCATGAAATTCTGCTGCATTTATTTGTGGAGACTTGGTTCTGGGCTCATACTACCCACACTCCACTGTGCACAATTTACTCTGTATGTTAAGCTAACCCAAGCACACCCCCAAGGGCATTGCTCTTTGTTTGACAGACACACTTCCTTTGATCTGCGATTTTACTGTCATTTTCTTCCCAGAATGCATGTTTGCTAGTCATGGGCCCAGTATGTCCAGACTAGTACCTGCACACAGAGCTCTTGCACGCCGATTATGAGAGTATGTCAGCGGGTTCTCTAGTGTAGGCATCTGCTGCTGGCTCTAAATCTCCTCAAATAGCAGATTTCTGCAGCTGTTAGTGGCACTCGTACAATGTAGTGATGCTTTAGTGCTATACGGTACATTTCTGCTCCTAAATAGTGTTTTTTTCATCGCCACTTTGACGCACAAAGAACGTAACTCGATTTTAAAGAGCGCGTTAATGGTGTTTTAGCCCATGCCTTGGATTTTATTTTACAGGCTGAAAATGACAGAGGAGAGTCTATGGGCTGAATCACGGCCACTATAACAAGTGTTTTGTGGGTTACTTCAGTTCTAATTCAGTCTTCAGACAGAACGAAAACAACATTGAATAATATAATTTCCCTCAGCCAACTTCTGCGTAGCACAACGTGGCCCATTATGTGTTCCACACCATACTGCTGGTGATCCGCTTTCTTCAATTCCAAACTCCTATGAATTATTTGGATTCAGCCTTCAGAAGCATCAGAAATGGTAGCTGGATGGAAGTGTACGTTGAATGTAAAGAACAGATCTCGAGCTCCTCATGCAAGAGAATCCAATTCTCTTAGGACTCCATGTTTTATTCCACTGTAGACCAGATAGCTGTTATTTTAGAAACGAGCAGCTAAGTAGATGAAAAATATGGTTTAGATGCAAAGGGCTTTTAAAGCAAGACAACTTGGTTCCTGTTCAGTTCGCTTCCCTCTGACTGACACACAAAGTGAAAACAATTAGCGTCTAATATAGCATCCGCCACGCATCGGTGTCCCACGAGTCAACACCTTGCTTTCATTCACGCCACCATCCTGACAGTTCAAAACCTTAAAACCAAAATGCCTGGGATAATATACAATAAACGTCGTCTTGCAGAAATAATAATTGTATTGCATCAGAAACCTAGTGCCTCTGAACCTTTGATGTGCCCTCACGTTAGCTCGTATGGAGGAAACTTCAATGCAGAAGCATCATTAGAGATGTCCTCCAGTGCTGCAGTGCCCTCTGCTGTTCGATGTGCAACACCTGCAGGGGACTGTCAAATATAGTAACCAGTTTCGGAGTTATTAATATTAATGAATAATAAAAAATTCATTAAAACGGAACAATAACAGGACTGTATTTTAGCAATATAACTTCCTGACTTGAAGATTCTGATTAAAATGCTTTAGGGTGCTTGGTAAACCGACAAGACTGGCCAATAAACCTTAGAACAACAGTAGTCTAGACAATAAAAGAAAGCAATCCGTCTTCATATGCTTATATTTCTACAACTATTTGCCCGCCTTTTGTCAAAGAAGCAAAATGTAACAGACTTGGCAATGATTAGGCATTAAGATGCAACAAGGGTACATGTCATGATTTTGAATAAATAACTTTAATGAGAATAAAGCAAAGTAAACACGTTTAAAAAAAATGCACAAAATCAACTAAAGTAGAGAACAGTATGCTTGTTAAAAACTAAAACAGCGTTTGATCAGAACAGCATATATTCCATATGTAACCATGTAATGATTACTGCCACACAAATGAACAGTTTAGATGAAAGCTCACCCACATCTTTGACTCAAAGAATATGATGAAATAATATGAAAAATCATCATGTCTAAAGTGCCTGTTGTTACATAAAACAGAGACTAACTATAAAGTGCATGATTTAAAAACGCAGAGGGGGGAAGATTATGACCTTTCATAATTATTCAGACCAATATATACGCTGATGTCATTGACATGTATAACTTTTTGATTCCACAATCATGGTAATACATCAAAAAATGTATACTCTTCACCCAAAAACACAAGGCAGTGGCTCCTATATATTGCACTTATGATAAATTTTAAAAGCCTTAATTTTTCTCACATCATATTTTGAGTATTTTTGCAACCTCTGTCCTCTAATAACAAAATGACACAACTAACACAACACACTTTAACAAATAAGAGTAGCCATAATAACAATTACCATACTCTGTGAGTGAATTTCCAAATTTACGCAGTGTCTGCTTAAGTCGTTTGAACTGGAATATATAGAGTATGCAGTGCATACAGTGAAAGATACCCTTCAGTGAACAATTGAAGCATCTTTTTAAATATTATATTATCTGATTAACAATAGAAAACCACTGCCCTGCAGAGGTCATATTTCTGGTTAATTTATTGTAGGTATTTATTTATTAAAAATCTATTATTCCGCATAAATCTGCATCTCGGGTCTGAGCTCTGTCTGATGAAAACCTGTGTGGCCCACAGCTGTGGTGTACAGTCTGTTACTATGAAGCGGCATGCAGCCATAGTTTGGGAAAACACCCGAACCAGCTCGGCTGGCCTTAGAGACTTTTGGATGTATGGATACATAGCTTTCGGGATAGTCCGAGCGAGATGGCACATACATACTACGAGTTCTTGTCCTGCTCTGGGAGGAGTACGACAGTCTGTGGTCCCGCTCCAAAGTCATTTTTGATTGACCAGATGGATGGCGTGTTTTGACACTCTGGGATCTCTTAGACCTCTGAGGGTCCCTGCTTACTGCACGAATGTACTGGTAGTCTTCTTTAGAGTTGCTTAGAGTCTTATACATCAGCCTGTCCTGATTGCGGTTTGCAAAACTGAAACTATCACTGGACCCGGTGTGTTTGAAGTCAGGACAGCTGTATTCCTTATGTAGGGTCAGATTGCGTGGCAGTGCTGCGGACTCGAGCCTGTGTTGAGGATAGTTGTGCATGGAACGACTCTGCTTCATTATAAAAGCTGATTTGGCTCCCTGCCCACCGCCATGCCTGTCTGACTTTGAGGGCACAAGCATATCAGGCTCAGAAAGTGGGTGCTCCGGGGAGTAATGTGACACCATGGTCACCCTGTACTTCCCATCAGCCCCTTCAGTTGAAATCAGCATCTCCTTCCCAGAGTTTGACCTGCTTCTAGTGTGCACTGTTTCTTGGCAATGGTGGTCGCCTCTTACAAGATGGGGCTGGGACACAACTGGACCCAGCGGCCTTTCTTTGGCTGCGTTTTCCGGCCTAATGGACTGACTGAAATGACGATCAGATAAACCAGAATTAAAAGCCTCGTAGAGAGAAGGGTTCTTCATTCTTGGCTGGAAACCAGCATCTCTGGTCATGAAATCAGACTCGTTATTTACCGGGAGTTTTCGTAGAGGCTTGTGGTAGTTCTCTGTACTACCCATTACTTTTGAAGAGCGCGAAGGCAGTTTGCTAAGCGTGTAAGAGAGAGTGTATCCATGACTGTTCTCTCTGTACTGATTGTATCGAGCCTCTGAATAGGGGCTGTACCTGTACCGAACTTTCCCATCTTCAAAGTAAGGTCGCACTTGCTGGATGTCGGTTGGCGGTGGTTTTTGGTAAGGTTTGCTTTGACTGCCTTGACGCTGGAGGAAGAAAAACTTGTCCTCTGGTGGAGTATGCACTGAACGCACCCTGCGAATAGTGGGGTAGACAGAGGCTCCATCCAATGGTGGATACCTTGGTCCTCCATGTTTATAGAGACCAACTGAGGAGAAGTCTTCCCGTTGACCCTTATATTTAATGGACTGGTGGAGGGATCTTGGAGCAAGAGTATTGCAGTAGTTTCTTGAGAGAACTGTGGGATGGGGACGCCCATCATCTGGCTGATAATAAGGAGTGCTTTGCCCAACTGGACTTGACCACTGTTGGGAATAAGCAGACCTTTGGTCTCTGGGTTTGTACTGATACACCACACTGGCTGGAGTGCTTGAAGATTGTGGAAGAACTTCGTGCACTGAGGCAGGCATGGATGTTTCTGCCAAAATGGCTCGAAAGTTGGCAGCATTAGCAGCCTGCTTGTTATGCAGTGCTTCAATGGCTGAATGACTATCCAAGGAAGAGAATCTTTCTGAAGGAGTTGGCTGTAAGCTTCCACGTACCTCCATCTCCACATCAAGACTTGATCCACCTCCATCTGTACCAACTCCAACATGGCGGATGTTATCTCTCATCGTTGTGTGGCTCCCCGAAGCCCGCTGAATCTCTGGATCTCTGCGAGGAGAGAAATCCTGAGGGGGCACATGGGTGCACTGGCCACCAGCTGGTGCATCACAGCCATCAGAGAAGCTGAGTCCGCTCTCACTGCCATGGCAAGCGCAGGTGCTGCGTAGGCTGCCTGCATCGGTGTGGCTCTCAGTAGACATGGTGCTTGATGGATCTGGGAAGGTCCTGCTAGACACATACCGTTCCTCTCTATCAGAGGATGTCTGTAGAGGAGGAGGAAACTGAAGTGTGAAGAGTGGGTTCTGATGATGAACTGGAGAAATAGGTGTGGGAGGTTCAGAGCTCCCACGTTTGCTGAGTCGAGTGGCCTGTTGGGCAGATTCAGCTAGTGCTAGAGCTAGCATACGTGCAGCACTCTTTACTGAAGGCTGAGGAGTTATGAGAGACACAGACCTCACCAACCCAGGAGTGCATTCAAATGTCACTGCACCTAGATGAAGAAAAATAAACCAAAATACTTTTAAACAGAGGAACACAAAGCTAAAACACAACTTGTGGTTAAATGCTAGCTTGGTTCACTTTCTGGCTTTCCGGCTAAATCCTTTATACCATTTCTTCAGGTAAAATACTAGCTTAGATAGCATTGTTAGTTTTATCTTATTGACATCCTTAGCTGTCTCTATTCAAGCATATTCCTTTAAAGAAAATGCTAGCTTAGTTAATGTTACCCATGTTTCCATTACCCTTCAAACTGCACCAACTGTAATTGTGTAGTGAAAATAATGAAAACATCAATTCCGCGGAACCTCCCATATTTATCACGTGAGGTGGTTTTTCAGGTCACTCGAAAAAGGAATATATCGCAAAACTGCACTGATTAAAAATGATTTAGCATTTGTTACCTGAATATGTAAAAGTCACATTATTATTGTTTCATTTACTATAACCTTCAAGAAACATATATATGGCCGCTTTCAAATATACAGGACTTTCCTCGCCATTAATGCTTGGATAAACCCTTATTTACACTGCACACATCTGTGGTGCATTACAGCTCAGACACAGCCACTCTACCAGCTGCGCTGTGGCACATTTCAAAGGTTCCCAGAAGCAACTCTCCACGTTGTTTCACTAAAAATGCATGCATAAATCTCCTTTGAATAAAAATAATGGCTAGTGCAGTGTCTGCAATATACTTAAACCTACCAACATCCACCACCATGACTTAAAAAAGTTTTAGAAATGAACATCTGTTAATAGAAATATCATAAATTTGCAATAGGTTTTTAATTTATATTTATAAAATATAACAAGTAGTTTAGTGCAAATCCGTAAGAGAAATATGGATACTGTTAGAATTTTTTCTTTGCAAACATCCCTAAGAAGAGGAATTCAAACCCTTAAGCTGGTTCCAGGGGGGAAGTTTAGATTTTGTTTTGCTAAACTAATATAACAACAATTAAAACATTGTGAAAAATACAGGGGTTATAAAAAATACTTGATGCACGTAATAATTTATTTTCTTTCGGAATTAACAGCTTAACACATTTAGTTTTAAGGAGAGCAGACAAAATAATGAGTGCAAGTGTTAGGTTTGCCTTTTTTTTGGTGAACGACACTTGTAGTGGATGTTTCTTTATATAAATGTATTGATAACTTCATTACATGTATAAATACAAGAACAGTGCTGACCTGAGTCTGCTCTTCTGTGCTCCTTGATTTCTGTGGATCTACTTTCTGTTTTGCAAAAGCTTGCGGAACGCTGATGGCCTTCAACGCCTTTTGTGGACACACTGGGCTTTTTCACGAGGGTCATAATGTCAGAAGGGCAGGACACAGTACTACTCTTTGCCACTGCGCTCTTTGCAGTGCTCTCATGGCCAGTCTTAGAGGTGCCCAGTTCCAGATTATTAAAGGTGACTGGCACTTCAGAGGATTTGTGATTTGCATCTTCAGAGCGCAGTGGGATAAGATCAGGTGGCTGGGAGGGACTTGTGACTTTGTCTGAAGTCTCCGACTCTGTATGGCTGCCTCCCACCTTCTTGCGACTGCTTCTTTTCTTATTTTGAGGTACAGCGGGATCAACCAGCTGTGTGGGCCGAAAGGCCAGTGGGTCAATGTCTAAGGAGGCTATGCCTATATACTCAGCATCTGCTGCAGGGTGAGGTGGAGATATAAGAGCTGGTACACAAGAGGAAGAGGAAACGGTGTCCTTCTTGTGGTCTTTGAGACTGGAGCGAGAGTCTCCTGTCAATCTGCTGTCCAGCAGCTCCTCATTAAAGGAGATTGATAAAGCATCACTGGTGGAGAGCGGTCGACGTGGACGATATATATTTGATCCACCTGAGACAAAACATCAGAGATCAGCCTATGGATGAGTAACAACTGTAAAACAGCTTGTATTAAATTATATTAAAGGTTCTGTGACATTGGCCTTTTCTCTAAACCACACATAACCATAGTCACAGAAACAGATGTAATATTTCACGAAGCATAATTCATTGTTGTGTGGCAGTAGAGAGTAGCATAAAAAGTTTATAATGCATGTAATTATGGAAATGAAAGATTTTTACCCTCAAAGTTATGCGAAGAGGACAGAGATTCTTCACTTTTAGCAGATCGTAGTGTTCCACTGTCTCCTCTTCCACCTATCAAGTAAGCCAGAGTTGAACTTTTTTTTAGGTAATTAACACTTTCAAAAGGTTTCAGTTCGAAATGAAATTCTGTACTTTTCAACTTTCTATTCATCAAAGAATTGCAAAAATTATATGTAATAATGGAAAATATATACCAAAAATTACCACAATATCTTTATTTTATATTTATATTATATTATACTTTATATTAATACTGCATTTTGGATCTTTGTTCACCTTTTGAACAAAAATTATGATTCTTTGATGAAATCCGAGAACTTTCTGTAACACAACTGAAATTTTCTCAGGTCTAGAAACGTAGTCAAGACATCAGAAAAACAGTCCATGTGACATCAGGGGTTCAACCGTGATTTCACATAGCTATGCGAATACTCTGATGTGATTTGGAGGAGAAGAACTGTTGAATAAAATTGTTTTTGTTTTCTTGGCGTGTAAAAAGTAGCTTTGTAAAATAAGGTTGAACCCCTGATATCTCATAGACTATTTAAACAATGTCCTTACTGCGTTTCAGCTACATTGCTCTCTATGGTAAGAAAGCTCTCAGAATTCATCAAAAATATTTACATTTGTGTTGAAAAAAGGTCTTATGGCTTTTGAGCTAGAGATTAATTAATGACAGAATTTTCATTTTTGAACTATCCATTTAAAGCAGAACAACTGTTTTCAACATTGTCAAAATGTTAACTGAGAAAAACGTATAACTGAAAAATAGCGTGACCAGAACAGAGTAATCATGCTGAAAATTCTACTTTTCCATCACAGGAATAAATTATATTTCACATTATTATACAATTATACTGCTCATCAAATCCTCAATGTTTTTTGAGCATTACGTAGAAAGTGAAAATCATGACTAAAATGCCCTCCAGGTTTAGGCAGCTCACTAAGAATTATTAACAAATACAGACTGACATTAAAAGGAGAGGCGAAGCTGTACCTGGAAGGGGAGTGGTTTTCATCTCATTGGGTTCACTGGGATGACGGTGAAGTTTGGGCTTGGCAGTAGCAGAGGACTTTCCCATATTAAAGAAGGAAAACAAGTTTCCCACAGGAGACTTCTTTACCTTGGTTGAGCCTTTTTTCCTACATTTACCAGCAACAGTAAACAGTTACTACTTCACATCTGCATTTTCCTCTAAATGATGAAAATATCACAATTCGAAAACCAGTACAAACTGACAGACCTCTCAGAAGGGAACTCGATGACTGTGTGGAACTTGCCCTGCAGGGCAGCAGGCCCCTCTCCCACATCAATATACTTGCTGTCTGGAGACACAGGAGAGATGAGCTGGGCTTGAGTCCGGGCCTGAGCTTCCTCTAGAGAAAGCAGCTTGGTGGAAGGAGAGCTCACCAGTAGAGACTTGGGTCGAGCTAAAGTAGTGTGGCCTGTGGATTCAGGTTAGAGTTATGAGCTCATTTAAGATCCTCATTAGTAGAGTCTCATCTAAAAATCGATTGTGGTGGGAGGATAATCGCAGAGGCTCATTTCTCACCTGTGCTGTGGCGGATCAGAGTGCTGAGTTTGGGACTGAACAGAACGTCGACGTGATTAAGGATGAACTCCACAACAACCGACTGAACACGCACTTCCATGAAAGCAGAGGTGCCGCTGAAACACGCCGACTCAATCTGTTTAGACCTGCAACGATTGAGGAACAAGGAATTAATGCAACATTTTTGACACACATAACATATTCACAGGCAAATTTACCAAAAAAAAAATTACCTGAGAAGATTTGGAGCCCAGACGATCGCAAGATTTTTGCAGTGCATGTTGGTGACGGCACTGTATGTTCCCATACGGGATAAATGTCTCATGAGGAACTCAAGAGTCCTGGAACCAAAGAATAAAAACAAAGATTTCCATTAATAACATTATATATTAAAAGGCACAGTTCTAAACACAAGCATATTTACATAATTAACCCAACACCAAGAGCACATAAGAATGATGTAATCGTCTGATGAAGAGAAAACTGCACTTTTCCTTGTCATCAGTAGAGGATGCTGTGTGTTCATCTAACCTGTAGTGTGGTGGAGGCAGCTGCTGGATGACGTCATGCACTTTGACCAGCCTCTCCTCATCAGTGGCTGCTGATACAGCATCCTGGGAAAATATGCCAAAGCATCACCTCTGTGCTACAATACTGGTACTACACAGCTACGGAGCATTAGTGTGTCCGTGTAGAAGCGGTTCGATGCTTACTGAAAATTTCTCATATAGCTGGTATGTCAGCAGTGGGTTTGGCAGCTCCCGGAAGTAGAGTTTGCACAGCGATCCCACTGAATGAATGTCCTGGACGTAGCTGTCCTTAGTGAGATCTGGAACATGCTCCGAGTCAAACTCGTGCCTACAGGCGCAAGAGGGTAATGCATTATCGTTAGACTGTTTATTTTATATCTACCGTAAATTCTGGACTATAAGCCGCTACTTTTTTCATAGGTTTTGAATTATGCGGCTTATACAAAGGTGCGGCTATTCTGCAGATTTTTCCCCACCGCTAGGGGCGCTCTAACCGGAATTAGAATCAAAACTAAGACAAAATAAATGCAAAGAAGAATACGCTAGTTCCTCTTTAGCAGATATAAGTCGGTAGAAGCGGATAGAAGGACGACAAATTACCAATCCTGTCAAACTCTATCTTTTCAAATCCTCACCCCTTCATCATGGAACCCACACGAAGAAGTTCGTATGATGCAAGTTTTAAGTTGAAGGCCATCGATCTCGCTATACAAGAAGGAAACCGCGCTGCTGCTCGGAAGCTTAGCGTCAATGAGTCTATGGTGAGACGCTGGAGTAGGCAGCGGGAAGAGCAAAACTTTTTTAAATAGAGCGGATGCGGCTTGTATGCAGGTGCGGCTTGTATATTTTTTTATTTTTATTTTTTTTAAAAATAGAGCGGATGCGGCTTATATGCAGGTGCGCTTTATAGTCCAGAATTTACGGTATATTCGACTCAAATCCTGATAAAGTAAAAAGAGTATCATGGTTTCAAGTAAAACATTAAGGACAACTGTTTTCAACATTGACAATAATAAGAAATGTTTCTAGAGCAGCAAATCAGATTTCTGAAAGGTCATGTGATACTGAAGACAGGAGAAATACATTTAAAAATCAGTTATTTTAAATGACTAATTAAAATTTTCGATATTAAAAATGAAATGCAATATGAAATATTTAAAAATAAATGGAGTCTTGGTGAACTGAACACACTTGTGTTTAGTAGACCAACCCCAAACCTTTGAACAGTACTGTATTTTTTTTTAAACATTTTTAAAAAAATTAACCTCACCTCAGTTTCTGAATATTAGACGAAATCCCAGATAAGCGGTAAATTCCATCCACGACTCCATGTCTCTCGATGAACTCAGTGCAGCTTCTGATGACCTGTGGAACTGTTGGAGCAGCACATTAAACGTGCACTTTAAATGTGAATTGCATAATTACAATGCAATTAAATATTTAGATGCAATAAACATCCTCTAATGTCTCCTCTCTCCTCTCACCATCATGCCCCGAGTTAAGCAAATGCTCTCCGAGGTCACAGCCGAACACTCTCTCTTTCAGGATACCTCGCTGTTTCAGCTTCTGCTTGGTGGGACGAGACTTCATGAACGTGCGCAGAAATGTGATCAGCTTCCCGTGCTTCTTAGAGACTACAGAAAATGAAAACGACAAAACTTTTCAAATCAACGCTGCCAGCTAGTAACAAACTGTACCTGTAAATATGCTCAGGCTGGTTTAAAATTTAATCGAAATTGAATAAATTATGCACTTATAATAGAAAACTGACATAGAGGAACTTTTTTTTGTTCTGCATTCAAATCTGTCTTAGCATTATAAAAAGAAGAAAAGTATGTTTAAATATATTTTATTTAATTACTCTTATTACTTGATGAGTTAATAATATTCCTCAGTGGAGTAATGAAATAACATTCAAGTGTCATCACTTTAATTGATAAAATGTTGGGTGCTATAATTATATATGTTTTATACTTAAAAAAAGTTTGTACCTGGTTTGGCCAAAGAATTGGTTACATTTGAGGGGATTTTCTCACTAATAAGCTCCACACATTCGGATGGAAAAAATCCCACCTGTGAATGGAAAAGTAGTACATAAATATAAAACTAAATGCTTTATAGCTAACTTCATTTCAACAAGGGTAAAATTAAAACTAAGCCTAAAATCTGTTAAAGACGCAGCTGTAAATAAGTCTGTGAATCCCTCTGTGCATAACATTTACGATCTTGCTGCAGCACAATATGAATAGATTATTTATAAACCTGCATATCAGTAGCAATTACTTTACAACATTTATCACCACTAAAATTCCTCCCTTATCACCAATAAAGGAAGATGGCTGTAATGAGTCGATGTTTTGACTCAGATGTGACATAAAAGCTGCAAAAACAAGTTTCAGATGTAAAGCAAAGTGGTGACAGTTCCCAACACATGCAGGCTTTGATATTAAACGATATTAAACGAAATCAAATGAAATGACGGCATACTTGAAATCCATGTTTGCCTCTCCACCAGCCAGTGTCTTCTTTAGGAGGCATGTCAATCACTGATACTATGTCTCCAACCTTTTGAGGATAAATTATACTTCAATTACTAACACCAAATCTAAAAATATCATGCAAAAAACGTGAAATATACATAAATACCTCGAAAGAGAGTTCATCTGCTGCTTGGGCGATGTAGCGCTTTATGACATGGGCCGCAGCTACAGCGGGAACATTAATAGAGGATTCGTCATGAACCAGCAGGTGATTCCCTTTGTTATCAATCTAGGAGAGTGAAGAAAGACGAATCAAATAAATGAACATGCATGTAATCAGCAACCGATAAAACATCAACCTATGTAATCATTTCATATTTACTTTTAAGATGACTCGAAAGGTGCGACATCAGTGTGAAACGCATGCAATATGCTGGGAAAGAGCAAGCTCGTGCGACTGAGCACGCTGAGACAGGTGTCTCTTATCCTTGTTAATGACTAACTGCATATAAAAAAAACGGGTGTGAACTGTTGTTTCATACACTTAAGTCTGAAGTCTGTCCCAAAATGGGATTGTGTTTTATGAGACATCGCGAGCAATTTACTGTTGTTAAAGCAAAGGTGTTAAACACACCTCTTTTGTTAAACGCACCGTGCCACGGTCAATTCGCCAATCGCATCTATATTTAAGAGGCAGGATTTGGGCAGGCAGCCACAGGAAGCAATCAGGTGTAGTGTAGGTTAAAAATCAGGAGTGACATTAATACCTCCATCCATGTGAGTGCTGGCCCGCAGTTGATCTTGTTATCAGCGATGGCTGAGAGACGGGAAATATACGCAGTGAGCATCTGGGAAAGTGTCTTTGGAGAAAGAACAGAAAGCAGGGATAATAAACAAAGAGACCATTTTCAATACACTCATTGCGCTCCCTTTTGAGATATAAGCCTTTGATCCAACACAATAGCTTGGTTCCAAAGCCTAGTGAGTGGCCTTGTTGTCTGCTATCTACAGCTATCTACTGTACCTTCTGAGGGAGCTTTCTATAACTGATATGCAGCAACATGGTGTGACACATAAATGGATCTCTGTATAGGAAGATTTGTGAGTTTGATGTTAGCATGTTGCTAAGCTAACTATATAATATACCTTATGTAGCTCCACCCCTTTTCTCATGAGCTCTACAATAAATAAACGGACTTCACCAACTAATTACTCTTTAATGGTGATGCTATAGAAATGATAGAACTTCTGCAAAATATACACAATATTTACACGACAAATATTGCAGGAGGTGGGCTGCAGAAGTAAAAATCACATGTATTTTGTACATAGAGAAAGCCTTTTATCTTTTAAAGACAGACCTACTGCGAGCTGTTAATCGAAGGTATATGCTTTTGTTGAAGCCACCAGCCTGCATTAGTTCAAATATTAATCATGTTTAACTATGGTGGAAAAACTACATTACCCATGATCCTGCAAAGAAATCTCCACCAATCAGAGAAACTAGACAAAGCAAATTGCATCAAATGAACTTGCATGAAGTGTAATTGAGCACTACCTAATGGCTGTGTAAATATGCATGTTTTGCTTTAAATTAAAGTTTGTATTGTTGCAGTCGTGGCTTTTAACTCTTTAACAAAGACTTTTTAAGATTCCCAGTGAGAAAAATACTTCCGAATCAAATAATGAGTGGGCAGCGCTCTATTGCTCTACTGAGAAAATAATGTTTTTAGTGATTAAGTAGATCAATAGTGATTAAATTAAAAATATATTTTTTAAATTAAATTAATTGCATAAGCATTTCCATTTTCAGCCACCATTTAGAATTTTCGCTGCACTGGACTTTTCTTCACCATAGATGCATGTAGACCGCATAGTCAATATATTGTATGTGTGCGTTTTGAACCAACCTCCGGTTTGTCCTTCAGGCTGTCTATACGTGGAAGCTCAGGAAGCTGAGAGAATCTTCTATCATAGATACAGAGGTGGAGATGCTTGTCAAGGACACGAAACTCTTCGTATGAACGCCTCACTGACCACTTACGACCCTAAGACGCATGAAACACAATAAGAGCGAATGTAAGGAGAGCAGTCATTCTGAATAAAGAGGAGAGAGTTAGACTGATAGTCAAATCTCCTTGAGAAAGCGTAGGAAATGGAAAACGATGCAATGATGAAAAAGTGAATGTTTCTTGAGCAGCAATTCAACTCTGCCATCACTAATAAACTGCATTAAAAAATATATTATAATATAAATTATTATTTAATTAGAAATATAAAAATATTCATAATAAATGTAATTAATTTTAAATATTAAATAAGAATATTCTTCTCTATGTCACAAAAAAGGTATGAGAATTAACTAATATAATTTATGGGGTTTTTTATCCAGTTGAATATGTCTATGTTAGCCTATAGCAGAATCATAAACTCTCTTTTGGTTCAGATGTTTCTATTATTGCAAGGTAGCATCATAACCCTGTGTTTGCTTAAGGAGGCTGAATTCAAAGCTTATATGTCTGTGGTTTGTAGATTTCAAACTACTGTAAAACAATGAGATTTGTTCCAGCGGTGGAACAAACGGTTCAGAAACAGCAGAGCGGTACTCTTCTAAATCCTCTTAGCTCTTACACTTCCCAGCAAAAAAAAAAAAAAAAAAAAAACGCCCTTTGAATTCATATTTTTAGAAGTTCTGTGTAAGAGTTTAAAACTGCCCCAGAGCCCCATTGTTTTAGTATGGTAAGAAACGCAAGACCAAGAGTATTTATATTTTCAGCTTTGTCTCCATCTTGGCCTCAGAATCCTCTTTTAAAATCCTGTCTTTTCCTAAACCCGGACGCATTCCATGAAAGAGATAAATTGCTGTGCAAACGGCATGCGGTTGGCTGGCCTGTTTGATCTGAAGCTCTTAAAGGTCTTTTTATAACTTCACCATTTTTCCTAGGCTTAGCTTTTGCTCTGTTGCCATAACAAATCAGCGATCCCGGGACGATATTTCTTCTGCTCTGTCACACAGAAAGGCTACAGAGATTCTGTGTGAAAATTTCTCTTTAAAACAAACTTACCTGGCAACAGATCTGGACCAGATACACAGACTCCTTTGAGTCCAGGCCATTGTGTGTGAGGTCGTTCTGATCCTCAGATAAAGACAGCTGTGGAGAGACACACAGAGAGAGCGAGTGTGAATTTTCGTTGTCCTTTCGTTCTCCTATTACAATGTATTCAACAATAAATAAACGATAAAATCTTAAAGGGAGACAATAAAAACAGTATTGTTACATACAAACCACAATATCACAAATCACACACCACAATGCTCCATGTGGAACCAAAAGTCTTTAATGGCTTTTTAAAATTAAGAAAAAATAAATAAATGGAAAAATATTTAAGCAACACAATAGAATCAAACAGCATGAAAACAGCTAAATATTTTATAAAAGGTAGCTTGGGTTTCAAATGATAAATAATAGATATTGCTTAAAATGTAGTTTAAAAAATATTTCATGCATCAGTGACTTCATACATCTAAGGCTAGCTGTGAGAAAAACTGTTATATATGTAAAAATTCAAACACGTGCAAAAGTTTGGCCACTACTGTATATAAGGCCATTTAAATGTAAAGAAAACAAATCTGATAAATATAAAATATGCTATAGCTAAAACAAATAACTGGCTTTAACGCTAGCATTAACTTTAAGCAAAGTTCAAAGATTGAAAGACAAAAAAGTCAAAACAACAGAAGAAAATAGCTGGGAAAAAAAAATCTGATAAGTATGAAATATGCTCAAGTTAAAACAAATAGTTTGTCATTTACGCTAACATTAACTTTTTAACTTTCGTCAAAATGCAAAGACTGTGTAAAACATTCAAGACATAAAAACGTGAAAACAGTAGAGTAGAAAATAGCTGAAATAAAGCATTAAAAATTGACAGTGGTATATAAAGACCTTAGCACAGCTCAAACTTGACAACGGATTTGACAGGCTGCGAAAACAGCAGGCCCTGATGACTGCCACACAGACGAGACATCTACACACGACAGAAAGAAGAAACGGCTGCAGGTACACCACCCCTCAACAGCGTGTGATGCTTTCCGGATTCACAAAGCCAACACATCAAGGAATATTCCCACAACGCTAGCGGAGCAGTGCAACTTTATAAAGGATTTTGCTCAGAAGTTTCCATAGCTGCTGGCTGAACCCGACATTATATGATCCTCCTCAATAAAACATCACAACATCTACTTGTCCCTGCAAATGTAAGCCGACCCATGAGCCCCAAAACTGATGCGATTCAGGGGTTTCGATATGCAAATTAAACATCCAGTAAGGCAAACTCCTTTGTAGTGTCTGCTGCAATTTACCTCTCTGCATCATCTCAGTAATGCAGACTCCCCATGCATCATTCAACACACACACACAAACACACACATCAACCTCCACATCAAAGACGAGAACTGCATTCCTTTAATTGATAGAAAATGCTGAGCCACGTTAAAGATGCATTAAACAAATGAAAGCATTGATTATTTATGGATAAAACTAACAGAAACTTGCACAAGCTTTAATGACCTACTTAAGCACTGCAGTTCAGTAGAATAATACAAAATACAAACTGCAGGCTAAGCATTTGACTTACCTGTCAACATCTTTCACTCAAGCACAAATTACCAGACAAGTCAAGAAAAATCACGTAAACATTCATATATTTCTACGTACTAATACATCTGCATGAATTAACAGACAAAAAAATTGAATGAATAAAACTCAAAAATGGCAAAAGAATAATTTTTATAATTTTTAAGGAAAATATAGTAGTAAATTAATAATAGTAAATAAAAAAAATAAAAATAGTAAATAAAAAGTAAAAGTAAATTAACTTGAAATGCAAATCAGTGTAAAATATTAAGGCCTATTTTTTTTTGGAGATTATATCTTACGACTAAATGTGAAAACTCGTCAATGAGGAAAAAATAAGCGAATAAGTAAACAATAAAAAATCAAATAAATATATGCACAAAAATCCTACAATTTCTAAACCACAGCAGAGAAAAAGACAAATACTGCAACTGCAGAACATGGCATTCACTGTAGTATATATGAATTTTGTATGTTTTTAACCCTACGCTGTGTGGTAGTAGAACCCCATGAAAAAGCAGCCAAGGATTTCCATTTCGTCAAAGAGGGTACAACCATACCTCTCGTAATGAAACGGGATGAATACTCACTGTTGCGCCGTCTGTCTCGTCTTATCAGCACGCTCAGGCCCATTCTGACAGATCCAAGCCGATAGTTCCCTATAGTCTGGCACCTGAGCCTTTCCTTATTCAGCCTCTCTGCTGATGTTGTGCACGGCTGCTGCACGCAGACGCAGTAACCCGTCACACACACCCCCACAGACCAGCAGCCTGTGCTCAGTCAGCCCAGCTCATCAAAAACAAGCGATTCGCAGCAGAACGAAAATCAGCATTGCGCTGCAGTCAAAACACGTCCTGTCTGAGGCACGGACCTTTTTCGATCTTCATCTCCTGCAGTAGAGGGATGTGCATGATGCTGTGTCTAATTACAACCGAGGAAGAGGACAAATATAGAAAAGGAGCCCCCCTTCGCTCCACCATCTTAGCCCCTCCCTGTGCTGGATGTTGGTCCTCCCTCTGAGTCCATGCAGAACCACAGAACAGGACATGTGCATCGATTTCTGATGTTGTTTGGAGTACAGTGCAGCGTTTTTTTTTTTAAATGGTTGTGGAATTTTAACATCAGGCATCCAGTGGTGGCAATTTATTACCAACATTTTTATTTACTACCAAAACATACTTACAAAATCGAACGCTAGCATTGTTATTATTGCGAAGCGCTACTGTTGTTATCTTTCGTATTATTCTTCCACGCAAAACTGTGCCGCGGATCCCCAAATAAGATAAGTTAAATTAGATTGAGAAGAGGTGTGCTGTGGCTTTTATAAGCAACTGGGTGTATGATGCTCTCACAGCGGATGAAAAATTAGAAAAAAAAAGAAATAGAAAGAAATTTGGTTGTAGAGATTTGAGGGTGGGCTCATTTCAATGGTGTCTAGGAAGCAGACAATAAATGCTGCACTTATAATAAATGCACTTTTTTTTCAGAAAATGTGTTTATCTAGTTATTATTATTATTATTATTATTATTATTATTATTATTATTATATTACTAATATTATTAATAATTCATTAATAATTACAAACAACATTATTACAATTTATAATATCACAGACTAGTTTTTATATATAGGCTCACTCTCTGATTTGTTGTTTAGGGTAAATTTAGGGATAACTCAAAGGCACTTCTTTTCTATGACACTTAAATGTTATTAACACTTCTTTTCAATGACATTTAAAGACTGTATTAAATGACTGGACAAACAATATTTTTTGTTGACATATTTTTACTAAAACAGTAAATTAGGAATGGACATACAAAGTTAAGTCATGTCAAAGTTTAGTCAAGCTGGAATACTCCTATTTTATTTTTTATGTAATTTCATTCATTTTGACCACAAGGTGCCTTTGTCATATTTACAAAATGAGTAAAAATATAGAAACATATACACAATGCCATGATTACTAGTGGGAAACCTGTGCAATATGTACATAATATATAATACAAAAATATATATTAATTATTAAAAAATATATTAACTTCAAAAAATATATACTAAAAAGGCTACAAATTACAGTTTTGATTGATAAAAACTTCCCGTCTTTGTCTGTTCGTGATAAACAAACTAAAATGAGAAATACAAATTGCCCATGTTTTTTTCTGACCAAAACCACACTGTAATTATGATTTTGCAACTAGGAACTTCCCATGACTCATCAATATTTTTGGTTTATGTTCCTAAAAGAGACAATTTGTGAGCGTGCATATTATTTTGACAATTTTGGCGGAGTACAGATAACCTCAAAACATCGAATGCTGTGGTGAAAATTCCACTTTGTAACCTTACCACGACAGGCCTTTCTAAACGACTGGTTTGGAAAATTCCTCTTCAAAAAGCATGCCATTTTTTTTTCCTTTAGCTGAATCTATGAAATCCCAGATCAGCTCTGAACTTCTTGTCATGCTGAATAAAAGACATAAGCGCATTTAAGATTATAGCACCTGGTCTGGTATTTGCCACGGTTGATGAAAATGGGTAAAAAGCAGACACCAAAGGTCAACGGTCACAGCTTTATGTCACACAATCTGTGGATTAAAATTCCACTTGTATAATAAATTGCAGCCAAAGCTTTTTCAGCAGCAATAATCCGCAAGGAAATTCTTCTACTTCATAAAGTAACCCAGTGATCATGAGTTGACAGTTCTCCATTCACGTCTAATCTACAGTGCCATAAATTACACGAGGGTTGTCAGCAATTCAGTCACGTCATGTATCTTCCCTTAAAGATGCATACCACCCAGGTTTACTGCATGTCTTTGAGATGAGCCCGAATCTTAGAGAGCAAAAGTTAATCAGACTCCACTTCATGGAGTTTATGATAAATCATAATCCAGCGCTGACCTACTTCATAAATGTAAATCCTGAATCTGGATCTATCTATATCACATTCTGCAAGACCTCTTGATCATGCGTTCACAGTAAAACAGATTTGATGCATCGCCGTTTCACAAAAAAAAAAAAAAAAAAAAAAAAAAAAAAAAAGCCACGATCTTGCTCAACCTCGAAGTATCAGTATTTCAAGATTTAAAAAAAAGCCTTTCTCAAGCATTTCAGCAGTGTTGTCTGGTTTGGGTCCATTCTAATGAAATTGTGGTGATTGAGGACTTCCTCCCTTCTGTCCGAGACGATTTATAGCAGAAAACACATAGATTTAATCAATGCCCCAAGCAGCTACCCATATACAGAGATGGAGACGACTGTTCTCAGATCAGGAAAGCGCATTACAGCATCACTAAATTTGGCCCAGTTCCTGCTCCGTCTCCATCTCTCTCTGCACTAGTAGGGTGGAGGCAGGGATCCTGAAAGCTTCTCTGTAAACCTGAGCCGAGGAATGTGGAACATGCACACCACCTTTGGGAATGCAACAAAGGTCTGCATACAGGCGCCACAGAAGGGATGTTAACTCAATACCCTATTCTAGGACTAAACGTGGTTATTGTAAAACAGCATTCAGACACATACACAATTCAAAATGTATTAAAAGGCACTGTGTTCAAAATATGAAACCAGAGTCCGCTGCAAACAAATACTGTGCTTGGTTTAGGATAGTTATGTCATGTTTCACTAGTTAAAATAAAATGATTATACAATTTGCATTTAAGATTACTGAAGCCTCAAACAAGAGATGTGATGAGATCTGTGTAAATGACCAGATGGGTCTCGCATTTCATTTATTTTATACATCAACAAAAAAGCATGTTATTTTAGTATAATACTATTATAGTTTTTGTTAATATTTTAAATTGCAGTTATATTTTCATTGTGGTTGACATTAATTTTGCTGTGCATTTTTGCAATGATTACTTTTTAATGTATATGTAGTTTTATTCAGTTGTATTTCAGTTTTAGTTTAAGCAATTTACATCAAGTTAAACTAGATGAAAAAGTTCCTTTTTTTTAACACCAGGCAGACAGAAGGCACCGTGGCATGAAACTGCTGTTATCTGATATGCATTCACTGATATAGTGTCGTTCAACTCTGCACATGAGCTTTGAAAGCAACAAAAGATGAGCAGAATTAAAGACATTCCTCCTTAAACATCAAATTTCTTATTTATCTGCCAAGTCTGGAGTAAGAGAGTATCTGTAATCCGGTACATGCATGACTCTGGGCTCCTCCAGCCCCCGGCCACAGCGTGTCAGTGTGATGCGCTCTGGAGGCTGAATGCGATCTAACAGAACAGGAGTCTGTGCGACCTTGAAAGCTGAAGCACACAGGATGATGGAGGTGCAGAGCACAGAGCTGTAGGACATGAGGACAAGCTTCCTGTTCCACAGCTATGACGCCATACCCTGTTCGTGATGCATCGAAACCAACACCCTCGCTTCTCGGAACAGTATACTGTACATACAGCAAAGACTGAGGAGGGGCTCAGCGCTGTTTACTGCTCTCTGCTGGAACATATCAGCATGACGGCAAAATCTGGTTGGACAAGAATGTGCTATGGAAGATTAGTTGAAAAAAGAGTGAAGCTCGGTTTGATGTTAAATCAAAGACAGCACAAGAAGACGGGGAGGAGACTGATCATTTATATAAAAAAGAAAAAAAACGGTGGTAAATATAGAATAGAATAGAATAACTGGGGGAAAATGGCTGCTGAGTAAAGTGACTTTCCATAAAGGGACTTTGTGTATGTTAGAGTTTGTCTGCAGAGAACCAAACCAAACCTTTACGTCCAGTCCATCTCAGCATCAATCATCATAGCAACTATGACCATGAACATATTAACATGTTACCACCCACATTTACATATTAGCGCATTAGCATACTGCACAATCGAAGATCAGTTGCGTAAGAAGTCTTAAAGGTACAGTAGCAAAAACAACCTGATTAAAGGATAAAACTAAACTGGGCTATTTTGGAGCATGATAAACGCATGTATAACGCAAATAAATATAAAATGTAAGGGAAATGTAGGGGACAGTAAACAAATACATGAATTAAAGTTTGAGAATACGTGCATTTTTACTCAAACGACTGCAGTCAGAAATATTCATTATAGAATATAGAAATATATAATTTGGTAGTTGTATTTAGCAAGGACACATTTAAGTGACTGAAGACTTGTTTTAATAATAAAATTACTTTTTTACTTAATTACTAAGTAAAACATTTAAAAACATAGTATAACTGTATTTTTGATTCAGAAAATCCTTCAAAAACCTAAAAATCTTTTATAGGGGAATCATCGGTTTACGAATATTGCCATTATCTGACAAAAGTGACAATGTTAAAGACGTTTGTATTAATATAACAGTTTAGGGAGAAACAATGACGTTGAAATCAAAACAGCTAGCCAAGATGTTTTCCACAGCCTGACGATCTTTCAAGATCAGAGACAAATGTGCATTGCTTGTAAGTTAAACCACAGCACTAATTTCAACATAATGGATAATCTGCCGCCAGTGAAACCAAGAGCCCAATTAACACATATCCGTCAACCCTGAGCGATCACCTGCATTCACCATAAAACCCTCACCTGCACAGAGCCAAAGTCAACATTCTCATAGTGGAAGTGGGCACATTCTGCCAGCCTGGGAAAATGGCCTTTGGCGAGGGACAGTCTGCAAAACAAAAAAGAGCTCATCGGTATTCTGCTCCGTGGGTCTGAAAGAGACAAAACAGAGAAAGAACTCTTCCCTTGAACATATAAACACCTACTTTTTGACGTTCTTGACCTTCATGCTGGCCGTGCTGGCACATGAGCGCAGAGAAGATTCGGGAGGCAGCTCAGGGACCATCGGCACTCCTCGTGCCTGCATATACCAACACGCACATGTAAACAAATGATTACGCAACGCTGTAAACGCATGAAGCGTGACATACAGAAAGCCAGTACACACACACGCACCATAACAGCAATGGCGTCCTCCCAGCCTGCAGTCTCTGCTGGCTGCAAGCTCCTATCTTCCTCCCCCTCATCCTCCTCTGGGTGGGGCCTTAAAGAAAAGAGATTCAGAGAGGGATATGTTGAAATGAGCTTATGCTACGACATACATAAATACCTCCGCATCGCATCACCCGGCACAAAGCAATTATTGCGATGAAATTCCTGAGCCGGGGGTTGTTTTAAAGTAATAGCTCACCCAAAAACGTTTTGAATCTGTTTGACTTCTGTAGAACATGAAATAAGGTGTTTTTCTGAATGTTTAAGCTGCTCTTTTCCAGGAAATCAGTTTTCAGCTTCCTTCTAAAGCCACACAACAAGGAACAGGCCAAAAAAATAAGTTTGGAGGAGTTGATGCTAAATTTGGGTAGATGGAGTTGACAGATTTAACAGAAAGTCACAAACTTTTAGATTAAGCTAGTGTTTTAAAATATGCTGATATATATATATATATATATATATATATATATATATATATATATATATATATATATATATATATATATATATATATACATATACATATTATATAGATATATTATATATATATATATATATATATATATATATATATATATATATATATATATATATATATATATATATACACACACATATTATGTACACAAAAACTTTTTAATTTTGGACATGATTAATCATTTCCCAGCACTATTATTTATTTACTTTATTTTAATGCAATTTATTAATTAGCATTTTTTAAAGCCTACATTCTTTTTGATCTTTGATTCTTTTGAAACTTAGATCTCCACAAGACTGCAGCTTTTACACGTGCAAAGTCCGCTGCTCTACCTGACACATTCCTTCTGGTCCCTTTCTTTTCCCCACTTTTGGCTGCCTAATCAAGCAGGACACGCAGACAATAATCTAACCAAGTTGAGAGGCACCACTCCTTACGCTGAACTCATGACTCGAGTGAGGAAACAGCCAAACAACGAGCTACAAGTTCACCAAGGCCGAGCTGTGTCAATAACACGAGAGCAAAGCTGCTCAACGAACACACACCAGTCCTAAAGTGTCTGTTAGGGTCCTGTATATAGCAAAATTACAAAATCGGATTTGTTGAGTGAACTGAACCTTATATAATGTCTTTAATCAGTTAGCAAAGCCTTTTAGGACATGTAGTAGATAGACTTCCAGATTACACAAACTATTATGTGAGAAAATAACACTTTATTATCCAATCATAATGAATTATACTCCAAAGTTTACGGTCTCCAAAAGCACAAGCTCCCATTTCACATACACATTGTGAAACGATCTGTCCGTTTCAGAAATTCTCCAGAGCATTATCCAGTTCACCCCGCAGCTGAAAACATGGCCAGGAGGGTCGAAACAAGGAGACATTATAGAAGATCAGATCAGTAGCGGTAAAAAGCGCACTATTGTACGTTTTGCGTCGCACAAGGATATCGCTTCAATCAGTCACTCAGTCAGTCACAAATGAATCCACCCTAAATAACAAAGAACAAGGCTAAAGTGTAACTTGAAATATGATGCGCTGCTGGGGTAAGGAAAGGTGAGCTGGAACAGCTTTAAGGATTGGAAAGCCTTTAGAATGAGCATAAAAGGCTAGAGTTTAGACGATTCATTCAGTAGACAAAAGACAGAGTCAGTGATTTGGTTCCAGAACATCCCACGCTCCCCCTTCCTCCAAAAGATTAGACCACCGTGAGATTGAACAATAATGCCTGATTCTGCTCATGGCAAAAGTTTACTGTCGTTTTAAAACCACAGGTGCGACATAATGAGCTTTAAATTACTAACTAGGTCAATGATTAATGATCGTGTTCACAATGAGGTAGTCTTTTTATATTTAGTTAATATTTAGACAAATGTTTTTGTCTCAGTTGTTTGGTCCATTAAAATTGATGACATTTTTGTCACATTTGTCCATGCTGTGATAAAATGGTTAAACTGATAATCATTTTGATCAAAATTATACTGCTGCCGGTGACATCCAATGAACAGGACATTTGGATTCTAACTCTAAACAAAATTGTTGTCTGTATTAGTAACTTATATGGTTTTGGAACAAAATGCATTTAATCATTTGTATACATGTATTATTTTACAAATAATAAATTATCAATGTTTAAATATCACTAACTAGCATTGCTATAAAAATACCAAATTATCTGACATGATGAAATATATAGTATAATATATATTAAAGAATATAATATAGTATAATATATATTAAATAATATAATATAGTATAATATATATTAAATAATATAATATAGTTTCCCAGGTTTTTTTGTTTTAGTTTTAGTTTTGTTTGACATATACAAATATGAATTATCTCATCACTAATATGGCAATTTTAGTTTTTGAATTATTGGAATATCCCCAACTATTATATCCATAAAACTGTCAAATCATCAGATATTCAGCATCACTGATATTGTTGACTTAATGAAGGTCTTAATATAATTTCCTGTTTTTTTTGGTTTCTGTACATTGGATGCAAAACATGATTTTCCTCTCAAACCAAATATTAAAAAGCAGGTTTGTTTCAATGAAATAAGATGTTAAGTTTTTCCTTTTAAGTCGGGCTTTTACTTTATTATGATATCAGAGCAATTATCGACCCGGCCGTATTTTCGTATGAACTGCATATTTAATGAATACATTAACAGATAGTCAGTGACATGACACCTCTTTTATACTAATACATTAAACCGTGCCTGCTTCCTTGGGGCGGTACAACATGTTCATTGACGACTCAACTGTCCTTGTTATCATCTCTGTAGGGCACCAGTTGCACACAAATCTCCACTATAATTTACTCCTCAGGGGACAAATTCACATCTGCTGCATGCAGTGCTACTGAAAAATGCTGTCTCAGAAATAGAATAAGATGACTGGTCACATGACGCGCAAAATGCCTGTGCGTGCAAAAAAACCATGCACTGCACCTGATCATGCAGAGATTCAGCCCCGAATGTAAAGAAAAAGCCTCATCTAACCTTGCAGACGTACAAGGCATATCTAACCATAATCGAGCGCAGCGGCAGCCTAAGCACACCGAGGGGAGAAGCACGCAGGCTGTTACTCACCCTTCGCAGGGATCATGACTGCATGCGTCTCTCAGAGGTGTTGGAGCTCTGCCGTGTGTCTCTGCTGCAGTCCCGCTGCACGCCTCCATGATACTGAGTCACTGCAACAGCTGCCCGTCTGCGAGGGGAGGGAGGAGACCGGACTTCAGCAGAAACCTCCAACACACAGGCCTGTGGGGATTTTCACCAAAAAGGTTCTTATTTAACGTATAATTTAGGGAAAACCCCGTTTAAAGGTATACGGAACTAACACAAGGGTTGAGGCAATACAAACTTGTTACGCACCCATAATAATGTGTGTTATGTGTAAGCACTGACCACCTTTTACACAAACATGGTTGCAACAGCTAAAAAAGTTCAGCAACCAAAAAGGTATTACATTATTAGTGAATGCTTATGAACATTTACAAACCATGAATCGCTCCAATTTTAGATTGGGTACCGCAGAAATGTGAACAAATAATTTATAAATGATGTGTAAAAAAAAAAAACTTTTGTAATCAAGGCGACTGCTCATAAAGGTACTGATAAAATTATGAAAGTTTAATGACATTTGCAAGCATTAATTAGTGACCCATTAAGCGTTATATAATTTTTGTTGCTAACTTTTTAATCATGCTTTTGCTCATCGTAAACCATCCATCAAACTCTTTTGAAGATGTTTTAAAACTTTATTATATGAACTGAAAGTTTTGCAACATTTGTAAGCATATCCATTTACATTATCTGTTAATTATAAGAACATGTTTAATAAGTATACTGATAAACATTAACAAGCATATTATCTCATATATTTACTTCATATAGTTTAATCGCTAAAGTTTATTCATAAGAGCTTATATTTACATATATATTATTATATGTAGAAGTACATTTCATTACCGTACTTTTTATTGCCATAACGTCATCAGATGCTTAAGAAATGAAATTAAAAATGAAATGAAATTAAGTTGAATAAATGCAGCATATTTGTTTGATAATTTAATTTCAATAAAACAAATACATAGATAAGTAGATAAGCAAAGTTTATGTAATATGGTGGATCTTATTACCATAAAAGAAACAAAGGCAATATTCACTGCATTAAAAATAAATATAAATAAAATAATATTATGTATGGTGGACTTTATTTTATATTGCCATAACAGTGTCAAAGGCTAGATCAGTTTAACCAAATAAAGAAATAAACAAATACAGTCTGTCATGTGTGCAGGTGGCAAATGATTTACTTTTTATTGCCATTAATAACTGATAATAATTGCAGTGAATGAATAAATGAAGTTTCAGCTAAAACTGTTTTAAAAACATCTATTTGCACATGGTATATGTTTATTAATACAGCTATTAAATCAGTCATCTGATGAAGAAAGCCCTCGAACTCATGGAGAAATAAGTTGGCTAAATGGCGACTGTGGACCTTGAAATGCAAATGAACCTAAAGAAAATCAATGACGAGGACGGTTTGTGCCATGTTCAGTGATGCATGACCGTGGTGAATACGGGACTTACACAAGACTTGTGTAAGCAACTATACGCTACGCCATCAATAATTCAACCGTGAAGGATATAAACAAAAGAAATCCTGGAATACTGAGACACACCCACAGCGACGGTTTAACCACGACCGACATGAACAGCATTTATGATCTATTATGATAGAGTAAGGAGATAGAAAACGACAAAATATTCCTCTCACACTCTGGCCCTACTGTCAGAAGTGCTGACAGGGAGAAGCTTGATGTTGACTCAGCAGAATGAACCCTCCCTGACAGGAACCACAGCTCCATGTGAGAGTTGACTTACCTTACGTACAGCTCTGGTGATTAATCCAAATCAGTTTACACAGTCTAACTGATTATTTAACTCCTTTCGACGGGTTGTGAGAGGACGCTTTGGAATTGGGTATTTCCAAACGTGAGCAGCTGTCTGTGGTCTGTGCTTTGATTTGCAATAGACTTTGAAAGTCTGAAACTGCATTAAAATGCATCTTAATTATGATTTTAACTTATTATTTAGTAATAACTTAGTAAGTAATTATTCAGAATTTATGAATAGCCTATTTTAATTGTTAGTATTATTTATTTATGAGTACATCTACATATATATATATATATATATATATATATATATATAAACATTTGAAGTGGATCAAGAAAGTTTATTGCATGTGTGTGTGTGTGTGTGTGTGTGTGTGTCCTGTGGTGTAAAAATTTTTTTTTTTAAATGTAAACCATAGGACACAATTTATTTATTTATTTATTTATTTTTATTTGTTTATTTGTCAACTAACCCATATATAGCCAATTTTGTTCTGAATGTTAAAAATGTATTATAGTACAAATATTTATTACATAAAGCCCTCTTGCCCCACTGGTATTCATTTGGACGTTTTTTAAGACATGACACATCATTTACACAACTTGTAAGGGACTGTGTGGAAGCTGTGCATAGATGTGGTTGCTAAGCGACACTGTCTTGAAATCCCTTAGGAATTGCTTAGTCTTGAATCCTGAATATCTGACGTAGAACGTTTGCGGACAGAAAACAGCGGTTCATGCAGATATGGGTTTATTGTTATGTGACTAAGGAGATGGGGAAGTAAACCTTATTCTGTAATATGTTGAAATCCTGCTTTTGAATAAAATAAGCACTGTTGTCATGGGCAACAGCATGTGACTTTAGCACTTCCGGTCAGGGTCTTCAGAGGGGTTTTTTATGTCTAATGAAAACTCGGTGTACGTTTCGTAATTAGAGCTAAACAGCTTTAGAGAGCTTGTTCTCAGCCACCGGAAGTCAATACAATTGAGGTATTTAAGGGATTTATAGCAAAAAGGAACCACTAGCAAAAGACGCAATGTTTATTTATGGATAAAATAGTGTAATATTTTACAAGCTTCCTAGATCGCCAGCAAACAGAGGAAAGACGAACACAAGTCACTCACCTGTCTGTGATTGTTTCAAGCGTGACTCCACCAAATCAAATCCAGGTAAGTTTTTCTTTAAAACAGATCCATTATTGTGAATGCGTGTGAACGAGAGTCAAAGCAAAGCATCCTTCATTGCGCGTGAACCCGAGTGAATGAATGAGCTCGGTCTCGAGGCAGGACATGGGAAAAGTTCGCTCTCGCGCATCACCTGATAAACTGACTGCGCGTGTGTTTGGGGGCGTGGCCAGAGGCGTGGCCAAGAGCAAGGTGCGTATGAGCAGGATCCATTTAACTCTTGTTTGTCCATAGAGGAACACCTGAGATTCAAAATTGACCGACACTGAAAACGTAAAATATTCAAGATTATTGTACAGTGGGTCTAAATACTCCCCTCAAGGAATATGTGTTGATACAGGTTCATAAAAATACCGATGGAGAAATACAATTTAAAGAGTTCTGGAAAACAGCTTCACACATACATATAAAATATATTGAGAATATTAAATGCTGAAAGATAAAATTATACAACTATTTTATGAAGGCAGTTTTAACCAAAAGACTATAAATGGGTTAACCGAAACTTAACAGAGACCATCTCAACTTTTCCTATAAAAATCATCATCATCATTAAAATCATCATAATTATTAAATTATCTGGCCAATGCCAAGGCGTTGGCTTTGAGACCTATGCCAGGGCCACGGCGTTATCTGTTTTGTGTTAGTCACTAACTTTAGATAAATAGGTGTGTGAGAGGGAGTTGTGTTGGTTGAGGACTTTGCACCTGGATGAACACTTAATTTCCTACATGACAGCATTATCAGTCAAACTTTTGGAAAACACCTTCCCTCTAAGGCATTACGCTTGATCTGTAGAAACAAAAAAAAATCATTCCGTTTTAACATTATGCAACAGTGGCCTCTGGCGGCCGCTGCATATACGAACAGTCAAAAACCACTCTTCAAGAAATAAACACATTCTTATATTTTTTTATTATATCAAAATACAAAAAGTTTTACGGGGTTATTACATGGACCAAAGCGTTGGAAAATGTCAACCTAATAGAGCTTGCCAAAATGTGCATATCTGGGCATCTGGTGATGTAAACAATGCAAATTGAACGGCTCCACTATACAGAACTTTAACTGGGCTGTTAAAGACAGCGCGCGCGCGCACGCACACACACACACGCACACGCACGCACACACACACTTAACACTTCCGTGTGTTTCATTCCCAGGTCTGGTATTGATGTAATTCTCAAGGACAATTCACTTGTCAGGATAGCATATTCTTTTTGACTGGGGTCTTATTCTAGAGCAAAACTTTTAAATAAATGTTTAAAAAAATGATGAAAGCAATTTAATAAATGTGAAATAACAATGGGATTTCCTTTATTCCCTAAAAATGCCATTGCTTACTGAAGGGTTGCTCCCTTTTGATATCAAGAGTGTCCAGCTGAGTTATTGTGGAGGTCAATGTCGTATTTCAGAAGTTGGTAGTACAGATACAAAACATCTTTAACATTTACTCCTAGCAGCATGAAGACACACCAGGCACCGTATCTTAACATCTGAGTACAGTATGTGGAGACACCGAATGCCCAAGAAAAGCACTGCAAAGTACTAATCAAGGACCAAAAGAAAGAGGCACACTGCACCTTAATTCATAATCAGAGGCGTCTAGCAATTTAGAGAATTCCTTAGCAGTGGCAGAAGAATCAAACAACGCATCATATAATAATATTGTACATAAGGCTTTGGTACAGCACCATACTGTTTGAGAATAATACCTGAAATAAATGAGATTAATTAACAAAAGAAGCCTTCGGTCTAGTCATTCAATCAAAAAACAAAAAACCTGAAAGGAAAAACAAAACTCATATTCCATTATGGTCTTTTTCTTCACGTAAGAACAGTCTCTTATACATTTGCATGTAGGGTGATAAAGATGAAAAACATGTTTGCCCAGAACACATCTTTAGATAATAATAAAATCTGTAAACAATGTACAACACAAATTCAAAAGCAGTCAGAAAGCACAATGCGATTTGAAATATGCTTCCAATAAGCTCTAAGAATGAGGTTTAATGTTAAAACAGTCGTAAATTAGTGCATAATGCAGTATTACATTCTAAGTTTTCAGTGCTGGTTAATATGAACAGCAAAAGAATCGAGAACAAAAAGATGAAACGAGACAGGTCCGAACGAGTGGAATAGCTTGATTATGCAAGGTTAGTTCTGTTCAGAAAAAAAAGGAAAACAAAGTTTCACGAAGCACCAAAAGTAGTAAGCACAAAACTGAATACAGGCAATCAAAGAATTGATATGACGCTTCCTGCAAACGAGCCCTCTTACAGAAGCGAAAATGGGGCGCGCATCTACCTGTACAGTATCATATATATTCAAGAGAGTCGTTTCAACCGGGTTCTCTCTTCAAAGACCAGAGGAGCTGAAGAAAATGCCGTCGATCACCTTCCACAGACATACAGAGACACCGCACCTGCGTCTTAAATCGGTGTGACAGCTTTACGCGAGGACGCATCGCTCCGTTGTGTCCAAGAAAAACGCTATAAAACAGAAACGCCGCCGCTTGACGCGTCAGAACGCCACCTGCTCGAGTTACCACGTCCTTCCCATGCTAAATGAAAAAAATTGACTATCATAACGTGGGTACATTTTATGGATTATACATTGAAATAGTGCCTCCTTCAAGCCTGGCGATCTGCCTAAATGCGCGGGCTTTTATCGGCGAACGTTCACGCGATAACGTAAGCACATACTGAATAGGCAAAGCCGAACTGTATTTAACCGTTTTCATACCGAAAGAGAGATATAGTGAGCGCACAGGACCTGCCCTGTGAGAGAGGTTTTATTGCTTGCGGTCCTACTCACCAGGAGAACTCGACAACGGAAATCACAACAGAGCTAGTTTAGTTAGGCTAGTTTAAGACAGAGGACTGTGCGTGAGTTTGTGTGTTAACCTCTGAACCACAGCACCACGAGTTCAAAAAGACATAGCACCAAGTCATAATGTGTACAGTGTGCCTACATCCTTGCACGTTATATTTCTAGATCATGTAAACATTATGTGGTTGTTGTAGGACTTGTTAGCAATGAGTTCTTGACAGAACTTGACAAAACACGTAGCAAAAACAGAGTTAAGTCTAAGTCGAACACTTCTCTCCCGACAGCTAAAGGCAGGTAATCAGGAATATCTAAAAATAAACACTGCCCTTCTCCTCTCAGAGACTACACGATTAAAGCAGCCTTACGAATCGCACCACATGGGGTGGAAAAAGATGTACATAGAAATAAGCAATGGAGTCTGCTGATCTAATACTGAATAGCTCAAATACACTGCGAGACGTTTGAGCATTCGTTTTCACTTCGAGTAAAACAGTTGTATACAAAAAGAGAGAAAGGAAAGACAAAGTAAACAGCCCTTTGGGCACTTAAATCAAATCCTCGAAACTCAAAATGGCTACTACAGTACGAATCCCTACGCACCCCAGGGTTTCCTGCTTGTATATTCTGCCTTATTCAAGTACTGCATGAGATTTCATTCAATTTCCTATTAAGTTGTACCTTCAAGATTCATTTTGGAGTTGATCGCATCGGCGTACGTATAAATAAGCTAAAAGAGAGAAACATCACACTAAAAATATTCAGATAAATCTGAATTCTAAGAGCAAATCATACATTCACCATCGGTTAAACTAAACTAGCACACGCCCGAGTAGCTTTCACTTTAGGTAGCAGATCAGCAGCTGTTAGTGAACTCTAGAGACAGTTAACATCTTTCGGAAATAGGCTACTAAAGTCATCATTAATTCAAATAACACAAACTTTGCTATGTCATCAGATGAGCTGTGATGGATGGCAAATAGTAAAGATTACAATACAGTTATTATTTTTTTTTAAAGAGTCAAGCTATTTTGGAGGTCCACTTTTGCAGGTAGAAAGTAACCAAGAAGTAATCTTTTTTTTTTTTTTTTTTTTTTCCCAACTGATTAGATTAAGGACTATTTCACTTTTCTATGTTATATTGATGACTTCATTAGTCTGCACGATATCTACTGTACTTCCTTGGTGTATTGTATGTCCAAAGCAAACGTATAACAAATTATTTACTTCAAGGAAGTGACGAAAAGATTAATAATGCATTTCACCACTTCTAACTACATTTGTGCAAGACAAGGACCAGGTAATTCTACTTCAGTTTAAATATTACATTTGCGCTTATGCCATCTGAACATGTCAAAAAGAGGAAATTCTAAAATTTAATGTGAAACTAAATCTTTTTTTTTTTTTCAGCAGGGGGCTAATATTACTCTTCCTCCAACCACAGATTAAAAAAATGCCTTAAAGCTGTCCAATGGTGGTAGTCAAATATAATGTCAATTATTTAAAAAAATAAGAAAGCATGTTTTCAATTCTACTTGCCTTTGCATGGAATTAATTGTTCAAACTTTGTCGCAGGACCAATCTAGTACTGCAGTCATTCATTTCAAGCTTACAATTTCTATGATATTCTGTGCTTTATATTTCACGTTCAGTATTTTATAAATAAATACATTGTAATTTCTGGGCTTACATTAATCCCTCATGTTCTGTAATGCTGTCAAAGCTTTGCCACAAACAGACAGCACACGTCATCCAAAATGAAATGCTAGCTTGCACAAAATATGGTAGAAGTGCTGAAATATGTTCCAGATCATTTATTCGTTTTCTTTTTTTTCTATTTTCTTTTTTGAGGTATATTTTGTAGAAGGAAGAAAAGAAACCCTGTAGTAGCTATCAGGTCTTGAAAGACATATTTGTACAGAGCATTTAACTCTTTCCTTCACAATATACACAGTTCCGACAACGTTATGACAAAAACCGAAGTGGCCAGCAAGATTTTTCCTAGCATGTAATGGAATGCTATTACTTTCTTTTTTTTTATTATCAAACGAAAAGCTTTTGTCCTGTCCTTTTCTGTTTCTTCCAAAAGAGCACCCCTGTACGTTTTTCCTTTGTGTAAATTTACAGAAAATACAGATATGTGTAGTATATTGTGCCAACCGAAGAACATAATAAATCGTATCTAGTTTAGACTGATTACAAAACAGTACTGAGAGCTTGTCCATTGTACATTTTTGCTAATGGACAAGGAGACGATCCGCCCCACAGGATAAGTTTTAGTGAGTTTGGGGGGAGACAGGGTTGGCTCTCAAAGCAGAGAACCATAGTTTGAGTGGGCAGGGTCCATACTGGCCAGGAGGGATTTTCTGTCTTCTCTGGGGTGAAGCCAGCGCAGCAGAGAGGACAGATGAAGACAGGGGGACTTTCTAAGTGTACTTTTCCACTTTTTCTTTGAGGGAGAGCTGAGATGTTCTCTTTGCTCAGAGGCCTGAGATGCATGCGGCTGCTGGGTCTGAGAGTTGGACACATCTAGAGACAGCAGAGCAAATGAGACACGGCGACAGAACAGATTTTTACATTTTCAGAAGAAGCCTGCGCATGCAAACCTCACTTCTACAATGTTAAAAGAATAGTTCACCCAAAAATGGAACTTGCACTATGATCTACTCACCCCCAAGCCGCAGACATATATGGCGTATTCTTTCAGAGAATACAGGCAGAGATTTTAAAAAATGCACCCTAGGATGGCTTGGGGGTTGAGTAGATTATGGAATGATCTTCATTTTTGGCGAACTGTTCCTTTAAGGAGTTGTAGGGAGGTGTTTTTAGCATGATTCGGGTGGTTTCTTGTAATTGTTAAGCATACAGGCATGTAGTCAGGACATTAGGAGAGACAACATGTCCCTTTCTCCCAGTATGTAAAGTACAGGTGAAACTGACCTGTCCTTTTCTTGAATCTGGAGTTGTTGTTCTTGTTGGCTGTTGATTTCTTGGCTTTATTAATACAATAATAAATCAGTGCTTCAAAGCTCTCAGACCCTGCAGGGACTCTCACTGCACCTAGATGCTCCCTGTGAGAGACAAACACAACCATGTATTACTTCACACCACCACCAGGGTGCGCTGCCCTCCACCGGCCAGATCAAACTGAGATTTAGCCCCAAAAAGGGAGCACTTTGGCTGCCCCAATGCCAAGTGCAAAACCTTCATGACAAAAGTACCATTCATCAACATGTACTATGCAATTTACCAATTAATCAAATCGTCTTGTTATATATTGTTTATCAAAACGAAATCATATTCATTTTAATTGGCCACATTTCATGGGTCGTCAGAATAAACATTAAATACCAAATCATTTATTTTTTAAAGAAAAAAACAAAGACTCTTCCTCATTAGATGGGTACTCTGCAAATTAAAAGGACATTGTATTAGTTGAGTTAGTCTGGTGAGTTGAATTTAGCATTTTCCCCACTCATTTACTACAGGATGCACCTAAATTAACATGAATAAACCTTTTACCTCATGTTGTACACTGCTGCCATGCTGCCAGCACTGTCCAATCAAATTACAACTAGCCAAAATCTCCTGTTTCCCAGTAAGCTCACTGGTTTCCTATAAAACTGACCACAGAGGTCACGTTTCTTGTAAAGTGTTGTCTTTTATCGCACATGCCATTCCTCTATCATGGCAGAGGTCATGACACTCAAACGTCCATACTGAAGAGTCAGCCAACAACTCATGGGTTCACAAGGCACAGAAACACAAAGCGTTTATAGACAGTCTCCCCTGCTGCTGAGGCTGTGGAAAGAGAAAGTGAAAGTGATTAATAGAGGGGGGTGGTAGACATGACCGAGCACTAAAGTCCGCCACATCAAACACACTCTGGTTACCATGAATACACTGTACAGTGGCTTCACCATGCTGACAGGAGAAGAGATGGCAGGGAGGGGAGAATGGCCAGTAAAGAACAGTCACATAAAAGAAAGGAACCAAACCACTAGGACGACAAAATGTGACAAGAAATTTTAGTTTGAGAACTGCTGTTACTGATTCGGCATCGAGAAGAAGAGTATTTAGAAAAGGCATGCATGATATTTTTGTACATGGAAACAAAATTTTAAAGGGGAATATCCAAGTGTGCCTCTAAAAGGGCGCCAATTCAAAATCTCTTGAAAAAACATTGGCTGTACTTAATAACTGCAAATAAGCAATACTGAAAATATTTATATTCCAGCAATAGAACTATTCAGGATATATGCCAAAAAAAGACAATGTATTATTGATATCATGTAATAAAAATAGTCACAAAAAAGTCATTCCCCTTTAAATGAGAATGATTTAAGGCCCCGCCTGCAAACCCCTCCCCTTTCAGACATGGATTCGACCCTTACCTATTGTGGTGTAGAGGACCTGGTCACAACAATGCTGCCCAGATAGCTGAGATCAATCAAAAACAAAGAGGGTAAGACTACCAGAGTCTCCAGAGAAAAGCGCCGTCTCTACTCTAGATGAGGATGAGTGTTGCAAGAGATGAGCGCACACTCATCCCTGGCAACGAAGGCCGCCTAAGAAGGCCACCGTGATGGTCAAAGCCCTGAGTTAGAAGAAGTGAGAGAAATGGAAGGAAATGAGCTGGAGAGGGTGAGTGATGTGATCAGCCCACAAAAGAGGACAAAGAAGGAAGAGCCATGGGATCGTCATGGATGCACTAGAAAATCCTTAATCATGAAAAAAGTTATACACTACAATAATTTCTTATATCAAAATTACACTGTTTAAAGGTTAAAGGAGAATTGGCTTTGAAGAAAATAAAGAAAAGTATGGAAATTTATCCTGTGAACCCAATAAGGAGTTATACTGGAGGACATGGACATTTGTGCATATGTAAATAGTTTATAGTAAGATGTACATGTAAAAATATTTTAACCAAAAATCGCAAAAGCATGAAAGCATTGCTTTTGCGGTACAGATGATGAATAACAATCTCCTTTGTCATTTTGGAGCCTCCAATGGTACGGTTCACCTACCCTGGAGAGGGTTCTGAGGGGAGCATCTCCTCATCTGTCCTTCTCTGAGATGGCATCTGGCCGAAAGCATCACTGCTCTCCGCAGGGGGTGAAGGGGACTGGGAGGGGTAACTGGCCGCGGCTGTGGCAAAGGCCATGTGGGCACGGTAGCTGAGGCTGGGCCGCTGGCCGCTCTGGCCTTGGGTAGGTGAAGTGGCAGGGGACGAGGAGAGAGACCTTCGGGAGAAGGAGACACTGGCGGGGTGGCGGGCGCTCTCGGGCATCTCTTGAGAGCGGGAAGACCGCAGGATGCTAGGGCGGGGAGGAGGGCGGACGAGAATGTCTGGAGAGCCGGCGTGTGAGCTGGGAGGGGTCTGGGTGAGAGGGGAGAGTCGTGACGGCTGCAGGACCACCTGCTGTAGGCCGAGATCCATCCTTCGTGCCGCCCTGGGGCTCAGCCAAGGCTGGGCCTCAGACCTCCAGCCGTCCGAGCTCTCACTGTGCAGTGTGCTTGGGCTCCCCATGCGGGCCGTGGCGCCTGAGTAAGGCAACACTGGTACGCCCATACCGTGGGCAGTGTGTCTCAACTGCCCCAGAGTCTGGGCCTGTTGCATAGTTATATGCTTGGCTGAAGGGCCCTGAGGCGGAAACCTGCCGGGAGATCTGCTCAGGTGGGCTCTAGGGGCCTCCAGCTGGAGGAAAGCAGAGCTTGAAGGGAGCTGAGAGGTGGTGCTAAGAGTACGACTATGGGAGGGGTATGGCGGGGGATCGGGGAGTTCCCGGTGGAGATATGAGGAATGACGTGGTGGAAGAGCGAGACGGGGACCCTCCTGACCTAGAAAGGGGAAGTCAGGAGGCTGCCAGATCTCGGTTGAGCGAGAGGAGGGAGGGCTATGCACCAGTGGGAGGGCGTGGCCGGAGGCACCATACTGATGGATCCTCAGCTCCTCCCTCTCCTCTGGGATGGTGGGATGGCGGAACGGCCCCTCAGGGGGGTATGAAGGTGAGGAGGACATGGCAGAGCTACGTGGACTAACATCAGGCATGTAAAAAGGAGGGTGAAGCTCCACCTCAGCACCGCTACCTAGATAGCCATAGAAGGGGCCTGGAGGGAAGACCCTGTGAAAATGGGAGACCCGGCTCTGCCCTGTGGCCTGAAGCCGACTACCCTCCGAGATGCTCATACCTTCCATAGGCCTCTGGAACCGGGGGCTGTAGGCTGGGGGCTGCATGTAGGACTCCTGGCTGGAGGACACAGGGGATATCTGGGGCCTGAGGGTGGCCATGACTGGGGGTAGGGGCCCTGGGTCATCGTTCTCCTCATCTGATTGGCGGAACTCAGGATACAAGTCTGATTCCTCCACAAAAGGAAAACCCTCAATGCGTCGTGGCTTGAGGGACGAGTCGATGTCACTGGGGTCCATGACGAATCGGCCATCAGGTCCACGGCTGATCAGCTCGATGGGCGTGGTGACCTCAGCCTCGTGCTTGGACACGCTGTACTTCTTACTGGTTATTGCTCTCTTGGTTTTCTTATAGAGGGAAAGCTCTTTCTCTTTCCTAGGGCTCGGCAACTTCTTAACGTAAAGACCATGGCCACCCACGCTGGCCAGAGATGGGGGCCTGGAGGAAGCAATGCTCTCAGGACTGATCTTCCCAGAGGACAGCCTGTCAATCAAAAAAGACATTGGGCTTAGGAATGAGCCTGGGGAATACCAGAACTTAAAATTAGCACTATCAAGAACTATCAACAAGAATCACTCCATATTTAAACATTGAATATAGTTTGAAATTAAATGGCATTACATTACACTTTATAGTGCACTTGTTTTAAAAGAACAAAATTCAGGTAATTAGCCTTAATCCGCATGCCTTTTCATAACAGTAATTACAGTAAATACAGATCTTTATTTAAAGGCCATCTTAAATGAAAGTGAAACACGATGTCAAGGTGAGAGATAATGAAGAACAACAGAATGGGGACAGAACATAGAAACAGATAAGTCAATACAGGCACCAGTGAGCCAAAATAATATCAGCTAAACTATATTTTCACCCAACTCTTCAATAATAATCCATCTTGCTGGCTATAAGTGGTCAAACAAGTGTCAATTGTTGGAGCAGCTGAGGGCTGAAGTTGTCTATTCCCCCAAAGCAGCAGTTTAGCTCTGCACCACTAACTGATATCATGCAGCTACGGCAGACAGGTGCATGCTAGCGCCTGCTACAGAGAGAGATACAGGTGCAAGCACTCACTGAGGGCTGGTGGATGGGGGCCTGTAGCTGCTCCTGTCTGGCTCTTCCCAGTAGGGCTCAATGCCAGGCAAGGGGGTAAGAGGAGGCCTGCGGTGACAAAAACACAATAGAGACGGGGCAGAGTCGGCCGTCAACCAGACTATGGTTCCACACTGCTATGTGGAAATGGGTGGGATGGGAGCATGAGACTGCAGCTCTATGAAGACCACAATGGAATCGGATAAGAGCGTGAGTCCCAGTTTGAACTGGGTTGGAGTTACCCTTAATGTTCTCCTTCCTTTAGCTCTGGTTATAAATGTGAGAGTGACATGCTGCCATGCCTGCACTGATCAATTCAGAGGAGCTGGGGGATAAGCTTCATGTTTATAATATATTCTAACACTATTGAAAGGTTCTATCACAACCTGACTGGACAAGCTTGAGAAGATTGTTTATAATGGCAAATCAATGCATCTTACTGCTGAAAGCAGAGGTAAGCACAGATGCATTTATAGCAGCCACTTTAGTGACCACTCAAATCCTCCTCCATGCATCCCTCACAGTAAAACAGCAGCTGCTAAGGTCAGCTGTTTGATTTCCCAAACTGTACATGCTCTCTCTCTCTTTCTCTCTCTCAAGCCATGTGCCTGGTAGTCAACAGATTTGCAGAAGTGCAAAGTATGATGGATGTTACCATGCACTGGTACTTACGGAGATTCGATGCTTTTCCTTGTGTGTGTAATCGATAGTGGAGGGTCTAAAGACAAATCACACAATGCCACATCAGCATGACAATATGCTTCAGATCTTTTTCTCAACCACCGCAATGCTGAAGCTGGTAAAATGCATTACCACTGAAAAATGTACAATCTTTTACAAATCCAATAAAGTTGTGATCTGTGTAAAAATTACTCAGTAACAAGAGAGATAACTGTGTCTTGAAGTTAAAGGAATAGTTCATTCAAAAATTAAAATTACGCCATATTTTATTCATCCCCAGGACATCCGTGTTTTATGCGACTTTCTTCTTTCAGACAAACACGGTCAGATTTCTTTTCATTTGTTTTTATTTTAAAGCTCCGTAAATCGGCTATATCTGCAAGTACTGCATTTCAAAACCTATATGCCTCAAGGAGGGTTATCGCATGTCCTCTAAAGCAGATTGATGGGTTTTTGTAACAAAAATATTTCTAGTTTTAAAATCATAACCTAAAAAACTGACTTCCGGCAACTGCCATATGCGTGTTCGCGAGAGCTTCAAGTTCCGGTTTCTTGGCTGACCTCTGACTCAACATATGACTAAGCTTACATCATACGTCCAGTCAGAATTCAGCCAAGAGCTAAAACTCAGACTTTGTTCGTCTGAAAGAAGAAAGTTATATACACCTAGCAAGGCTTGGGGGTGAGTAAATTATGGCATAATTTTCTTTTTTGGATGAACTATTCCTTTAAGAAGGACTTACCTCGTTTGCGTTTAAGCTTGCGACGATGCTGCTTGTTGACAAAACATGCAGCGAGCGTGCTGAATAGGATAGCAGCCGCCAAGAAACAGATGGTGGCCACGATGCCGGCCACCACTGGCTTGGCCAGCCCCTCGTCTGAGATTTCTGTGGGAGGGAAGGGGTCTGAGAGAGGAGAAACACTCCAGAACATGAAATTAGGATGGGAGAATGCAGCAAGCATGTATTCACAAAGCAGGTTAACGTGATCGCTGACAGTGATTGAGTTAGTGTGCATTATAAAGCAGACTATAGCAAAGTGTTAACACAACTGCAGCCTATCAGATCAGAAGCGCCTTTCCTATTTAGATCGAGAGGGCATGCGGCATTCAGATTTTTGAGCCAAGTGGATTAAAATCAAGTGGATTTTGAATATAACTTCCAAAAACAAATTAATATCTTTAATAACTACATTTTTGTAGGCAATGAAAACATCCTGTGGCAGCAATCACATCTAACTAGTCAGTCCTATTATCTTCAATTTGGAGCAGAAATTAAACACTTCAGCTTTATTATACAACAAAAATGGCTTAAGTAAGCCAGGCCTGCCACTGATGCCCCCCCAAAAAATAGGTGCATGACACCTTTGTATCACATCTACAACAGCAAACAAAAACATACAGTAGGGCACTAACTACAATGAGCAGCAGAGGGCAGTGAAGCTCTAGGTGGCTAAAGCAATGAATTGGTGCATTTTAGTTAAACCCCATATTCTCACCTGTACTTGACACTCCCACCACATTACTGCTCTCACTGACAAGATCATCCATTACAGCTAGCGCTCTGAATTCATACCAAGAGTCCTGGGAGACAGAGAAACAGGTCAGTGGGTCACAAATCCTGTGAGGCCAACAGGTTGAAGTGTCAGATCTACCAACAGATTTGTAACAAGAACATTTGTAGCAGACTCCGCTGTATGTCAGACTGAATTAAAATGACATCCTCTGAGCTTTTCGGTGGAAATGAATTCCCTCACTGCATTTCTCTAAATAGCCAGAGCTGCCATTCTCTGAAAAAAGTGAATGTGCACAAATTGAATTTCTGTAAATTAGATTATTGCCTGACTCTATTATTTATGGATAACCTAAAGAGTACCATACAAAAGATATTAAAGTAGCAAGTATTACCTGAATAAGATCTCTTGCTATGATCTCAGTTTCAGTGGCAGGAATCAAGTCATCTAGAACCTCCCACCTTTCTCCCAGGCGGAACTCGATGATGTAACGGTCAATTGGTGAAGAGTGATTGGCCGGAGGAAGCCACGTCAACAATACACCCTGCTGTGTCCGGTTGGCTGTGAGGCACCGTGGTGGAGTTAGAAGCACCAGTGGTTCAGGGTACTTATGGGATACCCTGGGAAAGATAATGGGAGGTTGCGAGCACATCTCATTTTGATAATCATTCATAGATCCAGTTTGTGTTGAAGTGCCACCCACCTCCTGTAGTCACAGTGACTACCTCACTGAAGGGCCAGTGCCCAGCTTGTTCTGGGCCAGCACACTAAATTGATAGGCAGTCTTTGGCTCCAACCCTGGACCACCAACCACGTCTGAGAGCCGGGCACAGGTATGGATAGCCAGTCATGTGGCCCTAAATCATTCTTCACCTTTCTATTGGATTATACCAAATACTTCTATTATAAAACGTCAACTGATTACAATGAAAATTAAAAAAAAATTGATTGCATAACATATTTTTGGAAAAGCATTTCATTGATTCATTCATTGCATTTCCATATGCATATAATACATAGCTTTAACAGCTAGTCTTTTTTTAAAAAAAGATTATACCAAGTCACAAGTACATTTAGAAAAAAGTGAGGAAGGAACTATATTTAGTGGGGTTCTGGCAGGACTTACACCGGCCGTACCAGACCGAGAACGTCTGTTCAAAGCCTCCGTCATATCCAGGTTCCCAGGAAACATTAGCGGAGCTTGTGGATGCTGACACGTGGACATTAGTTGGCGCGTGTGGACTAGTGCCTGAAATGGTTATTTTTAATTAGTAGTGTCTGCAAATGCTAGTACTACTGCTCATATTATATATAATGAATTTGAATTTAGCACTAACCCTTAGCATTTAACTTTGGCACATAACTCTTCCTAAATGATACACTGGATAAAGGACACATCAGATGTGTGGAGCTGAGACATTTCTAGCCAGACTATCCTAGTAATTTGAGGATGAGCTTTTTTGACCTGGGCCAACAAGTAAGCACCCTATAACACCTTAGCAAGGTTTGCACAGGCTAGAACCTTTTTTTTTTACGCATTTTTTTAACTCAGTTACAATTAAAAACACAAAAATCTTACATTACCATTACATTATTACAATTCTTACCATTCAAAAGTCTAAGGTTGGCATGTTTTAGTAAGTGTTTAAATAAGTATCTTATGGTCACCAAGGCTGCATTTATTTGATCAAAACAAAATGTTTGAAATATTATGAAATATTTTTCTGATTAATATTTTTGTCAACAATTTTGTAACAATGTAAACTTAAACTATAACTTTTTATCAGTTGAATGTGTCATCACTGAACAAAATAATGAGTTTATTTTAAAAAAATCTTAATGACCCCAAATGTTTTGAACATGTATATTAATGAGTAAATCAATCAATCACATGTCTACAAAAACCCATTAGCAAAAAAAGACCTAGTCTTATATGCCATGGTGAATATAATGTGAAGGAACAAATTCACTAAACATTTACAAGTAGCAGGGTCATTGTTTGGGGAGACATCCGGGAACATTGTCTATTAGTGGCCGCAATACATTCTTAGTGATTAACCCAAAATTTTTAAAGACTAGGCCAGACTGTTTGTCCCAAAACAACTCCTTTCCAAGATGGGTTTAGCCTTCTCAGACACAGCTAGAAAGATTTATGAGAAACTGAAGAACAGGAGATTTATTTGTCTGACCTGAACCTCCTCTCACTTATGTTTTCTGACTAGACAATAAACTAGCTCTGTGCACAGACTGACCCAGTCTGATAATAGCAGGAGAGCGCAGGACGATGAAAACGCTGAAGTGTAGGATGGATTCAGGAGTTCCATCACATCTCTTATCGGCACATAGCAGCTGCGGAGGATCTGTTAATTGCTCTCTCATTAAGAATAATCTTTAGACTGTCATGACACCAGTCCATCACCAAACAAATAACGTGTGTGTGTGGGGTTGTGTGCCCGCTGACACATCACTTGTCATCCGAGGGCGAACTCTCAGACGTGACAGCTGAGTTAGAGCTCCCACGAGCTACACGGCCCCCCTACTGTAATGACTCACTTGTGCCGCTTGGCTGGGAATCGTAATGTTCTAGCCTACACTTCCTATCTGGCAAATGTTGAGAAATCACATATCTGACGTATTTTGTGTCCTATGAACCTTCAAAATTGTACATGGAGTGCTGACCAGGCCCAAAAAAATGTACAGTACAAAAATGTAAATAAATTAATAAAAATAATGTAATTAAAAAGGTTACTTCACAGTGCCATGCTACAGCCTTCATACATAGATAGATAGATAGATAGATAGATAGATAGATAGATAGATAGATAGATAGATAGATAGATAGATAGATAGATAGGAGGATAAGGTTAGATAAGTTTGATGAGGGTCATTTACCTATTACAAAAAGGCGTGTGCTGGCAGTGATGCTTGTTACTACGTTGGTGGCAACACATTCCCACTCCCCATGATCCTCTTTGCTCAGAGACACAAATTGCAAGCTACCACTTGGTAAGATGTTATGTTTGCTTCTGCTGGGCTTCCCAACCTTGACCAAGGACACAATAATAAATGATTTATAAAGAGTTAGTTCACCCAAAAATTTTAATTGGCCCATTAATCAACCTCAAAGCATCCTTGGCGTATATGACTTTCTTCTTTCAGATGAATCTGAATTATTAGTTATATTAAAAAATTATCCTGGCCCTTCCAAGCGTCAGAATAGGAGTAGGTGGGTGTTTTTGTTCAACAGCCCAAAAGTAGTCAAATAAAGCCATTTTAATAAAACATACCTCAAATAGCTCTGGGTGCTGAGTAAACGCGAATCGATGCATTTTTGTAAGAAAATATCCATATTTAAAATGTTACAAACATTTTTATCTCATTTCTGTTGACTGTCATGCACGCAAGCCGTTCCCAGCCGATGACGTAGGATGCATGCCTCATGTGCGCCTTTGAGATTTGCTAGTCTAACGAGTTTACAGGAGCAAAGGAAGCAAAGCTTCTTTACTTTAGAAAAGGAAAACCAGGCTTATATCACTTATTTCAAAATCTTCCATTTTTCTTTACAAAGCATTATTTTGTTTTTCTGATTTGTGACTGGTGTTTTGTTTTGGAGTCTCTCCTCCACGCTTTTGTGTTTATCGCTATCAACACCGTGTGTTTATAACATTTTAAATATGCATATTTTCTTACAAAATAACATTTGGTACAATTACAGGATCAATTTTAATATAACTCAGATTGGATTTGTCTGAAAGAAGAAAGTCGATACACCTAGGATGCTTTGAGGGTAAGTATAACATGGACTAATTTTCATTTTTGGGTGAACTAACCCTTTCACTATCTACAAAAAAGGGGAAAAATAATATGGTACCTTTCTCCATACAATGGTTGGAATCTCAGGGTCTCCAGAAGCAGCGCAGGGGATGACCAGCTCTCTCCCCGCCTCCTGACGGTACTCCCCCCCGGGCCTCACGTTGAAGTAAGGGGGGTCCTGGGGTCACATGATGATGTTAACACATCCCAAAAAATTCTAGGAAAATGTGATTCTTTTAATTAAGGTGCGCTGACTCACCTTTAGCACCAGAGTGGCCGGAGGGGATTGTCCCATGGTACCTAGGACATTGTAAGGCACACAGGTGTAGGTGCCAAGGGAGTCTTCAGTGACCTCTGCTACTCGAATGCTTCCGTCTGCCATCTGGCTCCACCCAGGATACTGAGAGAGAAACAGAGGAGCAAAATCAGAACCGGAGTTTTGTTAAAGAGACAACAGACATTTCAGACGTAAGAAGCCTGTGCATTACAGACCTTCTCAATTCTGAGGGGGTAGCCGTCTTTCTCCCATCTGACTGACGTAACTGGGGGGTTGGCATCCACTGGGCAGCGAATAATTCCTGGCAACTTTCTTGGGACGTAGATGACAGGTGGCATGTTCACAACACGGGCAGGGTCTGAAGAGAGGATACGGTCCAAACGGGAATAAAGAACATGGGTAATAATTATTGGGTTATTCTAAAACAGATACTACAAATGACGTAATCGAGTCATTTGCACTATGCTTACAAAGTGCTTTATCAATTTCTTTGTTTATCCATCATAATACGCTTCACAGAAGTTCTAAAAATCTTAAAGCAGTTCTTAAAATCTAAATAAAAACATCGCCCATATTTTCAATCCAAAACCGCAGTGTTCGGGAGCCTGGGTAAGTGATGTGTGGTAACAGAACATGTAAGTGTTATTTAAAGCCCTTCCTGTGAAGTTGTCTCACCTGCAGCAGCCCTGGGGTGTCGCTGACTGATGTAGCACAACCCCAGCGGCACAGAGGAACGGCTGCTAATGAGACAGTCAGCCACTGCTCGGCATATGACACAATATAATGTGCTTTTCACAGCTAATCTCTTCTCTCTTCAAACTGCCAGGCTATATTTCCCTTCAGTTAATTCATTAAGGCCCCCTTGTCACCCCTGACCTCTTTTCTGCTGTGATGATATAGTGGGTCGTCGTGACATACTGTTCTGGGTGGTAAAATGAGAGAAACAAGCCATCTTTTGAATTCTGTACACCCCCTTGCCTGCTAAAAAATAACTATTTCTTCCTGTTGTAACAATCATTATTGTCTTTTAAATATTTTCATTAGCGGTCAGCTATGCTAATGGATTTTTTTAATGGCAGATACCCAACTATATCTACAGAATAGGGCCGGAAGGACTGTTCCATTGACTGCAAAGTAAATTACACTTTTACAGTTCGGAACGACATGTTGTTAAGGGATTAATGATAAGATTTTTATTTTGAGGTGGAGTATCCCTTTAACAAAATTTTTTTCCTCAATAAATTCCTAATTTCTGCTTATTAATAGTTAGTAAGGTAGTTGTTAAGTTTAGGTATTGGGTAGGGCTAGGAATGTAGAATAAGATAATGTAGAATAGGCTATTAACATGCTTAATAATTGCTAATAATTCTTAATAATGTTCTAGTAACATGCATGCTAATAAGCTTAATAAAAACTAGTAATTAACAGTAGTGTTTTTTAAACACACACACACACACACATACATATGTATTAAAAACACTAAAACAGAAAATGTTTATTATGCAGTCATAATGATTAAAAAAAATTGATTTTGGGACACTTTGTTTTAGTTTTAGATTCTGATCTACTTCAAATGTTTACTACTGTGTGTGTGTGTGTGTGTGTATATATATATATATATATATATATATATATATATATATATATATATATATATATATATATATATATATATATATATATGCAGTGATATTGTAGGCTCAGAACACAGATTTGCATTCACTTCTATGTACATTGCATGTTACAGCGACTTCCAGTCAGAATGTTCAGAGCTAGAACTACTTGTTTTTAATAATGAATTGAAAGTTGCTTCAGTGACAACTCTTGGCTGTGATTTATAACTGTCACGATTCCAATTTTTCATGGTGACCGCCGTAAGTGAGGCTTCTCCAATCTGTCTTTTCTATCCAAGAGAGACAGACAGACAGACAGACAGACAGACAGACACAGAGTCAGCTCAGACTCTGGGCTTATCCGCCACTTTCTGCAGCACCACAAGAGTCCTGGTGCAGATGGAAGCGAGCTCTCAAACCCTCCAGAGAGAGGCAGCAACTAGAACATCTCAGATGCCTGGCAGCCACCACGGCATCTCAAAGGGTGTAAATAGCTCTGTCCCTGTACGTGACAGACACCAATTACCCGCTCTGATGATAGTATACTTGACATAAAACACCTGAAAGGCACACAGGACACAGACTGAGATTTCAAACGCAGGCCTGGTGCTGCAGTCTCTTCAAGAGGTTGAAGGTGAAACTCACATTGCACGGTCAGGTAAGCTGAAGCAGAGGGGGAGATGCCCAGGCTGTTACTTGGGCTGCAGGTGTATTTCCCAGCATCCTCTGGCTTGACTCTGTAGATAATGAGGGTTCCGTCAATAAAGATGCGAACGCGGAGCTTCAGATCACTGCAGGGAAGAGAAGAGAGATGATCCGTTTGAAAAATATTATTAAACCTGTTTGTACACCGAGAAGAACTGAGGCTGCTACAATGTCTCATTACTATGGCAGTCTGTTTCTGCCTCAGAGTGAATAATAAAAAAGTTAATTGTGAGAAAGTTTTAAAGGAGCGTTATACTTTTGAAACATTGAAACAGTCACAAAAATTAAAGCTACATTTGTTAGATATAAATGAAGAGTGCAATATTTTGAGATAAATTTGATACAAAATTTGCAATAAAGCCACAATTGTTATATAAAGTCACTGTTTTTGATATAAAAAGCAATATTACGAAAATATGACATACGATATAACGAAAATTATAAATATAAATATTGTAATTGTGAGACAATGATGAGAATCATGATGTTGGATAAAAGGCATAAAATCTTACTTGTGAGAAATGTATGAGACACATAAAAATTGCAATTATGGAAACTACATAGTAGTCAGCATTTGAAGTGGATTAAAAAGTTTATCAAAGTTGTCCTAAGACAAGAACACATTTTGGTTTTAGGACAACTCCGATGAAAGTTTTGATCCACTTCAAATGTTGACTACTGTTGACACATTAATATATATAAAGTCACAATTATGAGATATAAAGTCAAATATATGAAAAATAAAGATAAAATAACTTATTTAAATGAAATATATTTCAGTTGAATTTTAGCTTCTTAACTTTGGTTTTAGTTGAAGTTAACATTATGTTATTCCATCTATAAACAATACATAAATGAATTAATAAAGTAATTAAATAAACACAATTTTTTTTTTATTAAAATCGTTTGAAATGAGATAATCTGACAAATATAGATAATAAGACAAAAAAAAACAATTCTTGGCAATAATTAAAATTTTCTGATTAATTTTACAAAAATCTGTGTCTACACAAAGTGGTAAGATGGCCAGCACTCTGAATATTCCCATGAACATCCGTCCGCCCCTCACAGTTCAATAGTACCGGAAACCGTTATTTCGAAGCACTATTCTGGCCTGTTTCCACAGGGAGGAACAGACTACAGCCCTGCGTATAGAGGGTCAATACGGCCACGCTTGGGGGAGTCAGAACAGCTTCTGGCTCAGCTTCAGATGATCAGCATGTTTTTTTAGGCATGTGATGACACAAGCACAGTGTCACAAGATGTTCCCATCCCGGCATAAAAACCTGCTGTGTGCGCCTCACAATCACTGCGCTAGCATTTGCCTTAATGCAGCTGTAGAGGGCTTGAGATTCAGGGATTCTGGGTCTAAAAATATATGTGGCTCTAATCTAAAACCGACAGACACACACACACACAGCAGCTTCTGTGTTCAAGACTTGGCACAGTAGTGAACTCGATCATAACTTTACTTCTTGAAATATACGTTGTCCTCTTCCCAGTACCAGGTATAGGTCAGGTTGCCAGGATACGCCTCTGCTTGGCACGTAAATTGGGCATTCTGGGATATGTTAACAGTGATGTTCTCGGGTGGTGACACGATGTATGGAGGACCTGGTGGAGGCAAACAGAGACAAGGGTTATAGACCCCCAATAAGCTCAAATCAAAACAGGAAAAATTAGTGTTATTGTTTAGACAAATGTCAGCTGTAAGTAAAGTGGCAATTATGAGAACCTTTTGAGATAAGTCACAGTTCTGAGATATGAAGTCTCAATTGTACAGTCATAATTAGAGTAGACACAATTGCAAATTTGAAATTACTAGATATTTTTGCAATTATGAGAAATAAATTTACATTTGCAAGAAATTTGCATTTTTGAGATATAAAATTGCATGTACTTGTAAAAGACATCTGTAAGATAAATGATTGATGTTTATGAGATACAGACACATTTGTGCATTCATGTTACAATTATGATATATACAGTATCAGTTATGCATTGATAAAAAACTAGTTTTTACTAAAGAATTTTGTCAGCTGTGGTTGCCAGAATAATTTTGTAAAATATACAGAAAAATCTAAGACCAACATATTTAGCTTTTCCACAAGCTAAAGCATACTAATGTACAGAAGATGCACATTCATGCAAACACAACACATCATCATGGTAACACGCATGATGCCTAAATAATGTAATAAACATTTAATAAACAACATAAGATGTACGATAAAACCCCTAATGTATTGTAAAATTACATAAAATGTCTGGTTAGATCCTTTACAGTCCTACCCTGTATATAGTACAGGAACTTACTGTTAACCTACTGTAACCTACTTTTTTTGTACATTTTTACTGTTAAAATTACACAGGGTAAAAAATAATATTTTTAAGCTGATGCCATATAACTATCATTCAGCCCAAATTGTATCATCCGTGCAGGTTAATCCACTGAAGAAAATTATTGGTCTTCATAATCTTTCATCAAAATCTAAGATCGTTTGGATACTTACGAATAGAAAATAGATGTTTATTAAGAACACATGACTGAGCATTTTAAGAAATGTAAAGCTAGTTCTTATAGTTTTCTTAAAAACCCTGCTTCCTCTTCCATTTATTCTCTGGTTCTAAGCCAAACAAGATAACAAGACTAATCAAGAACAACCAATTACAATAAGACTAATTAAACAAAGCAATAAACCAGTGACGAGACCGAAAAACTAAAATGAAGAGGAGGCAGAAACTAAAAAGAACAGAAGTTTTAGCATTTCAGATAAACATGTGAAACACAACCCAAACCTCTTTAGTATTCATATTATATTTATGAGCAACTTTAAAAAAAAAAAAAAAACAGCTTGCCTAAATGACAACCTGTAAACTCAGTGCTAACAAGCTAGCATGCTAATATGCGGTTATACTTCAAAACAGTGTGGCAGTGAGCCATTCAACTGCTAACTTTCGGTTTCTTAGCGTATTTACTGCAAGTGCAAACACATTTCATTTTTGTTTATACACACATGGGAAAAGAATTATTACTGTCTGTGGTAATCAACTGCATGCCACAGATGTGGTATTCCTTGCAATTATCCTAATTCTCCTCCATGTTTATGTGTGTATATAAACCTGTCTAATAAAGACGGCAAGGATACTACTGTCAAACCTTCCCACAGAGAATATTATCCTTCCCACATGAGGCTGTCACTGAAATTGCCAATAGACTTTTAATTAGACGTGTGGGTAGGCAGGAACACTGTCGTGACACTCGGACCGCTGTGAGATTTGTGGGTGCTCTGCTGAAAGATCCAGCACGAGTGCTGCTCTTCGCACAAACAAACCCATGACTAGCTGTGAAATATCTTCTAATCTTAATGTGTGGACTGTGCTGAGAGCTTCCTGGATGTTTCCTTAATGTGCAGTAAATGACACTGCATCTAAGGGGATTATTGACAGTAGCGCAGCTTTGCTTATTAAAATGAAATCGCAAAAGGCATCACTTGAAAGCGTCTAAAAATATCCCTGAGCGTTGCTCGCTGCTCGTGTTATTGAAGCAGGTTTTAACTAGAGTGCCTCTCCAGAGGCTTCATGAGAATATTGCTTTTTGTAAAAACAATATTGCTAGTTTACTAAACAAAACAGCCCATGGCCAAGGCAATTTTGGCTCGGCACAGTTCATATGCATCTCCATCTGACTCGTTGGTACTCAGACGAGAGCAGACGATCCTCCACTCCAACCAAAGCTCTAAAGTCAAGGTAGGACAGATGATATTGTTATATATATATATATATATATATATATATATATCATTAGTGATCAGATACTCAATTTTGTGTTTATGTACTGGAATGACTTAAAATGATTTAATCAGTTCAATAAAGCAGACCCTTGTTGCAAAGTGGATTCAAAAAGTATAATGCGATTAAAATCGAATAAATAAAAACTAAAATAAATAAAAATACACTCACACACAAAATATAATATATATTAAAACATTTCCTAATTTTTTTTCGTGATGATGCAAACTAATTTTGAAAAATTTATTTGAAATGAATAGGAAATGAAGAAGGAAATTAAATTAGTCTTATTATGATGATAAATTTCACACCAAAATATTGCAAAATAAGTCTGATGTCTAGGTCTGTTAAAAATGTAACGTCCGAGTGAAAAGAAAAAAAAGAAATTAATTTTAAAAGGGGTCTTCAATATGATAATCTTATGATAATTATCTTACAACCAAGATCTTTATAAAATCATGGCTATTCATCACTATTATTTAATTGTTTTTAAAGATTAAAAATTATGTAAATGATCAGAAAAAAGATGTCAATGTTAAGCAAAGGATATTTTATCCGTAGATAACAATAGTTTGCATTGCCTTCAATACTGTAGCAAAATAAAAGCCAATTCTTTTGAAAATAGCATTGCTATTTTAATCATAATATTTTACAACAGCATAAACTGGTCTCTTTGCATGAAATGAAATTGCTTTCATACGTTAGGAGAAAATATTACATTGAAATTATATAGATATTTGAGACGTTGCTTCATTTTTCACCAGCAAATCATCACTAATATATTGTTGCTATTTAATATATATCAACCAGCTCTTATCGGGTTATGTAGGAGTATGGACAAGAAGCTCAACGATGTTTCCTGGTGCTCAGTGATCACAAGCATCTTCTAAACTCTGTTTCTCAGAGTAGGCTGTGTGTTAGCGTGCTGCTCTGTATTCACAGCCATGCTCCACTGCCATAAATCTGACTGCAGTGAAAGCCACAAAGCCAGTGACAGGCAGCTTGCTCATGTTTGCTGTCATACTGTACACGGCCCATGGATAATAAACTGAACCGCTTCATCATTCTGTACTAACGTGGAGGCCATATGGGGAGAGACTGTGGTACCAGTACAAGGTGCTGACTCAAGAGCGAACAACCATTATTCTGTTTGCATGCGCATTAAACTCACACACTTATCAAACAGATCCTCTCATATCCATCATGAAGGAGACAAGATAGACAGATCTTTTCCAGGTGACATTTGATCCATGGCTTAAATGGTCCAGTGTGTTGTTGAATTTTGCCATAATTTACTCACCTAATGTTCAAAATGTTGCACACAACAGAAGATATTTTGAAGAATGCTGTTATGAGATTAATAATATATATATATATATATATATATATATATATATATATATATATATATATATATATATATATAATATATAAATATATTATGAGTCATGGCTGATGTGATATAGAAAGTCGTAATCATGAAGTCCATTATAAAAATATATATTAAAACAAAATTAAGTAGGAATCATAACAGGAGTCAAAATTGAGATGTAGTTTTAACTTTATCAAATTTCAACATTTATATCAAAAGTATGAGATGTTTGTAATGTTTAAGTCGAACGTATAATCTACCAAGTTGCATTTATGTCATATATCATGATTACTATATGACTAAAGTTTTATGTCCTGACTTCAACTTGTCAAAATGATTATTTTTATGTCATGGAACAGCGTCAAAAATTGAGACAAAATGTCGGAATTATTGCAGTATGCTTTTAACAAGTTGTCTTTTATGTCCTAAAGAGTTTATCATCATTTCTTCTTTTATGTTGTGGTAATGACATAACTATGTCACAACTAAAAGGCATCTTTTTAAATAGACCTTGATCCACAGAATGAAAATCGAAAATATAGAATTACTGTGAATGCTGATAGCATAGCTCAGATCTTTTGATTTCTTACTTTGGCATTTTGCAAAAAAAACTGAGCACTGTGGGAGAAATAACCAGGTTTTTTTGTTCTCCTTGCATTCTCGTTACAGTCTAGGTGAAATATTAAAGAGATCCTTTCCTATTGGCCACCAGCTAGACCATCCAGGCACAGATTAGCCAGACCAGCACAGAAACGAATGCAAGCTGATCTTTTGAGCAAGAGTGTAAATCATCAGTTACAAGAAAGATATATAAGATCCTCATGTGAACTACAGGTTAATAAATAAACAAGGCACTCTGAAGGTGAGTGAGTGTGTACAAGACATGAGCTGTAACTGTAAACCTGCAGTATATCACCTCCATCGCTCCGAGCAGGGCTGTAAACGGCTTCTGGAAGGCTCCATTAGGAGCTGAGTGACAGGAAGTGATCTATGCAGATGGAGGCGGACTGAGCGTATTGACTGGGCGGCAGATGTGCTTAGAGTGACGAGACGGAAAGACCAGACTTTGACAACACTGATGTGTCCATACACGGATTCACTGAAAGAGACTAATTAACCAGGGAGCACCGAGGGCTTTGCATCTTTGCACCTAGTATCGGCGGGACACGATGACCACAGTAGCGAAGAAAGGACAAACACTGACAGTGAAGGACGCTTGCTAGCTTCTCCTGACTGTTAGTACCGGATTTTTTTTTTGCTTTTTGTGTACAGATGCTCTTGTTTGTTGTGCGTGTATCTCTTTGCTGGAGAAGGAAAATCAATGGATGTGTGTTCCAATCCGTGGATGCTCACCTTGCACCAGAAGGCGAGTGGTGTGTAGCGCCTCTCCTGGTCACTGTGGGCTCGGGCAGCTGTAGGCCCCCGGTCCTCCCGCGTGATGGCCTGCACCGTCAGACTGCCGTCACTCACCTGTACAAACAGTATATGTGTTAAACGTGGTTAAGCGAAATGGGCAACGTGGTTAAAAATCTGTGTGATAACTAACTGATTTAGAACGTCGCTAATCTGCATCGAGTTCTTTACACCCCATTTTCACCCCATGAGGGCATAAGGAGAGATGTTTTTATATATCACGGTGGAGACTTAAACCTGAATACACAGACTCACGGGGTCTCATGTCACGGTGGGGACTTAAATTGAGGTGAAATGCATTGCTGAAACATGTTACAAAGACTTAATGGTGGAGTTGTACCGTTAAACAGTTTTTCACCATTTTCGTGATCAGGATTTATTGGGCGGCTCTAAATCGGAGTTCTGTGACGCAATGCAGCCACTGAGCACTGCGTCTCCCGCAAAACTGTAAGAGCTGGGATGAACTTGAAGCAGCACTGACTGCACAGATCGATCGCTGTGTGACATCGGTACAGTGAGAGCTATCGAGAGCAGATGCTCATTATGCTATGAATCGCTCTCGTTGTACTTTGATGTCAAACACTGATCATCCGCGCAGTTTAACACACACATAATAACTAGAGCGCATTACTGTCATTAACATTGCGTACTACAGCCTACAGTTTGCTATCTATGTAGTTGCTATAATTTACAAAAACAACTGAGCTTGGTTTACTTATTTAAATCAAGCTGCTTGAGGAAGCTTAGCTGAGTGGGCGTGGTTTCTGCATAGCGACGGACACGCCCACTGCGTATTTTTTCAAGATTTTGATACCTAATTTTATTTACTTTGCATTTTTTTAGCATTTAAATTTGGCTGTGTGGTTAATAACACATTTTCTGTGGTGCAACAAACTCAGAACACACTTTAAATATTGACTTCCCACAGACTTTTTTTTTTTTAAGCGCCATTTCTAAAATCCATCCCGACTGAGCTTGAAAGTCCAGCTGCATCTTTCAAACAGCACATGTATGACGTGAAATTCTGCACAGGTCCCTGACAGGACATTTTGGAAGAGGAGCGGGTCCAGTCTTATTCCCTGCACGTCGAGAGCTTTAGCCAGAGGAGACTGGCCTTATTGTTCCTCCCACACAATATCCCAAGGTGTGTCAAGTCCCGCCGGACGTGACACATCCTCCCGGCCTGTTCCATCACCATCCTGTCACTGACAGACACATCGCACTGATGACCCAGACGAGAGCAGGTAATAAACTCTCTCAAACACTGTGTGTGTGCGGGCGCTTTATTTAAACACTTTACCGCTGTGGAGGAGGGCAGGGTGAGAAACAAGCTCTCCGCTTCGAGACCAGACTTCTGTGCTTTTTGCTCTTTAGCGTGTGTATTCCTTCACGCATTCCTCTATTTCTCTGACTTCTAGCCATGGAAGCAGGGAAAATAATGGAGGACCACCGGCCTTCACACCACTGTTCTCAAAGGTGAGGTCACGACACACTTCTTTTGAGTAAATGTCTGACTGGGACCGTGGCTGCTTAGCAGTGGGAACAGCTTTTAGGAGCCGGCGCTGAGTGCTTGCTCCCTACAGAAGAAATGATTAAATATAGATTTGATACAATCTAATTGCAGCCGAATCAAGATTAATCACAGCGCATGGGGCAATTTAGCAAACGTGATGTGGAATTTCTAGCCTTCTGCCAGCATTTATTCACTGACATAAAAATCGAATGGGATTGTTTCTGTCAGGATTCAATGTACAAGCGGCACCCATAAAGTATCTTCTGCACACTTAAGGTGGACACACCAAATATTAAAGTGGATAAAAACTGTACGATTAACTTCATCTGATATTTGTTGCTAACCAAATGCATGTTTCATGAACATTATGACATGAAATCATGGTAGTAGATAATAGTAAAAAGAGAAGGTCATTATAAGGTCAGATCTGTCAGGTGTACTAAATATTTTGACCATCACTGCAAATGCAAAGGCATTCTATTTAACAAACCAACAACAACAAAAAAACCTTAATAAACCTTATCAAATTAAATATAAATGTAGCATTGTTATATATAATATATGACTTTTAATACTAATTAACAATAATTAAAATTACAATTTAATTGAAACAATAATCTGAATTTATTGAATTTATAAAAATTCAAATCACAATTACATTAACATTTAATCATTAAATTAATAAATATTTTTGTAAGGTTTTATTTCAAAGCTTTGCTACAATAATAAATGCAACTGGGCTCGATGTTTTATTATATGTTAAGACATGCAAATTAATAATCATCTTAATATCATACCAATTCAATTTTTTTAAATTTGAATTAATGTAACAATTAAAACCCTCTAAAGCAAAATACTAATTATCATGAATTTAGTTATATTTATTCTAAGTTATATTCTATCTGTCTATCTATCTATATATATATATATATATATATATATATATATATATATATATATATATATATATATATATATATATAATTTCTTTATTCTTATTTAAGATATATATTTGAATAATATATTTATTTTTATGAACATTTTAATTACATAATTTCACAAATAATCAATTTTTATAATTAGAGAACAATTTATAATGTTTAATGAAATTTGTAATGTAATTGAAAAGTTTCTACTATATTTTCAAATAAACGTTTTATTATTTTATTACATCCTGCAAGCACACGCTAAGGACATGCACATACTTTTATGTGGGAGTTCACTGGCTCTGCAGCATCTCACGCCTCAGCCGTCAAACAGCTTGCAAGACATCACAAGCGTGACCTTTAGGGAATACGCTGCAGTGCCGTGGAGTGAAGGAGGAGAAGAGCAGCCATGGGGCTGGAGAATAACCTTGCTAAGAGCGGTCACGAAGGAAAACAGCAGCCAGCCATCACTTCCTGTTCATCAATCGCCGGTGAGCGACAGTGGCAGGCAGAATACAGCAAATGGCACTCAAGCGCGTCTACGCGTAAATGCTAACTGCTGACCAAAAAGCACGCTGGGAAAAGCGGGGACAGGACGCAATGCGGCTAACAAAGGCGGTGCAGGTGGCTAGTCTAAAACGCATGAAAGTGAACATTCAGATGTAAGACAGAAGCGGCTACACTATCTCTCTTGTCTTTTTATTTGTCTGTTTCCTCAGGATCGCTCCTCTGATGTGCTGAGAGGCAATGCCTACTGGAGCCAGACTGACTGCCTGTTCTGTCAAATCCTGCGCCGCCTCCTCCTCGCAGCCCGCATGCAGTGGAAGGTGGAAACACGCTTGTCAGTTTTTCTCCGTTCCCACTGCAGGCGTGTGCTCTTCAACTGTCAGACCCCGACGCGGGCCCGACTGACAGAGCCTTTTCACAAATAGCTAGTGATGATTCATGCTTCCGTTTCAAAAGAAAAATGAAACAGTGCAATTAAGCTGCGGATCAAATTCACGGCTAGACTAAATTCATGCTGGCTATATTTGGAAACTAAAGTACATTGTCAATTTCTACTTTATTAAAAGGAACAGTTCACCCAAAATGAAAATTCTGTCATGATTTACTCAACCTCGAGTAGTTCCAAATCTGCATGACTTTCTTTGTTCTGTCGAACATAAAGGAAGATATTTTGAAGAAAGTTTGTGTTTTGGGTCACCATTGACTTCCATTGGGAAAAAATACTATGGTGACCCAAGTTAATGGTGACCCAAGCCTGGTTTGGAACTACTTTGAGGGTGAGTACATTTTCATTTTTGGTAATCTGTTCCTTTAAGGCAGCAGCTAACCAAAACGGAAGTGTTTTCTGCTTATAATTTAATTCAGTTAATATATATTGAATTAAGTTTCATTTCATCTAATTTTATTTTTGTTTAAAGCCCTTTTTAATTAAGTTTCTTATGCTCACCAAGGTGTGTACAGTAATATAGTGAAATATTATTACAGAAATATTTATCTCACAACTCACAATTCTAAGGGGAAAAGTCCGAGAAATTACGAGATTTAAAAAAAAATTCTAACAAATCTGAATTTCTTCAATTTTTTCCAGTTTACACTTCACAATTAATTCCACCATGCATGAAATAAAAATTAATCCTGGGTTTATATCTTGCAATTCTCAGAACTGTGAGAGAAAAGTCCAAATTGTTCTATAAAAAGTTGCAGTTACTCTCTTAAAATTAGCAGTTAATTGTTGTGGAAAATGTCACGGTTTTTTAATGATTCGGTGAAACAGAAAATTATTTTAACATTAATGTCATTTTTAAAAAAATCTAATGTCTAGTGTCTTCTCAAGCGAATTGTTTTAATGATATTGATATTTTTAAGACGGAGAATTCAAGCCAGTTACCGTGTATTTCTTGTTGCTGGTCAACTGATCCCCTTCTCTCAGCCAGGTGACCACTGGCTTGGGGTTTCCGAGGCAGTGCAGGTCAGAGTAATGCTGCCACCTCCTCGCCTCCACATGCTGCGGTGGCGTGTCCGTGAACGTGGGGCGCTGGGGGAGAAACAAAGACACGACAAGTTGAGTCCAGACTCTTTCATATTTAATAATCTCAAGTCTCTACGATGTAATTCAGGCCTTCTTTTTAATGAAAGCCTATGGTGTACGATACTGTACATCTGATTACACTGGATATGCAGAACTTTGTGAACGATGACAATCAATCCATTTCAGCACAATTCACACATGCATGTACCCAACTATCGAGTGCTAACACAAGTCTCATTGCGCACTTTCAGCGATGAAACTTCCTCCTCATGTGGGTCACCGTTAGCCTACAGCAGTTTTGCTTTCAACAGCGCAAACACCTGGTGAAAAACAAACAAAGCAAGCAATTAATGCCTCTGAACATCTGTCCATCTGTGCCTACCATGAGCTTTTTCATCCACACTACAATCTGTTGCAGGCTAAACACAAGGGAGAAGAATTTATAGCCCAAAACATCTTGCTGATATCAGCATCAAACAGCTAAAAATATAAATTCTCTAAGGATGGGTCACAATGGTTGACTAACTCCAACCACCAACTAGTCTGCTGTTGAGGTTGACTAGTTTATTCGTTTTTTTTCATGCATCTCTTTTAGTTTTGATATTTTAGCGGTGGTGCTAATTAATGCGCTGACAGCATGTCAAGCAGTTTTCACAGTAAAATCCTTTTCAGTTTTCACTGAAAGCAAAACCAGTAAAAACTTTTGCGTTTTAAAGGGATAGTTCATCCATAAATTATAATTACTCACTTAATTACTCAATTATAATTACTATATATGACTTTGTTCTTTAAGACATATATAATAAGACTTATATCAAATGTCCTGGTTCTTTCAAGCCTTATAATAGCAGTGAATGGGGTCAAACTTATGAAACCCTGTAAAGTACATCTATCCATTATAAAAAGTACTCCACATGGCGAGGAATATGAGAATATGGTAGTCCAAGCTTTGTTTATAGTAAAAGAAAACCATTCTCCTCTTGGCTTAAATCACGAGTCCTAACATGTTTCTTAACAAATCCTTGTTCATTTTTGGGTGAACTATCCCTTTAAACCACCTCTGCTATCGTCATATATGTCATATCTCATTGTTATTTGAGTTATAAATAATGCAAATTGTATTGACACTATGTTGTTTTGCATATCCCTGATATTGACCTAATTTTTCTTAAATTCTTTCTTTCCACCATTTCCATCTCAGTTTTTCATTTGAAGGTACTTTAAGGGACAAACAAACTCCATCACACATCTGCCCTACAGTACTTTCTGGACTCGGCTCTCACTATGTGTTTTTGGGAAATCTTGGGCTCACACTGCGAATGACAAACAGAAAACATATTTCAGAAGGCACTTGTCTGAAGGTCTTTCCACATGAACAGATGGTCTGGACAGAGCTCAGTGACTAGACGCTCAAAACCTCAACTTTTCTCTGTGCTTCACAGCAGACTTTAACTTCTGGCAAGCAAACAACATCCGCTCTCAAATACTGATTGATGTCTAATTAATAATACCTAAATAAAATGTTTCAGGAAGACAGATTTTAAATGCTGAGCTATGGAGTGTTCACAAACTAATTTTGCTTTTGGAAGTGAACTCAGCCAAAAATCTTCAATGAACCTGTGAAACTCTGGAACGCAGATCTAGGAAACTAGGAAATGTAGATGCACAGTTTCTCATTGCTGTTGACCTCCATAGAGGGAACGTCTCATGACTAAAAGTGTTTAGATGCACTGTAAAAAATGACTGGTTTTAACAGTAAAAAACTGTTTAACACTTAAACGAGTCTCACCATGGTGGTGTTTAGTGTTTGTGTGAATGACACTGTGCAACTTTTATATGTGTTATTATTTAAAAAGCTGCTTGTGATTTGACTTTCTCATCACCAACTGCATTTCGTGGTTCCGAAGGTTACAAAACAGATTTCATTACTTCAATAGGTTTGTATAATAACATTATATCAGTTAATACAATTACAGTATTTAACTGTAAATTTAAGTTAAGTTAGTAAAACCTACCATATGCTGCTACCATATTTTTACGTGTAGAATTTCCGGAAATCACAGCTGCCATTTTTACTGTAAACTTGATAGATTTTTTACTGGCAAAATTTTTGAAAAATAATTTATCCTAATGATATTCATGTGGTTTTGAGCCATTCTTTTTTCTGTTGATTCACACATAAATTAAGTAACTATAATAACAGTTCTTTAAATATAACTCAAAATATTTTATTTTTGTTCCATGAAAAGACATGAGTGAGTAAATGATGAAAGAACTATTTTGAACTTAATTATTTCTTGCTCAAGGGGACAATGATGCTATCTGATCCATTGTGGGTTCAAACCAGCAACCTTTAGGTTACTAACTCAGATCTTTAACCACTAGGCTTCACTATTGTGGTTTGGATTGGTACTTAGTGTCAGAAGCTAATGATCTGTGGCCACTATGGGGGTGGGCAGGATGCTCTGAGAGAGATGAGTGTGATGGCCGCACTGATGAAGGAGTTCTGTGTGATGACCTGAACGCTCCACAGTGCCACTACTGTTCCTCAGAGCGGGTACGCCTGCCCGGCTGACACCTGCTGGGAACACGCGGGCAGCCGGCCACCCTCTCACCCGTCCTGGCAGGAAGAACAGCCACTGCCCACATAGGATCCATATACACAAGTGGATGCTAATATCGCTGCCACAGGAAACCAGTGCTGCAGACTTTCTGCCCTTTGTGAGGCTGAGACAGCACCTGCCCCAACAAAGACGCTTTTTGGACAAGTGGGGCAGTCTGAATACCAATGAACACCAGTGTTTCTTACAAAACTTTTAAGATAAGCTTACACAGTGTGACTGGGTGTTCATATCTGTGATGCAAACTAGAATCTGTCCATTGAATAGTGAGTACTGAGCATATCATTCTGTGATGTCTCTTTCCAAAAATTGAAATAATGTGGTGGTCTCACGGTGCAAAATGATGTAGCTTAAAATGAAATTAGGCGCTAATGCAAAACAAAAATTAGATTAAGCCAAAAACATTGTGGTGCAAAACGAAATTATATTACATTAAAAACGAGAAAAAATGAATACAGAAAAAAACTTGACTGTGCAAAACAAAATTTGATTGTACAAAGCAACATTGTGCAAAACAAAACAATATATTGCAAAATAAAACTATATTCTGCCAAACAAAAGTAGAACGTGCCAAACAAAACTCAACCGTAAAAACTAAAGTTGACTGCACAAAATTTACTTTGCACAAAACTAAGCTTGAAATCGAAACTACTTTGTAGTAAATAAAACTGTTTGCACAAAATAAAAACTAAGCTGCCAAACTCGTAGCCATATTTTGTAAAATAAAACTAGATTGAGCCAAAAAAAAAAAAAAAAAACTACTGTGCAAAAACAAAGCTAAATACTGCAAAAAAAAACAAAACAAGAGGAGATCCTGTACAAAGAAAATAAAGCTGATGTTAAACAAAACTGGGTGCAATAGAGCAAACATTATGGAAAAACAAAACTGGATTGCACAAAACAATTACTACATTGTGTGAAACAAAATTTTATTGTGCAAAAAATATGAAATTTATAAATCAAAACTGAATTGGATTTTTAATATGTGTGAACTGAAACTATACACTTTACATACAGAAGATTACGAAGTTTTAAAAGCTATCATCCACATTATGGATGTTATTGTTCAGAAAATGCAAACCAGCACCAATTTGGCAAAAAAATGCATATCATAAAAGAAAAGCAGGCTAAAGGTTTATGAATATAAAAATGATTTTAGAGTTCATTTTGATCTCCAACAGCAAGACTTTTAGGTATCCACATAATAAATGCACGTAAAGCATTTCATCACAAACTGACCAAGTCAGCTAATGGACTGCTCCTAGAGGATCATCTTTAAAGGCATGACAATGCGTTATGCTTATTAAAAGTCATAAATTGCTTGCATCCCATAAAAAACTAATGCCAAAATCTACTGGGAGGAGCAGCATTCTACTCTCTCTTTTTCATTTCAGTCAAAGACTACCATGGCTGCAGGTCACTCACTCGTCCGCAATCAAAGCAATGTAGTGAATTTCAAACAGGCATTATGTCGTTTAGATTCAAAGCTGCATTGCTAGCAAATCCGACCATGAGCCATTTAGCCAAAAGGCTATTATACGCGCTTTATCGTAAAACGTCCTGACGACATATAAAAACCACACCATCTACACGCCGCAATCACTGATATTGACATTTTGGAAAGCACCTAAGGCCAGGAGTGTGTGTGTGTGTGTGTGTGTGTGTGTGTGTGTGAGGGGACGTGACTGAGCGAACCGCCGAACTGGCCGTGAATGCAAACGAGGGAGGACATGAATGGCCGCTGCGGCAGTAAAGAGGAAATAGGAAGCCATGAAATAAACCTCACAGATGTTTGCACAAGCGCCACCTGCCACAGCTGCACAGGTGACATTTCTCCGGCTGAAAAAGACGAAGCAGACACTGAACTCATTCACCCCGGGCCAAAACGCACACATACACAAACACGCACCCCGCATTGCAATAATACACCTTTTCACTTGCGCCTCTCGCATTGGCTCAAGCTCTCCCGCCGCTGTTCAAATGGAGAAGCGGCTACTGTGCACTTTCCAAATAAGTCACAGTGATTTCTGTAAGCAAACGGCTGTGGACTTTCAACATGGACGCGAGGTGCAGCAGACTGTTACCTTGCCTGTGCTCATTGTTTGAAGTTGGGAATATGCATGAGTCTCACCTCACAGGCATATGTTAAATATACAAATAGCCTGTGCTTACGGAGAGCTGACAGAGCTGTGCGCAATTATACCGCTTCTGTGGATGACACTCAACGTCTGACAGCAGCCAAATAAATATCAGGTGCCGCTTCATTTCACAATGAATAATCCGCTGAACGCCGACATGCTAATGACCAAACTATGCAGCAAACATCGTACTCATTGTCAGATATCTGATTTGCACTAAAATGACAAATAGATGAAAGCGGCTAGCACTGCTCTCTTTTACTGCTCTCAAATTAAAAACAGGTTAGGGGTGCAAAAGAGTGCCGGGGTTTGTGGAAGGAAAAACTAACTAAAAAATAGTACATGAAGCAAGACGAAAAGAAAACAAAATGAAAGAACTAATTGACCAAATTTGACACCAGTACACTGTACACTGCAAAAACAAACGATATATCAAAAACTGAACAAAACTACAATTTCTGACAGACTCTGACCTCTAAGACATCCCTTTATAGCTAATCATGTTACCTGATGTCAGTTAACAGTTAAGTAAATAAGTTGCTAGATGTTCTCCCAGCTGAATCTTAAAGAATTTCTTGCTTTTAAGCCCTTTTGCCCCTCTGCCAACTTCTTTTAAAACCCTCAAATTCCTGCAAACTAAAAAGGTAAAAGTTTCACATTACAAGTATCTAAAAAATATAATAACTTTTTTTACTTCTGCTTGAGCAGCTTTTGAGAGACGTATTCGTGTCTCTCTTCCAAATATACCTCTTTCTTGGTACAGCGCTCAGTCCCTCCTGTGCAATTTCAGCCAGGACTGACAACAATCATTGACTTCACACTTTATCACTTCCTCTCTGCTGCTGTTCACTGAATGGACACATATCTCACTTGGGGATGTGGATTCAATAAATGAACACTATAAAGGACCGACAGAGAAGCTTCACCAACGTACTCACCACGGCGTGCACGCTTAATGATTTCACCAACACGAGAAGACGCTGTGGTTCCTTAATGACGCCCATAATTATCTTTAATTCCTCTGCCACTGCAGCTCATACACACAGGCGACGTGACAGTGAGAATCAGTATGCAATGCAGCCAAATACAAAAGACTCCAGTATTGGAATTAATCTGCTGCGCCAGCACTTGATTTAAGCCTACAGCGGCGCTAAGATACTATTAATATGCGACCAAGGGCCTTTTGGATATTGACCCCAGGCAATGATTACTGAGCTGTGAATCATGATAGTTTACATATTGTCTTAATGGATCGTATTAAATTCATCATCTAATAAAATGCAAACACTCACCGTGAGGAGATAATATATTTCAGCGGTGCTGAACCATGCCCATAAATAATAAATCAGGCAAAATGTGATGTTCAAACGGAATGAGAGGGAGGAACATGACATGACCAAAGCCTTGAGCTACCCCTAAATTTGCCTCTGTAGTTTGGCACCGCATGGAAGACATCTCCATTAGTGTAATGGAAATGATGAGATCTCTGCTGCCTGGTGAAATATTACTTCTGTTTATTAGACATAAGGGCATGCAGATCTCAGAGCGGAGCCAATGGGTTCCTTTTGAATGCTGGCCCATACCCAACGGCTCATAGTATGGAGTGTAGGCTTCATGAAATCACTTGGACAAGCACAAAACAGGAAGTTTTGGCAGGGCTTATCAGACGATAGCCCTTCGCGGCTCTCAACAAACAGTGTTTGTTACAGTATGTCACAGCTATGAACTCGAACTTGCTACTTCCTAGTCAGTTTCAAAAGGGATCGGAGTGAATTTGACTGAATGCTACATGCTACTTCTGTGATTTATTCATTTTTCTAGAAATGTGTCAACGTTTAGGAGTTAACTAACATATAGATTACCTTAAAGGTTACAGACACGGGTTAAATAATTAACCAGAAATCAAATCATTGCCTATTACTGCCCGGTTTACAACGAGAGAACAAAATACTGGCTCTAACAAGAGAGACTGAGGGAAACAATGGCAGCAAACCTAGACCACAAGGGACTACATTGCTCATTTCTGTAGCAAGAGCATGAAGGCTGTTTTTGCTGGGTCTACCACACATATTAGTCCACAGCAGCAGCCAGTCATGAGCGGTAAGAGACAGTCACATCCTCCTCCACTCTCACAGCTCTGATTTACTGCTGATATTAGAAATGAATATGAAATCAAGCCACGATTAGTCCTACTCCACCCCCAAAAGCAGACATCCATTAAAAACGAGAGGAGGGGAAAAGAGTGCACTGAAAGAGAGAGAGAGAAATAAGGAGAAATGCATTTCGGTCCATCCTGCAGTCTGTGCAGAGTCTCATGAGAAACTGAGTAAGCTACATGCATTCACATATGCAGATTTAAGCAAAGCCTTTACACAAACCACTGCAATGATTAAAACAGCTTGAGATAGATAGATAGATAGATAGATAGATAGATAGATAGATAGATAGATAGATAGATAGATAGATAGACAGACAGACAGACAGACAGATAGATAGATAGATAGATAGATAGATAGATAGATAGATAGATAGATAGATAGACAGACAGACAGACAGACAGACAGACAGACAGACAGACAGATAGATAGATAGATAGACAGACAGACAGACAGACAGACAGACAGACAGACAGACAGACAGATAGATAGATAGATAGATAGATAGATAGACAGACAGATAGATAGGATAGATAGATAGATAGATAGATAGATAGATCTCTGTACCGCTGACTGTGAGATGAACCCAGCTGCCGCTGTGGAAGGTGTCGCCATTGTTGCTCCAGCATGAGGACCCTGCATTCATACACTCCAGCCCTGGTCTTCTGAGCGCACCTGGTCAATCTGCAGAGACGCTTTGCCATGCAGACTGGCTCTACCTAAGAAGCAAAGAAAAGAGAAGAGTTGAGTGAGACTGCTGCAATGGGACACATATTTCATATCTCATTTAGAATGATCTTCATCTCATTAACATTAGAAAGAGAGTATAAACAAATTATGTGTGTGTATATATATATATGTGTGTGTGTGTGTGTATATATATGTGTATATAAATATAAATAAATATAAAATAGATTTATATAAAATTAAAATAATAACAATACAGTACAATGTAATATAATCAAATATTAGGGCCAATATGCAATATATAGTTCTGTGTCTATTATATATCTAGTACTGAAATAACAGATTGCACAACTGTAGAAACGCTTTGTAAGTAATACCCAAAGACTTTAATTTAAAAAAAGGGAATAAATAAAGCAGCATCAACAAAAGATCTCATTTATTAAACCATGAGGAGAATTTCATTTTAAATTGTACATAAAACCGTTCTTGCATACACTTTCAATCTGAAGTGACAATTTAAGTAAAAATGGTTGTAAGATTTTCATTCTTGTGTTATGCGTGAAAAGGCTCATTATGGCGTGTCACACATTGTGCTAATGTGAAGAATGTTGCATCCAAAAACTGACATGACAGACAGCGGCACCGGTTAATGTAACAAATGCATTGACGTTAACAAACAAGCTGGATGAATTTCAGGCTTGTCTTGATCTCCCTTGTTTAAAACGATTCTTACTTCGCTGTCACTGCATACTGCGCTCTGCTGAAACAGGAAATTTATGTTTTTAATTAGCTGTCTATGTAATATTGGTCGGTGGAGATTATTATTAGTTGTTATCTCTATGAAATACAGCCCAGTATTGCCATTATGATCATAGTTAATCACTCCAGCATACATAGAGGGAAAAAACTCACGAGTGTTATATGCTATGTAGCTTAAAGTCTATGGAGGTCAAAATATAAAAATATATAATAATAATATAATAATATTTATGCATTAATTTATTCCACATTTGTGTATTTCTTTATGTATTCATATTTATTTCATATAGAAACTTCAATCATTTTTTAGGTTTCACTAATGACAGTTTTGCAAAATGCTTAAACGATACACAGAAAACCAGCATGAGGAGCAATGTATAACATTACTAGCAAAGCAATCTTCCCCCTTGATTTCAGCCCTCTACACTATCGAATGAAATGTGTGCTGTACTTGAAATAGAAAAGAACAAAGTATCACAGCTCACATCTGAGTGTTACACGTTCTGTACTAAGAGGCTTAGCAACACTGACAATACAAAATAGTCACAGAAAGTGAGAGATATTTGAGCAGTCAAGCATCTCTCTGTCTGAACTAAGCCATTCCACAGCTGGCGCTATCAAAATACAGTATCTCATTTGCCTATTTGAGGACTTTAGCTGGGATTTAATGTTTTCGAACGCTCACTGCGAGCTGCCTCAGACTCCGGCTGGCCTTCATACTTCATGCTGCTGTGTAGTGAGCACTAGATATCATGGCCCTGGGATCACAGCTGCACCTGAGAGAGAGGAAACGGCAGGTTTCCAGAGCAGAAAATCAATACGTGCACGGGCAGAGGAGGCTGCGGTCTTGCAGTAAAAATAAAGGCCTTCAAAATCACAGCTATTTTCGTGCGGGGTGATAAAGTACTGATGGGATTGGGCATCGCATCAAAGTTAGGAGCATCTTCACACTGAATGTTACAGCAAATAAAAGGTGTTCTCAAAGCCACTGCTAACAGAACTGCATCATCTTGCTCACTACAGGCTTAAATGCCGTTCAGTGCAAGTGTATTTGAACACTTTTAACACGTTCTGTGCCAGTGTAGGGGCTTTCTGTTAACCGGGTAACTAATCAGTAGTCGCATTTTAGTGATTTTAACCACCTCTTGCTTTTTATTTGTATTTTATATTTGTATTAATGTATCTCTTTATTAACACTAAAACACTACCGCGGACTAAAAAAACATAGAATGCCTTGGTAACACTAGAAGAGTGCTAAACACAGATCAGTACTCGGCGTGGAAACAGAACTTGAACCTGTTATTTGTGTGTGTGTATGTGTGATTGAATGCAGGTGAGCCTGTGTCGTCAGTGCAGTGGATGATGGGAATTGAAGTCCGGTGAAATACAGTGGTGTGGGGCAAGAGTCAATGTGGTGAGGGAGTGATATCTGGTGGTGAGTGAACGGAAGTCCATGGACTGAGTTTCTTCATGAGTTTCTTGAGATTTATGCTAAATAGAAACAAAGATATCTACATGACTGTGAGCAAAAGTAAATGAGACATAAAATGAACAAAAGAAAAAGACAAAATACATTCAGGTGATATAATATAAAGATATATCAGTTAAACATGTCTCAATAAAATGTATAAAATGTGTATTTACATAACGCTTGCCAAGTTTAATGACTACTTTACTCTAATGTGTTCGCTCCTTGTAGAAAAATGATGGGGCATATAAAACAGACCAAATGGACCACTTGTACCAAAAATTAATTTGATAATTGTTTTGCTAAATAGGAGTTATTTAGCTTTTTTTTACACAACATATATAAAATCATTACAATAAAAACATTTTTAGAAGCAATACAGAATTTGCATTTTATTTGCTTTGCCTACAACATTTCTGTGACCATTACATTTTACATCACCTCTTCTGTAACATATCAACATTTTTTCCTTTTCATGTATATGGTTTAACCAGAAATTACATTTAGATTTTTTTCACAACTTTTAAAATGTTAAAACTCCGTAAATATAAATACTACACTAGAGATCAACATCCTAAAAATGCATGTACATTTGTTAAAATACGCTCAAATGAGCATCAGAAAATATGTAACACTCAAAATAACTGATTCAGATAAATCAGTTTGGCAGCTCATTACCCTTTTTCACGCCAAAATTCACCCCACTTTTATTGTGTTAACATTTTATGAATCATGTTTTGCATTTTGATCAAATAAATGCTAATCCCAAACTCTTATATAGTGACGAATATACAGAAGCTTCAACCCAGCAGATTTTTGTGGAGGGTTCACCTCAGAAGATCACGTTTTATTCAGAGCACTCTACTTTCTGAGCGCACAGGGCCGTTCATTAAGCAAACTCGTTAGGCGCTTAATTACAAAAATCCTCCTGCAGGCTTCTTGCCAGCAATGACTGGGGATGGATTTGTGCATTAGCGCTTTAGGGCCCGTAAACAGGCCCGCCCTGAATGAACACAATCTGCCTCTAGCTAAGAATCACTTTGGGAGAGCCTGTGTAAATCAAGCATCTAAACTGCTGCAATGATTGCCGTGATAGATTGTCCGTCTGCAAGACAATGAGGACTCTAATACGCTAAATTGGTGGAGGAATCAGACCTCGAGCTCTGGCAGTGGCCAACAGGGGAGAGAGTTTGGGAATTTCTGCGGCAGAAAATTGCATTGTGAGTTACAGTAATAGCCTTTTGGAGTTCAATGGTAATTGCGTCTGTGGGTCCAGCCAAACTGTGAGACGAAAGCCTCAGTGGGTGTAAAGGAACGACCGACGAAATGAGCTGCCATTGAGACGCTATAGTACCACAGGAGACGATGATATACAGTCACACCGATGGAAGCCTGGAACTGAACATTAGATCTCATATCTAAATTTAAAATGCAATGAGGCCACAACCAAATAGTGCAATGATAGTTAATTCGCTCTCCCTTCCTCTCCCTTTACTAAAATCAATTATTTATTTTATGGTTGAAGAGGATTTATGAGAAATTGCGACATAAATATGGGAAGCACAAGTCTTTGCCGGCCTTCTTTTGAGCTTCGACCTCTCATTCAGTGAGGGAACGGTTCAATTAAAACGCCACATCCGATAAGCTATCGCAGTACAGCTCTGTTGTTGCAAAACCTAGAGGAGCCACCTAACTAGATAACATTTGAAGGCATCATAAATTGCATACCTTCGACATAAAAGCTGTTGATAAGACAAATAACACATTTTATATACTATAAAGTAATTTCAGTTTATGACATACTGTACACTTAATGACTGGCTTAATATTTGCACTTGTTGTATTTTAATGTTGTTGTTTTTCTTATGTTGGAGTATATATATATATTGTTAGCTTGCTAAGTTGAGTCTCCTGTGTGCACTAATGTAAGAGGAGTTTTATGTCTCTATCTGTAAACAGCGTTCCAAATCATTAAACTAATCTCGATTCCAAATCAGTGGTCAGAATGTATCCTTTAGGAATATAGCTGCCTATGTAGACCACAGACGGTACGCTGCAGTTAAACAGGTTTTGCAACAAAGCTCTCTCCCATTACAGAAAGCAACAGAAGTTTCCAATTTAATAAGGTGTGACATAGCAGTTATGATCAAATAATCTCAATCACAGAGATGGATGTACTCCACGCGAGCCCTAACGCCCGTGTCGCGGGGAAGTGCGCTTTGAGAAGTGCTGACAATAGGTGATTTTTCACCCAGACAGCACAGCAGCAGATCTGGTGTAATTAAGGTTCTATAATGCACCTTTGAAAGAGAATGAGTGCCATGCTAGCAGGCAGCCATTACTAAAGCTTTACACAATCCATGTCAAGGGCTGCTCACACTCTTTTTCTCCGGGTCGGACAAAGGGCTCAGCTGTGTTAAGTAGTAAACATAGAAAACCGTGCTTTCTGCTCAGGCTCATACAAAATGAGCACATTAGATCAAGTGCAACACTTCTGAATTCAAAAGGAAGACTGATGGTGTGACTGGAACTTTTAATGGTTTCAGTTTTACAGTTAACAGCTTTCTCTAAATCTGTCACGAGCAGGTAAATTTAATCAAACCCAACCTTAAAGCCTGGGCTCAGTACACCACATACTACTCCTGCTGCACAGCCCACTGTGTATTTCCCCATTCTGGTTGGGCCGGTTTATGTATGGTCTTTAGTGATTTTGATGCTGGTGCACTGTGACGCACTTTTAAGAATTATTGGCTTCACAAGGTACCCAAAATTTGGAAAATCTATCATTTAAAATCTAGTTTGAGTTGAGTAAATTGTTATTTGCATTGAAAAAGCTGAAGTTGCGCTACTGATGTCACATGGACTGTTTTACCAATGCATTTACTAACGTTACGTTTCTGGACCTGGGAACATTTCAGTTGTGTTGCTGTCTATGGAGGTCAGAATAGCTCTTTTTTCATCAAAAAATCTTAATTTGTGTTACGAAGATGAACAAAGGTCCTGCGGGTTTGAAACGACATTGAAGGTGAGTAATTAATGACAGACTTACAAGGGTGAACTAACCCTTTAACTTTTCATTCAGGTTGAATCTGCAAAAATACCAGTTTCAAATGAAAGTAACTATGAAGTAGGAAAGTGGTCTCAGTCTGTTAATTTTGTGCATTATTTATATACTGATATAGTATTATAAAAAGCATTAATGTTAGTTAAGGTTTTATTGAATAATTTGTACAGTATGCTTCTGCAAAGCATAAAAAATAAATAAGGTAATTGAGACTTTTGGTTTTAGTACTAAACTTTTCTGATTTTCATTTCAGGGTTCAGGGTTTTACTATTCACACTAGGATTAGGAAGTTATTAAATTATAAGGAATTTTTTATTCTGGAATGAACTAATCCTTTACATTAACAATATTTATATTTATATTAGCGCTGGGCAATGATTGATTAGCGATTAATCACATACAAAAATAAATAATGTAACAGTATTATTACTGTGTATATTTATTATGTAGTATGAAAAATGTACAGTATATATTTAAGAAATATGTACATGTATTATGTATTTAAATTCACATATAATTTATATGATCTATAAAATATTTAATATACAAACATATTTTCTTAAAGATATACATGTATTTGGGTGTATTTATATATATGATAAATATACACACAGCACTGCACATATATTCACACAAATCTTTTGATTTTCACATGTGGTCATCGTGATTAATCATTGCCGGAAACAATTTATCATCTTTATGTTAAAGCTAGCAGAAAAATACAAAAGGTGAAAAAAATTACATTGCTTCTTCATTGCCTTGCTCTGACTCATCAGAAGCACAGTATGCACTCAAT